>NC_030679.2:125214003-125522128 GCF_000004195.4 Xenopus tropicalis
GAGACTTTCCTTGGGCCAGGTTGGAGCTGCAGAGTGCCATTGAGCCCTATGGGAGACTTTCCTTGGGCCGGGTTGGAGCTGCAGAGTGCCATTGAGCCCTATGGGAGGCTTTCCTTGGGCCAGGTTGGAGCTGCAGAGTGCCATTGAGCCCTATGGGAGACTTTCCTTGGGCCGGGTTGGAGCTGCAGAGTGCCATTGAGCCCTATGGGAGACTTTCCTTGGGCCAGGTTGGAGCTGCAGAGTGCCATTGAGTCCTATGGGAGGCTTCCAAAATCATGCTAAGTCTGAAAGTTTCGCCCGCCGCTTACGAGCGCTCAATACGAAAAAGTCGCGACAAGATACAAGCAAATCGTAATGGCTACGAAAAACTCGCGTTTTTTCGCGCAAGTCATAATGGCTACGTAAAACTCGCGTTTTTTCGCTCAAATCGTATTGGTAACGAAAAAGTCGCGACAATTTCCTTAAAGTCGTAAAGGCGCCGAAAAAATCGCAAAAAATACGAAAAAGTCGCAAAATTTTTGTTTTCCAATCGGAATTTTTCTCGATTCGGATTCGTGGGTTAGTAAATGTGCCCCTTAGTGTTTTGAAACAATAGAAAGTGAAGAGACGCTGAGGCTCTTGTTCTCTTCCTCATCTACCAATGTACCATTCACTGGCAGCTGCTGTTCTGCATCTGATAAGATAAAACCTGCACCCACCAACAGTAAAGGTGGCCACACACGTGGCGATCTGACGATCTTTCGTGTGACCATCGGTCGCACGAAACATCGTCAGATCCGCCACACACCGTTCAGGGCTGAATATATATATATATACAGGTCCTTTTCAAAAAATTAGCATATTGTGATAAAGTTCATTATTTTCTGTAATGTACTGATAAACATTAGACTTTCATATATTTTAGATTCATTACACACAACTGAAGTAGTTCAAGCCTTTTCTTGTTTTAATATTGATGATTGTGGCATACAGCTCATGAAAACCCAAAATTCCTATCTCAAAAAATTAGCATATCATGAAAAGGTTCTCTAAATGAGCTATTAACCTAATCATCTGAATCAACAAATTAACTCTAAAAACCTGAAAAAGATTCCTGAGGCTTTTAAAAACTCCCAGCCTGGTTCATTACTCAAAACCGCAATCATGGGTAAGACTGCCGACCTGACTGCTGTCCAGAAGGCCATCATTGACACCCTCAAGCAAGAGGGTAAGACACAAAAAGAAATTTCTGAACAAATAGGCTGTTCCCAGAGTGCTGTATCAAGGCACCTCAGTGGGAAGTCTGTGGGAAGGAAAAAGTGTGGCAGAAAACGCTGCACAACGAGAAGAGGTGACTGGGCCCTGAGGAAGATTGTGGAGAAGGACCGATTCCTGACCTTGGGGGACCTGCGGAAGCAGTGGACTGAGTCTGGAGTAGAAACATCCAGAGCCACCGTGTACAGGCGCGTGCAGGAAATGGGCTACAGGTGCTGCATTCCCCAGGTCAAGCCACTTTTGAACCAGAAACAGCGGCAGAAGCGCCTGACCTGGGCTACAGAGAAGCAGCACTGGACTGTTGCTCAGTGGTCCAAAGTATGTCATTCGGAAATCAAGGTGCCAGAGTCTGGAGGAAGACTGGGGAGAGGGAAATGCCAAAATGCCTGAAGTCCAGTGTCAAGTACCCACAGTCAGTGATGGTCTGGGGTGCCATGTCAGCTGCTGGTGTTGGTCCACTGTGTTTTATCAAGGGCAGGGTCAATGCAGCTAGCTATCAGGAGATTTTGGAGCACTTCATGCTTCCATCTGCTGAAAAGCTTTATGGAGATGAAGATTTCATTTTTCAGCATGACCTGGCACCTGCTCACAGTGCCAAAACCACTGGTAAATGGTTTACTGACCATGGTATTACTGTGCTCAATTGGCCTGCCAACTCTCCTGACCTGAACCCCATAGAGAATCTGTGGGATATTGTGAAGAGAAAGTTGAGAGACACAAGACCCAACACTCTGGATGAGCTTAAGGCCGCTATTGAAGCATCCTGGGCCTCCATAACACCTGAGCAGTGCCACAGGCTGATTGCCTCCATGCCACGCCACATTGAAGCAGTCATTTCTGCAAAAGGATTCCCGACCAAGTATTGAGTGCATAACTGAACATAATTATTTGAAGGTTGACTTTTTTTGTATTAAAAACACTTTTCTTTTATTGGGCGGATGAAATATGCTAATTTTTTGAGATAGAAATTTTGGGTTTTCATGAGCTGTATGCCACAATCATCAATATTAAAACAAGAAAAGGCTTGAACTACTTCAGTTGTGTGTAATGAATCTAAAATATATGAAAGTCTAATGTTTATCAGTACATTACAGAAAATAATGAACTTTATCACAATATGCTAATTTTTTGAAAAGGACCTGTATATATAAGGAGGTAGAAACAATAGGATTTCTACCTCCTTCTGCTGATTCAGCCCTGACGGCAGATTTTGGTCAGGTGCCTTCTATGGCGCCCGATCAAAATCTATTAACCGGTCAGATGGGCAAGTCGACCGATAGCAGCCTCCTGCGATATTGGTCGACTCGCTGACATGCCATACACGCACCGAATATCGTACGAAACCTCGTTTCGTACGATATTCGGTGCGTGTATGGCCAGCTTAACTGGATATCTGGCAGGATCATTGCCATATAGGTACTAAAATTGTATGAAATAATGTAATGAATACATGTATGGTCAGTACTAACGAATAGAGAGGGATTTGTCATCTGAGAATGTCCCAGGCACATAAAGGAAAAAAATAACATTTTTTTACCACACATTGATCACAGTTTTTTACATACAGCCAATAAAACCTCTGTCTCGCTTGAGCACCCTTTACTATAATGCAGATATACATTCCTGTGTCATGCAACATAAAGTTTCCTATAAAACACTTTCCCAGCTCTCAGACTGCAGTCTATAAAATATCATCTGCTTTTTAAAATTTAATTTTCACATATAAAGTAACATTTCTGGTAAAGCTAGGCAATCCGCTTTAAAATGGCCATTCACACCATCTGCAGTGATTTGTAACAGTCAACAGGAGGAATATTGTTTAATAGGAGGGGATAGAATAAAACAATACCAGTTAAATAATTAAGCTGGCCCATAACTTCCACATCAAACAAACAGATCTGGCCCACATGCAAGACCAAATTGGCCTGATCTGGTGATTGGCCCAAAAGGACTGATGAATAAGGGTCACATCAATGCCTTGTCTGATGGGATTTTCAAACCCACCCAATTATTGGCCAGATACCTGTTGGGCCCCACTCACAGACCAATAAGTTGCAGTATGAAGGGACTGATTTGGCAGATTGTATCAAACCGTGTATGGCTATCCTGAGAGCAGCAGAAAAACTTTTAACCTGGGGCTGAAAATGGCACCCAAAAAAAGGGATAAAACATATTTTGAACAATTGGAATTAGCAGAAGTTTGGCACTTCCATGCTGCTTGGAAAGGTGACTAGTTGTGTGCAGGTGTGCCACTCTTGGGGCAATTCCAGTGTTCAAAAAAACCCAATTGGCTAGTGACTCTAATTAATGTCTTGGGACCCCAGGCTGCTACTACTTCTCTGCTGTTGGGGGAGGGATTTATAGAAGGAATCCCTAGTGTTGGCACATGCATAATATAGTAAAGTCAGGAAATTTATTGTACTAGTCCCTGACTTCTCCAAGGGATCATGTCAAGGGGGGGGGGTCAATGTAAATTCTAGTAAATCTCTTAATGTGACCAAAGTTTAAAGGGATTTAGATTCTGAAACCACCAATAGGAATCTGGCCCCAAATGGAGAAAGAAAGACTACACTGTTACTGATCATTTTCCAGAATATTTAGTACTCTGTACTAACACATCATTTTTATAGAAGCTGCCCCATGAACACATGGAGTATGTAATTATTGACTATATGGAAAAGATTGACCGTCTCTGTCCTAGTGTAACAAATCCTTATGTTGTGGAATTGACAGAATATGCAGCAAATATATATAAAAAAAAAATCATACAACTCCCCTTTAGATAATGGTAGTGGAAAGATAATCACATTTTGCCTGAGGCTGGATATCACATGGGATGGACTGGAGACAAGTATTTCAGTTCTGAGGGTAGTGAAGATCAGATTGTTTCCAGTGGAGGTAATTAAAAAACAAAAACAAACAAAAATAAAGCTACACAACACACCAGTGGGAAGATCTACTGAAAAGTGAATCTTCAATAGCAGCTTATAAAATCCCAGTGTTTAAAACAGAAATTGTTTTATAGGAGGCAGCTAAGCAAAATCTCCAGCATCGTGTGTAATGAGCATTCATGCTCCACAGACCACGGAAGTCACAGTTTGTTCTTGCTGTGGGCACCAGTGTGTAAGTCCAGACGGTGTTGTAGTATAGGTTCTTCAGTAGAAGTGTTTACGGTTCCGCTCTTGCCACTTACTGTACACAATGAGGAGGATGACTCCAGTAAAGACCAGGCCAAGAAGTGAGAAGAACACGATAAGAAATATTGCAAAACCGCTCATGGACTCTGATGAAGTTTCTACATGTGAGGACGATAAATATATAAAATATAAACATTAATGGCTATATGTACATGGAATAATGGATGAATGAGCACAGTGAATGGCTGGGAGAAATAAAATGCAAATTATAAAAAGGAAGCTGTTACTCACCTCCAGGCAGTTTCAAATGGTCCACACTGGGAATGAACACTTCCTTATCCATCTTCTCCTCCTCGGGAGTACGTTCTACACTCAGTTGGTACAACTTCAGGGATATGACGTCATGGTTGTCTATGAGAAACAACAGACACTTAATGCTTTGTAATGTAACATGCATATACCCATCTAAAATATAGGTGGTTGCAATGACACAGACACAAAGACATACAAAAAGTTTGTGGAGCCCTTCAGCATACTAGGGGGCACCAGTAAGACATGCTTTTGTTTGTGGGAAACAAGGACACTGCAAACAAAACAGGATTCTTTAAGAGAATGCACTAAACTCTGAGCAAACGATGACTATCAAACAATATAGATTATTTTCATACCTGACAAGTCTCCCGTTACTGCAGAAGCACCAAAGAAATATCCACGGGGTAATCGCACTCCGGGAACATCTACACAATCTTTCCACTCCTGCTTCCCGTCAATATCTACCATGATCTGAAACAAGGCAACAAATGCTTAGTGTAAATAGTTCATTGTCTTAGTTTAACTTTTATTTCCTCCATAAATACTTGATTTATTTAGATTGTCTATGTACATATAAAAACAAAAACTAGATAAACTGAGTTCCTTCCCTTGAAATGAAATAGGTATAGCAGCACTAGGGGAAGGCCATCCTTTATTTCTTATGTCCCATGTAGTTATATGTGGGTTGGAAATTTTCTGGCCTTCAATCAACCCACTGGTTAGTGAAGCAGCTCCAGAACCTGCCCCCTCAGATGACATCAGATGGATGGTCTCTCTCTAATGACTGTCACAAGTACACCCTTATGCTTGTTTGTTGGGCATCTGAGGTTTTCTCCAGCCACAACTCCTTGGCTGGCCAAAGGTAAGAACTCTAGACAAGCCAGACTAAGCACTTTGACCACAGTGATAGATTGGGTTTAGCCTTTCATAATGACCCAGCTTAGGATGCCTTTCAACATGCTTCTACCACCAGCCAATTGAATGCTACTCTGTACCCTGCTCCTATACAGTTATCTGTACAGCCCAGCCTAAGTAGCTAGGGAGTTGCAGCATTCGTCTCATAATACATTGTACCGAAGTAGAGATTGTATAGAATAGTTCTGGAGAAAGGAGGACAGTTGTAAGATGAAATCTAAATACAACAGTTAGATATATTATTAGAGGAGAAATACAAATTTATTTGGTTTTAAGACAACCTCTGTCTGTAAAATGTTACCCTGCTCAATTCTTATTGATTACTTGTAATCAATAAAAGTCTCACCGTAAGGCGACGTTTCACATAACGTATGACAAGGAATGTATCGTGGTTAAGGTTCCTGACCATGGCTGTGCACCCTCCCAGCTCTGTTGTACGCCCATCCCGACTATGGTCATATGTAATGGAGCCATTGCTGACCATGGCAGATATGTAAGGAAAAACACGCTGTGGAGAGAAACAGTAAAAGTATGGTGGTCATCATTTTGAGCACTAAAGTCCTTTCTGTAGTAATGCCACACACATATATATATATATACACATATATGAGTATCAGCCTCTCCCACCTTAGTCATGTGCCTATAAGGCCCAACCTTTCTTACTGGTGAGCCACAGTCAAATGTAAAAAGACTTGAAGAGCAACACAAGCACCATAAAAGTTCATAGAGAAGCCAAATAAGGGCTAAGATTGGCTATTGGGCAGCCTCTATGCACACTATCAGCTTACAGGGGGCTTTATTTGGTAGTAAATCTTGTTTTTATTCAACCTAAACTTGCCACCACGTTAGGAATTCAAAAATAAACTACCTGCTTTGGGGGCACTGAGAGCAGCATGTTGCTCACGAGCCACTGGTTGGGGATCACTGCTATAAGGCATAACATTGATCCCGACACAATTAAACCTTATTGTAAAATCAGATACTCTGATAAAGGCCATACTGTAGGTGACTGTGACATACTCCGGGCCCACTTCACTCTGGTAAGACTTTCATTAAAATAGAAGACCCTGATTAACAACTTCAAAAGATGCCAAAGGTTTCTCAGGGCTATATGAGAAATCTATTTTCACTCCTTGATTCCTATGGGCACAATAAAGGCTGTAAGAGTGAGGGAGAGATGATACAGGAGAGATGATACAGGAGGACCTTAGCACTGAATAAAAACAACTTTTTAGCATGCTCCAGTGGTCAAGCGAAGGCAAAGTTCACGTGCTGTAAAAAGCAGACAATTTTCTAATGTTGCATCACACACATATACTTCTGAATTCTCCCTATGTTCATTTGAAAGCAAAAGCAGACACACTAACTGTTGCAAACGAGACAAAGGGGGAGGGAAATTTCTATATAAAGATACCTGCATCGAAGGAGAGTATCTTTTCCTCTGAGACTGTGATCCCGAAGCACAAGAGAAAGCACACACAACATACAGCTTAGTAACACACTAAGTATTGAAAGCACTCACCATATAAAAAAAGGAACCAGTGGTTTAACCTCTTTACTGCCAAACACAGCAGTCTGTGAGTTTCCAAAGTGGCAAATCTGAAAAGTCTTTGAAGGTTAAACTGCATTCTTTATAAAGGGCATTTATTTAACACCTTCCCTTTCAGATTTTTTCCAGGTTTGAAATCGATTTGTGAACAGCAAGTTGCTAGGTATATTTTTGGTGTCAGCAGTCTGTTACCTTCCTTGCTGATGACATAAAGTCTATGTCATGGGCACCAAGTTGTTCATATTTGTATTGTGTGCAGTGAGGGTACAGTTATTGACATTCAAAAGTATCAGGTTGCAAGTAACACAGCTGGTAGGGAAATAATAGAAAAAAAAAACATAAGCACGAGGCCACTTACCTCATGCTGCTTTTCTTCGTTAGGATAGGTGTCCACAAACAACCCAAGACCAACAAAGTTATCTTTACTGCCAAAGACAGGTCCTACAACAGGACACAAAAATTGCTTAAAGGAACAGTAACACCAAAAAATGAAAGTGTATAAAAATAATTAATATATTATGTACTATTGCCCTGCACTGGTAAAAGTTGTGTGTTTGCTTCATAAACACTACTACAGTTTATATAAATACCCTGCTGTGTAGCCATGGGGGCAGCCATTGAAATTGAAAAAAGGAGAAAAGGCACAGGTTACTAAGCAGATAACAATAAGTAGCATAGATTCCCATTGTATTCTTCACAGTTATCTGTTATCTTCTTATGTAGCCTGTGCCTTTTCTCCTTTTTTCAATTTAAATGGCTGCCCCCGTGGCTACACAGCAGCTATTTCTATTAACTACAGTAGTCTTTCTGAAGCAAACACACAACTTTCACCAGTGCAGGGCAACAGTACATTATATTTTAATTATTTTAAAACACTTTTATTTTTTAGTGTTACTGTTCCTTTAATTATGTACACCCAAACATTCGTCATAACAGCACATGGCTACTTGTACGTGTAATCATTAAAAGGGGGGGTTCACCTTTAAAGGAGACATATAGGATAAATGGGGAAAAACCTAATTTTGTAAGCAATTATGAATAATATCCGGTGCTGGTTTCCGTTTGGGCTAAACATTAATCCTCTCTGTAACAATGGCCCCTTTATTGGAGCTCCCTATAGATCCTATCGCTTCTCCATTCAGTATGAAATGAGGGGTGGGCGTGTCCTAACAGCCCCTGCCAGAAGCACAGTAGGAGGGGGAGAGCCAATCACAGCCCTGCACTCACACAAGCACAGACAGGCTTCAGTTCCCTATCAGGTCAGCCTAGCTGCTGATTGGTTCCTATCCTACAGTGCAGTGTACGGAGGGCCGCCGGCCCCCCTGCACATCCAGAGAATTCAGCCAGCAGGAAGTGGAACAGATGGGCAGGGCTAGTGGGGGTTTGGGGGAATTTCTCAATAAATCAGTCAGAAACACAACTTTTTAAGCACAATCCTTCTATATCTAGAGGAGTATAATTCACTGGTACATTCATAAATTTTATAGGATATGTCTCCTTTAAGATAACTTAAAGAAAGCCACTTTTCAACTGATCTTTATTATGTATTTTTTTTATAGTTTCATAATTATTTGCCTTCTTCTGAATCTTTCCAACTTTCAAATGGGGGTCACTGACCCCAGCTGCCAAACAACTATTTCACTATGAGGCCACAATTTTATTAGTATTATTTATTTTTTATTTATTCAGATCCTATCCTATTAATATACCTGTCTCTCATTCAAACCACTCTCTGGTTGCTATGGTAATTTGAACCCTAGCAACCAGATAACTGCTGAGATTCCAAACTGGAGAGATGCTGAACAAAAAGTGAAATTAAAAAAAAAACACAAATAATACAAATGAAGACCAACTGCAAATTGTCCCAGAATATTATTCTCTACATCATACTAACAGTTAAGGTGAACTTCCCCCTTCATTCAGCATGTTAATTGAACCTACTCATAGCAACTCTTCAGTAGGTCTTCATTTTCATTTCTATGGTTTTCAGTTTATTAGCTTTCTTATTGTTTTTCCAGCCTGAAAAATGAAAACTGCTATATGGTAGCTGATGTCTCTGCCAACAAATAGAGACTGATGTGGAGACTTCAGTGTTATTGGTATTGCTTGTACATTTTTTTTTTGTTTTTTTTGTTACTGCTTATCATTCTACTTTGTCACCCATGGTAAACAAGATTTACAGCGGGTGAAAAAAATGTCACGTGCCATCACCTTAACTTCTGTAAAGTATATGGGTGCCTTGCACACTCTAACTACTCCCTACTTTAGGCTTGAACAAGGACAACCATGGTGCTGTAGGCAAGTTTACATGCATTGTGCTGGCTTTGAAAGACAGCACAACAGCCCTATGCACTACAACTATTAAAATGAGGCTACATTTAACAGAGGCTTTTAATTGCCCATTCATTATGATCAAGGGACCAAATCTACAATAAGTACATGCTCATCAGTATGGCTATGTAAAAAAACCAATGTACTGACCTGCTTGCATCCGATCCTTGGTATACCAGATGGCAAAGCCATCCCCATTTAGGTTCTTTTTTCCCTGTCCATGGATTTTAAAGTGAACTTGCATCTCCCAATCCCTCAAGTAACAAGGCTGGAAAAAGAGATATAGCAATTATATACTCTGTGTACAACACTCAAATCATATATAATCTCACAATAACAGGCAAATGAAGTAACCTGTGTAATCGCTAACAATACTAATCATTGGCTGCTTGGTAAACCAATCAAGCATTCTATCATTTTTCTTGATAACAGTCACTGCTCCAAATTCAGGTTGTTACTCACACACCAGGGTAAAATCACTGCTCTGATGCTTTCATGTTGGCAGCACTGCTTTATTAGGGAAGTAGTGCAAAAAGAGTGGGATCAGGCCAACTGTAATGTGATGCAATCACAACAGTAAAACAAAAACCCAAGCCGACCAAAGAAAATCCTATTTATAAACAGGGTTATTCACCTTTGAATATATCAGAAAATTTGCAACTGGTCTTTAGTTTTGTTTAGGGACACACCGAATCCATGATTTGGCCTTTTTCATCAGGATTCAGCTGAATACATGGTTCTGGCCGAACCGAATCCTTAAAATCATGTGACTTTTTGTCACATAAACATGGAAATTGAAAATTTTTCGCCACACATGGTTGTCTTTAGCCTTCCTTATTCTAAAATAAAATAGCGGATTCGGAACATCCCTAGTTTTTTTTTTTTTTATTATTTAGGTTCTTGCTCTGTAGCTCTCCAGTCTGTAATTTCAGAAGCCATCTGGCTACTATCATCCAATCTACCCTAGTGACTAGGCAGTGGTTTGAATGAGAGATTGGCAGCTGAATAGGAGAGGGCCTTATTAGAAAAATAAAAATGAGCAAAAACATTGTAGCTGCACAGAGCAGTAGCTTTTTTTTGGCTGCATGGGTCAGCCACACAAGCATAAATAATGTTCTTAGTAGATGCCAAATAAGGACTATGATTGGCTATTTGGTAGCCACATGGGGACTGCTAGCCTGCAGGTGCTGCTGCTTGGAGTACAAATGTGTCTCTGGGCTTCCAAAACTTGCCTCCAAGCCAGAAATATAGAAATGGACATCTACTCTGAGGCTACTGGGAGCAACATCAAAGGGGGCAGTGAGTAACATATTGCTCACAAACCACTGGTTGGGGACCTCTGTTCTACAACATACTTAATTTAAGTGGTGAAATTCCCCTTTGAAGTGAGTTTTATTTTATTTATGAAAAAATACAAGTTAAATGAAATAAAACATCCTATGGACATAATGGGTGTTCAGTTCTTACCACGCGGTTCCAGACAGCCCCCTGCTTGCTTTGTAAGTCAGGGGTTAGGCGCACATACTGTGGGGTCACAAGTGAATTTCCCAAAAGGTCCCATAGTGATGAAGTAGAGGAGCCTACTCCTAAAAGAAATAACTGGATGTAAGAACTCCAATAAAAAGTAAAAGTAACAACACAGTAGGGGGCAAATGCTCATAAAGAACAGGAGCAGATCCCTAGTGTACTATATATAGGGAACAATGTACCACTTATTGCAAAAAGCTCATGAAAATCAAACACATATGACCACATAAGAGGCCCAGAAGCTACAGGCTTCTTCTAAATCCTTATATTTTCCAGTAGGGGGTATATTATGCAACTAGCATAGTGTCGAGCAGAACAGTGTGCGATGAGTGTTTCCAAACACATGGGTTGCTCAATGCAGTACTTTAGAACTAGTCATACTTGAAAGCCACATGACGCACGACTAATAATGGTTGACTGGAGCGCAACCCTCTTACTACTGTTGAACTCCCTGAAACCCCTTTCCTTTTTAGAGGTCGAAGAGAGACAGCCTTTATCCCAATGCATAATACATGGCTGGCAGAGCAAACAGCTGCAGTACAAAGATCAGGCCATTCACCCCACTTTAGTTATCAGCTTTAGAATACCAGCTGGCCTGTCAGCCCCACCACTAATGGTGCACACATGCCTGGACTGGTTGCAGTAGGCAGGGAACCTGAAGCCCTGGGGCCACACTACACAACGGCTCCCCCACAAGATAAAGTAAAACAGCTCGCAATGCCAGCAGCAACCACCCAGCAAGTATACAAAAATGTAGCTTTTAAGCTGAAGGCTGCTGCTGTATATGGGTTGTGATACAGCAGCCCAATGTAATAAGCCAAGAGGAACCGACTAAGCGCCTGTCGGAGATGCAGTTCAATTGGAAATTAGCCATGCAGCATGTGGCTTTATGTATGTTGCATATGTGAAATGATGTAGTCGTTAGTACTACTGGGGAAATGGACCGAACCAACAGCAGCGCTAGTTTTAAGATCTGACACCCTTTCTTGCCGGGTTTGATATCGCAGTTCATTCTTCTGGCGCTGCGCTCTTACCCTGGTAAGGTTTGCTCAGTGAGTGTTCTCTCTTTAAATATTCCTCCGTCTGATCGGCTGTACCTACGTCCCAATGTACGAAGGCGACTATCAGCAATACAAGAACCCGCACCTTCCACCTTCTCCATTGTGACCGCGGACTACACTCCCTTACGCCTATCGCCGCCGCCATCTTACTACTCTCAGATCTGACACCGCAGCAGCCAATCGCGTTCTTCAAAGGATCAGACTCTGGGGACGTTCCATTCCGCCCATTTGCTGCTATTGGTTCTAGAGTATCCAATAAGCGTAGAGAAGGGCAGGTTCCAGGTTAAGTTTGACGGGTGATTGGCCAAATAGCCCAACAGCGCTTAAGTGGCCTCCTGGGAGTTGTGCGATGTATGGAGCCGCTAGTGGTTAAGACATAGGACAAACTAGTTCTCTTTAGTAAGGTCGTATTTAGGGTTGGGCGGAAAGGGTAGCTTTTAGACAGTGGAGCGTAAGAAGCTTAATGGTCACTTGTCGAAAAATACAATATATTAAAAACACAAGGAACATTTTGTACTGTGTAACAGTTTTCGGGTACTTTAACCTTTGCCCAAATAACCCCAAACAGGCCTAGTATAAATAAAATAGCCATCTGATTGGCCTGTTTCAACTTCATTCAACATTTTATATCAAACATTGATTACAAATAAGCTGTACATATACCTTTATTTAGCTGGCTAGGAAGTTATTGGTTTTCTCCTCAGGCCTTTTGTTTTATGACATCCTGCTTGTCCAGCTCCTTTATCAGTAAATCAGTAGTGTTTGCATAGGGCAATGTTGAAAAGTTTGGAAAGTGTAGAAAGTTTTTTAAAGATTTGGTTCAGTTGGTTCCACTTTTTTCAATTAGATATTGGCCACATTGAAACCATAAGTGCTATCCCAATCTTGTGAGCAGCTAATGTTACCATATGAGTGTCTAGCCTGTTGCTGTTCATAGTTCTATAGTGGGCCATTGCTGCTCTACCAGGATGCCATCCTGAAACTCCAATTAAATAGTATTCCCACCACCCATATTATCAAGCAAAAATTTTAGAATGCTTGCTTGGCATTGCCAAGAAGTACTATCTGAACAGTAGATGCTGGGGCATTGCCAAGAAGTACTATCTGAACAGTAGATGATGGGAGCCACCCCACTGAGTGGTGGCAGCCTCTGGGTGCCCCAAACTGAAATCTGGTGCTGGTAATTTATACTGATTGGTAGGATTTCTGATCATTTCCCATTTAACAATATTGCTCCCACTTACAAAGTCATTTTTCAGATTATTAATACTCATATGCAACTTGCATTGCAGATTCATGATTTAGATATTCATGCTTAGTGCATGGTCAATTTGGTCACTTGCGGAATGTTTATTGCCAGGCAGTTTTTTTTTTTTATTGAGGGGAACTTACCCAGGAAAAGGATAAATTGCTTGTTTCAGGACAACCCAAGCTTCAAAATATGGTAGGATTTATGTGTGATTCCACTTATGTAACAAGATATAGGCTTCTAAATGTCTAAAAAATGAAAAATAAAAAAATATTTCCCATAATATAAACACATATACCAGAAACATGAAATTATTTTATGCACCAAAATACAACAGATTTGGAAAGTGACATGTCTCCTGAATGCGCCAATACCAAATATATATAGTTTTATGGAGATTTCTCACTTGTATAGGTCAAAAACCCCCAGCAGTACATTACCAAATTTCCAAAGCACTGCTCCAGAAAAGCTGCATACTTTAGATTTAAAGGCCAAAAAGTCCAACAGTAGGTCTGCCCCAGAAAACGATACATTTTTGAGAAGAACAGATTCCGGTGAATCCACAATAGGTAAATCTGTCTGTCTACTACAAACTACTAAGTAACAATGTTTTCTTAAATGTGTCAGTTTTTATAAACTCGCTTCAAAAGCTTCCAGTCTATAGCATTTTATCTCCTACACCCAGGGTCGGACTGGGGTGAAGGGTCCACCGGGGCTCCCGCCCCAGGGGCCCTGCAGGTGCCCGCACCCCCCCCAGGGGCCCCCCTAACCCCCCTGGCAGGGCCCCCCACCCGACGTCCTCCCCCAAGCGCGCACTTTTAACGCATCAGGGGGGGAACAGTCGGGCAGGGGGAGCGCCGGCAAGGGTCGGGTTTGAGCCGCCGGAGCCCACCGGGATTTTTCCCGGTGTCCTGGGGGCCCAGTCTGACCCTGCCTACACCTACAGATTATAAGGTGACCAGATAAAGCATAAATACGAAAGCTAGGGGTCCACTGAACAGTTTGATGTCCAGTGTGCATAGGTTTACCTAAATATGTGGCATGTAGGGGCCCCAAAATAAAAATACCCCTATATGAGCTGTCATTTCAGCTACTGCAAAATCAACACATCATTTTCACCCCAGAAACTATATATTTTTGGAAAGTACACAGTCCTCCAAATCCAAAATGGGTACATACAGCATGTCTTTCTACTCCAAAGTACCAAGTTGCAAATCTTTAATAAAGTTGATGATTTAGATTTTTCAAAAATCACATCACTTTTCATCATCTTATCTCCCACTTATCATTAGGCACCAAGAAAAAAGTTTGATACCCAATGTGTATAATTATATGTCATAAGACCTCCTAACTGAACAGAAACACACAGAAAACTATATATTTTAGGAAAGTACACATTCTGGGCAGTAACCCATAGCAACCAATCAGCGATTGTTTGTGTTCAACTAGCTGCAGGTTGAACAATGAAAACGAACGTTTGATTGGTTGCCATCGGTTACTGCCCAGGGGCAAATTTCCCCAGTGTTTATTTATACATATATATATATATATATATATATATATATATATATATAGGCCCCACTGAGTCAGGTATATAATACATCTGTGCAGTGGCCCCACAGCAAATTTAATTTAAGGACTGAAAATATTGGTAAGTTTACCTATTCTGACAAGGTATATTGAAATTGCTGGTCCCCCTATAATCTTGGGCCTCCCAGCAGCTGCAGGGTCTGCTTTCTCTGTAATTACACCCCTGTAGCTGTGAAGTGTTTGTGAAACTACATGCCTCCATAACCATTAAAGAATACTGGGAGTGGCAGTTAAACAACAAGAGATGATCATTGATTTGGCCTAACATTGATTGGTTTGATTGGTTTCCATTGGTTACTGCCCAGGGTCAAATTTTCCCAGATGATCACTGATTTGGAATGACATCCTGCTCTGCATCAGGTTGGGTTTCTGTGGATCGCCTGAGCCCACCCAAAAATCTATTACAGGTATAGAACCGCTTATCCAGAATGCTCATGAACTTTGGTTTTCCAGATAAGGGGTCTATAATTTGGATCTCCATACTTTAAAACGCAAATTTATCAAAATTCGAGTTCATGTTTTTTTCATGATTCGAGAAAAAATGCAGTGAAAAAATGCAAATGCAAGTATACTCAAGAATATTCTTAACAACCACAAATAGTTGGTATTTATTATAGTAAAAATCTAAGAAAAGTCACCAGAAAAAACTCTGCAAGTAGAAGCTGGCAAGAATCAATAGAAGTCAATGTGAATTATCTCTAACAGCTTTATTTATTTCCCCAGTTATTAAAACATTCAAGTTTTTAGCCTTATTGAAAATGAATGGATCAATGGGATTCTCGCCAGGCAAAACACGCATGGGAATATTCTGTTGTACTTTTTTATTTTAAATAAGCAATCGAGAAAATTTGCACGAGTCTGCATTTTTTTTAATGAACTCATATTTTGATATATCTGCCCCTAAGTCTACTAAAAATCCATATAAACATTAAATAACCCAATAGGGTTGTTTTGCCTCCAATAAGGATTAATTATATCTTAGTTATATCTTAGACTGTTTCTATTATTAACTGATAATTTAGATTGTGAGCTCTATGGAGCAGGGACCTCTATCCTCTTGTCTCTTTAATTCTTACTTTATTGCAACTGTGCCTTGTATTTATTTGTATTTATTATCATACTTTGTATTTATCTATTATTATTTCAATAACCCCCTGTTTGTATTAATGTATTCTACTGTACAGCACTGCTTACATAAGTAGCTCTTTACAAATAAAGATATACATACATACATGCATTCTGCCACCTAGAGGCATCCAAATGCTTCTCAACTACAAATCCCAGCACATATTTACTGATTTCCCTTATACCTTCCCTTACCATAAGGTCCCTAAATATCACATATAAGCAACAGTTGCACTGCCAACTCTTATAAGCTATAATTATTAAACAATGTCTCATTAATGGATTTCAGATTCAATACCTTCCAGCAAAAGAAGATTTTCTGGATTGGATAGCAACAACCTGAAATTAAGAGTGGCCTGCTGAAAAGGAGAGGGTTGCGAGAACTAGCCCCCAAATTCAGTAAGTTTGCATAGAAAGAGCAAACCTCCTAAGGGTGATAGTTGTTGAATTGCAAATGATAAAGATTCCAGGGCTCAGTACATTTCAGGGTATGACAAGGTAGATTTGGATACATGGAATAGGTTTGAATTGCATGAACGTTGCATCCAGCTGTCTCTTCGTGACTAATCTGAAAGGCTCTCATGTAAACACATCCCTAGGCCAGCAGGCATTTTATCTGACCTTGTAAAAATACATCTCTAGGGAATACTCAGGTCTTCTGTAGTTTATATAAGTCTCAAAGCCCCTTATGGCCTTCAATGGAAATAAATGAAAGAACATTAATGGCCTTTGTTAAAATACCATTTTATGTATTTGTTTTAAATATGTTTTAACATTATCTTTATGATTTCAGTATATTCAACTGCAACACTACAGCACACTGAAATATGTCTTGAAATTAATTAACATTAACATTTTTTTGCTCATAACAATGAAATTCAATGTTTCAGGTTATTCTTAGGGGCAGATTTATCAATACACGAACGCTGGGAGCGTTCATCCGAACGCTCCGAGCGCATCTTCGCCGATTTTTTCGGGCCCGCGCGACTTTTCCGAATGACCCGCACGACATTTTCGGACTCCCTCACGATGCTTTCACGAAGGATTCGGAGAGGCTCTGCCGCTGTTTGCAGTTGTTCGGTGCGAAAGTTTCGGCACTTTCGGATCGCCAATGCGATATTGTCGTGACTGGTACGATTTTTTCGTGGGCATTTTCGTGATGTTTGCGATCTTTAGAGGTTTTCGTTTCCGGTCCGAGTTTTTCCCATTCGGGATTCGAACTCGTGTATTGATAAATCTGCCCCTTAGTGTTTTGGATGCAATTATTTATATATATTTTAGCCCTAAGCAGCCTTCTGCAGGCACCTGCAACACAAGTAGGTTTGTTATACAGTTATGCAAGACAGTCTTGAGTGTAAATTAAAGTTCTTTGTCATTTGCGGAATGATATTCCCTAATGTTTCTAGAATATATGGTCAGTGCCTGGTGCCAGTGGAACCTTTCTGAGCAATAATAAACTGCAATAATAAACTACTGTAATAATACTAACAAAATGTTTTTTCCTTTAATAGATGCCGGTGCCACAAAATCTAAATTCTGTGATCCCAGTGGGACCTATTTGGAAAAAGTAAATTCATATCTGTGTCAGTACAAGGCAAAGATTTTAGTAGAATATGTGTGAGTAACCTAAACTGACAACAAATGAATATATGAGTATATACAGTGGGGCAGTTTATTTGAACCATTGCCAAAACATGGCTAGTGATTACCATTATAACACCATTGTCATTGCTCAACCCAGAACAGAAGTGCACAATTACCTCTCTCTTTCCATAGTTTAATATATTTTGTTCTAAATTTTAACAGTTTTAAATTTAGCGGTGAGCTCAATGTTCCCTTTTTGCTACAGTTTATACAAGAGCAGTGGAAAGCTGGTGATTCCAGTGGTGGCCAACAAAAGGGCAACCATTTGGGGGTTAGATAATAATTCTAAAAACATAGCAAAATTTAAAAATTTAGACCAAATGAAAAGTTGTTCTCAACAGGTTCATTTTTAACATGCAAAAAAAAAACTAAGATAAGTTGCTGCCACCTCATGGAGTGTTCATTAATTGCCTGACACACTTACAGAAGCAATCACTTCTAGACCAGATATTTCATAATTGATATTATGAAAAATATGTTAATAAATTCTTATTTTGGTTAAGAACTCCTGGTGCCCAGTAATCCTGTTGTGAGCTCAGAGGTACAGATCTGCAACACCTCTCCCTTCGTCCACACATGTAAGTGAGGGTCCAGCTGAGACTAGGGGGCTGATTTACTAAGACACGATTTCGAATCCGAATTGGAAAAATTCCGATTGGAAACGAACATTTTGCAACTTTTTCATATTTTTTGTGATTTTTTCGGCGTCTTTACGATTTTTGCGTAAAAACGCGAGTTTTTCGGCGTCTTTACGATTTTTGCGTAAAAACGCGAGTTTTTCGGCGTCTTTACGAAAGTTGCGCAAAGTCGCGATTTTTTCGTAGCGTTAACACTTGCGCGCAAAGTCGCGCCTTTTTCGTAGCGTTAAAACTTAAAAGGCGTGACGTTTTGCGCAAGTTTTAACGCTACGAAAAAATCGCGACTTTGCGCAACTTTCGTAAAGACGGCGAAAAACTCGTGTTTTTACGCAAAAATCGTAAAGACGGCGAAAAACTCGCGTTTTTACGCAAAAATCGTAAAGACGCCGAAAAAAATCGCAAAATTACCGATCATTATGAAAAAAACGCAATCGGACGCATTCGGCCCGTTCGTGGGTTAGTAAATGTGCCCCTAAGGGTCTGTTGTAACCGGTGCTCTACACTATTTGACTGGAAGCTATTCCTGGGTGGAAAATAAGGGTTACTGTTCCTCTACTCTTCGTGAATGGTTGGGTGGAGAGCAGTCACTGAGCACAAGACTGCTTGAAGATGAATTTTCAGCATTTGACATATATATATATAATTTATGAAAAGGGTTGTGCGTCTAAATTTAAGGAAAATAAACCCAATCTATAAATAGGGTTTGTTATTTGTAAATAAAATTGACACATATGTTTACAGGGACAGAATGACATACCTTCTATAGACTGCAATGAAATAATGCCTCCAGCATTATTATTTTATATTATATTACTTCTCTCAGACATGGAACTAAACTTTTTCAATCAGACATTCATATCCTATATATATTGCTTTAAAACAAAAGTTTGTTTTCTGTTAAGCCAGTTGGGCTCCCTTGCGGGCCGGCCCAGGAGTTCTGTAGCATATGGACTCCTGTTAGACACATCTGTTGTTATATTATTTTTCTCCCTTGAAGGAACATAGGTTCATTAGGCAGAATAACTGCATGACTCAGGAGAATATTCACACTTCACCCTTCCCCATGCAATACAGTCATGTGATTCCCACATCACCCTCTCACTCCTCCCTTCCCACACATATTTTGCAATGAATTGTTCATCTCTGCCTTACAGCCATGGAGTTTGTTTGTTTTTATTTACAGGCTGATTGCATCACAAGCAATGCAAAATCACACAGGAGGAGTTATCTAAATATATGATTATGCGGTTTGGAAAAAGGTTGCAAAATTATTATTTTGTTTTAGTGGAATGTTTACAAAAGTTAAAAACCATAACTTTTATACCTATGTCATTCTTACCCTGCTCCCAAAAGCATCCTACCAGCTAAAGGGCTCAAGCCCTAATGAACTGCTAGGGGCACAACCAAACTTTAGATTATATATATATTTTATTACAATTTCCACCTAGCCTAAAGTGCATTTGTGTGTTGAGGTGGGCAACACAGGTGTGTTTTTCTCTGGAATGCTTCTAGCTTACAGGGGGACACAAAGCAATGGGCAGCCCTGTACATAACAATGGCTTATGGCAGACATTAAATAAAAGACGCCTTTGCACCAATGTCGTCTGTGCTCTCTAAATTATGCCATATATTTGTACATTCTCTGTATTTTTACATTTTGACAAGAACCAAGGATCACCATAACATTACTTAGTTCAATGTACTGATGATCCACATCATTTACTAGTGACAATAAGCACAATCAACTTGGGCACTGGGAAATTACTATAGGGCAAGCAAGATTATAATAAGGAAAATCTTACACCTGACATGTAGGTGCTATATATCTTATTTTAGGAAACTGCAACAAATTGATCACACAGAACAAAATTCTGTGAGTCATTTAACAAGAGCAGTAATATGTAGCAAATTGTGTGCTGGATGTAGAAACCCAGAGCAGTTTGCACCTGCCAATGTAACATGGCCAAATTTACACCTTAGCACTCTGGCCCTTGTGTCTGTAACATTCATACATGAGTCAATTCTATCTCCGATCACCCAGCAGGAATGTCAAAATCTGCTTGATTATATGTGTGAGTCTTTTGGACATCAAAGAAACCCCTTAAGTTTAATTAAAAGGCCTGTTACGTCCAGATCCTTTACTCTTTATAGAATCAGTATATATATTTTCTCTCAATTTATATCAAAATTTTACCCCAGTGCTTTTCACAACTCTCTAAGTGCAATACTAGTACTTGGTGGTGCCTTATCCTCTTTCACCCACCACACCCGTCCCAAGCAGATAACACATGATCTTGATTACTGGTAGGAATAAACTGATCAAAGATTAAGATGTTGTAAATAAATGACTACTCTTCTGCCCTGTACCACAGGATGCCATATCTACAGTATAAAAAAAGAAAGAACCATTGTTCATTAAATAATTGTAACCTTCCCCACCCTTCAGCTTTTCCAAAGCAACTATACGGTTATAGTTTGTGCAGGGTAACACTACATTACATTTCATTGTATGCAAAACCCTTTTTCTTAGGGCTCTGGCACACACGTGACAAATCTCCCTGTTCGCGGGTGACTAATCTCCCCGTGTTGCCATCCCACCGGCGAAAATGTAAGTCGCCGGTGGAAGGGCACATGCGGCAGCACGATTTCGGCAAATTACCGAAAATGCCTCGTGATATAACTTCGGCGATTTGCCGAAATCGCCTGTGCAGCGTGTACCATCCCACCGTTCGCCGGTGGGATGGTAGTTCGGGGAAATTAGTCGCCCGTGATAAGGGAGATTTGTTGCGGCCGACTAATCTCCCTGTGTGCCAGAGCCCTTAGTGTTACTTGGAACAGTTCACCTCTCACTGACCAATAAAAATGGTGCTTGATAACAATTTTATCAATATGGAAAAAGGCCCAACCCTACCTCACACAGCCTAACATTCATAATAGTGAACATATCCACTGGGCCTAGGGTTGCCACCTGCCTGGTATTTTACTGGCCTGGTCGGTGAAAATAATCCCAGATGCTAATGTTATTAATAGGGAAAACGTTACAAAAAATGGAAAGCCAGTATTATTCTCCAGAAAAGGTGGCAAGCCTTACTGGGCCTCAGGGTTCCCACTTATGGAAGTAGTTTCAATTATTTCCTAATTTACTTTCAGCTTATCCCTTAGCTAATAGGGGCGTGTTCTATTTAAAGTGGGTGTGTCACTTACAAAAATGACAGGAAATAGTTTTCAGGTTATAAATTGAAGTAAATTCTCTTTATTCAATTGAACCTAGGCCAGTATATAGCAACATTAATAGTATAAGGCGGGAACTGACTGACAGAGGGGCATGTTCTATCCAAAGTGGGTGGGTCACTTACAAAAATGACAGGAAATAGTTTTCAGGTTATAAATTGAAGTAAATTCTCTTTATTCAATTGAACCTAGGCCAGTATATAGCAACATTAATAGTATAAGGCGGGAACTGACTGCCAGAGAGGCGTGTTCTATCCAAAGTGGGTGTGTCACTTACAAAAATACAGGAAAAGCCCCACGTGTTAAAAAGAGAAGCAAGAGGGCGTGGCTATGCAAGTACAACTGTGCCGATAGAGGGAACAAAATAGCGGTAAAAGGGCGGGAGCTGGTCTGACAGGATGAAAAATGGACGCGATTGTAAGAGCTGAGGGGGCGTGGCCCCGGCTTCGCAGACCCGGCCGTGGCCTGGGAGAGCCCCATAGTGTAGTATGGCTGCGTCTGCTGGATGTTACTACGGTGTGCTGGGCTGCGCGCTGTCTCTCCTGCTGCTGCCGCCCCTGTCCCGCTGCGCTGCCCGCACTGACTCTCCGCTCCCCGAGGAACTCCCGCTCATCCTGGGCTTCCGCTTGGAGAGAAGTGACCGACACGCCGCGCTGTCCCCGGACGGAGAGCTTGAGGTAGTGGAAGGCAGTCGGCTGGAGCTGCGAGTTTATGGCCTGCACCTGCGGGAGGATAGCGGGCATATCCTGGCATTCACCGAGTACTCCCCGGGCTCGCAGGATAACCGCAGCTGCCTGGAGGACAGTAGGGACCTGGTTCTGACCCGGCTCAACGTGAGCGACGACGGTTTCGGCGCGGCGGGGGCGGCCATAGTGCGCCTGGATGTGCTGCCCTTGCGGAAGAGCCAGAGCTCCCGGGTGTATGTGCTGTGTACCAGCCGAGGCCCCGGCCTGCCGTGGAAGTTACACACCGGGCCGGATGGGAGGCTGCGGGTACTGGAGGAGGAGAAGCCGCTGCTGCCGATCTGGCTACAGGCGTGTATCATTGCGGTGTTGCTTACACTCTCCGGGATCTTCAGCGGCTTGAACCTGGGGCTGATGGCGCTGGACCCCATGGAGCTCCGGGTGGTGCAGCGCTGCGGGACGGAGAAGGAGAAGCGATACGCGTCTAAGATCGAGCCGGTGCGGCGGAAGGGGAACTACCTGCTCTGCTCCTTGCTCCTGGGCAACGTGTTGGTCAACACCACCCTCACAGCGCTGCTGGACGAGCTCATCGGCTCCGGGCTGGCCGCCGTCTTGGCTTCCACTACGGGCATCGTGGTACTGGGGGAGATTGTGCCCCAGGCTCTGTGTTCCCGGCACGGCCTGGCTGTGGGGGCCAACACTCTCTGGCTCACCCGGATCTTCATGCTCCTCACCTTCCCTGTGGCTTATCCCGTCAGCCGCCTGCTGGACTGTGCCCTGGGCCAGGAGATCGGCACTGTCTATAACCGGGAGAAGCTGCTCGAAATGCTCAAGGTGAGCCTCGGGGGGCATCGGCTGATTAGAAAAAGGGGCCACTGCTAGGCTTTACCCAGAGTAGCACCTACATACCGATCCTGAACGGACTATGGAGTCTCAGCAACTTGAAAGGAAGCCACAGCAATAAAAATCTGATCTAGAGTTAGGGGTTTCATAATAACACTGGGATAATAGCCTCTGGGAAGGGACTGTGGCTGTGGGATAGCAGGTATAGTAGGGAGAGATGGTGCCTATAGTAGCAGTGGGGGGGATAATAGCCTCTGGGAAGGGACTGTGGCTGTGGGATAGCAGGTATAGTAGGGAGAGATGGTGCCTATAGTAGCAGTGGGATAATAGCCTCTGGGAAGGGACTGTGGCTGTGGGATAGCAGGTATAGTAGGGAGAGATGGTGCCTATAATAGCAGTGGGGGGATAATAGCCTCTGGGAAGGGACTGTGGCTGTGGGATAGCAGGTATAGTAGGGAGAGATGGTGCCTATAGTAGCAGTGGGATAATAGCCTCTGGGAAGGGACTGTGGCTGTGGGATAGCAGGTATAGTAGGGAGAGATGGTGCCTATAGTAGCAGTGGGGGGATAATAGCCTCTGGGAAGGGACTGGGGCTGTGGGATAGCAGGTATAGTAGGGAGAGATGGTGCCTATAGTAGCAGTGGGGATAATAGCCTCTGGTAAGGGACTGTGGCTGTGGGATAGCAGGTATAGTAGGGAGAGATGGTGCCTATAGTAGCAGTGGGGGGGATAATAGCCTCTGGGAAGGGACTGTGGCTGTGGGATAGCAGGTATAGTAGGGAGAGATGGTGCCTATAGTAGCAGTGGGATAATAGCCTCTGGGAAGGGACTGTGGCTGTGGGATAGCAGGTATAGTAGGGAGAGATGGTGCCTATAATAGCAGTGGGGGGATAATAGCCTCTGGGAAGGGACTGTGGCTGTGGGATAGCAGGTATAGTAGGGAGAGATGGTGCCTATAGTAGCAGTGGGGGGATAATAGCCTCTGGGAAGGGACTGTGGCTGTGGGATAGCAGGTATAGTAGGGAGAGATGGTGCCTATAGTAGCAGTGGGGGGGATAATAGCCTCTGGGAAGGGACTGTGGCTGTGGGATAGCAGGTATAGTAGGGAGAGATGGTGCCTATAGTAGCAGTGGGATAATAGCCTCTGGGAAGGGACTGTGGCTGTGGGATAGCAGGTATAGTAGGGAGAGATGGTGCCTATAATAGCAGTGGGGGGATAATAGCCTCTGGGAAGGGACTGTGGCTGTGGGATAGCAGGTAAAGTAGGGAGAGATGGTGCCTATAGTAGCAGTGGGGGGGATAATGGCCTCTGAGAAGGGACTGTGGCTGTGGGATAGCAGGTATAGTAGGGAGAGATGGTGCCTATAGTAGCAGTGGGGGGATAATAGCCTCTGGGAAGGGACTGGGGCTGTTGGATAGTAGGTATAGTAGGGAGAGATGGTGCCTATAGTAGCAGTGGGATAATAGCCTCTGGGAAGGGACTGTGGCTGTGGGATAGCAGGTATAGTAGGGAGAGATGGTGCCTATAGTAGCAGTGGGGGATAATGGCCTCTGGGAAGGGACTGTGGCTGTGGGATAGCAGGTATAGTAGGGAGAGATGGTGCCTATAATAGCAGTGGGGGGATAATAGCCTCTGGGAAGGGACTGTGGCTGTGGGATAGCAGGTAAAGTAGGGAGAGATGGTGCCTATAGTAGCAGTGGGGGGATAATGGCCTCTGAGAAGGGACTGTGGCTGTGGGATAGCAGGTATAGTAGGAGAGATGGTGCCTATAGTAGCAGTGGGATAATAGCCTCTGGGAAGGGACTGTGGCTGTGGGATAGCAGGTATAGTAGGAGAGATGGTGCCTATAGTAGCAGTGGGGGGATAATAGCCTCTGGGAAGGGACTGGGGCTGTGGGATAGCAGGTATAGTAGGGAGAGATGGTGCCTATAGTAGCAGTGGGATAATAGCCTCTGGGAAGGGACTGTGGCTGTGGGATAGCAGGTATAGTAGGGAGAGATGGTGCCTATAGTAGCAGTGGGAAAGCAGTTTGTTTGGGAGAGATGGTGACTTAATTATACCAGATTAGGTGGTCATTATCAGAAGGAAGCCATTGTAATAAACAGATGAAGAAGACATACCGACTATTTCATGGACACAACTTTAATCCGTTCTCTAGTTTGCTGATACCAGGCCAAAATGCTAACCCATGGCAATGTTGCTTCTATGGGAGTCTCAAACCATTTTGTTGGGAGACTGACTGGCATCATCAGAGTTTTGGCTAATCATTTTTTATTCATGCAGGGTATTTTATGTACAGATCAAGTCTTTAGTATCGTTCTTTGCCAGGGGAGACTTTGTTTTTGGAACATTCATAACTGAATTCCAGTGACAGGTGCTTAGTGGGATAGTTTTCCTCTCTGTCTAAGGCAAAGTCCTTAGAGTCCTTCACTGAGTGTGCTGGCTGCCAATGCCAGGCATGTAACAATACAGCACGCAGCATGGCGACTGTGGCTGCCGATCAACAATAAGAATGAAGAATGCTACTAGGAGTGGGGATAGTATTCAGTTTGCTGAAGGTCATAATCCATAAGCATAAGTAACGTGCTACTGTTTTGCATTAGTAATAACAGGCTTGAGGAAGGCCAGCATTATTTTCAGTAACAGGGCAAGGCCAGTTTAGGCGACAGACTGGCCATTATCCTTCTATATATTGATATTTTGGAATTTTGATTTTCATCAGCTATTTGGTTGCTCCAGCAACCAGGAGAGACTGGAAGAAGAATAGGAGAGGACCTGAATATAAAGATAAATAAAAAGTAACAACTTCAGCCTCACAGAGCAATAGTTTTTTTGGCTGTCTGGTCAGAAGACGGCAAATTATTAAAATAAAAGTAAAAATAAAGACCAATGAAAAAGAATTGCCCATTCGATAACATAATAAAAGTTAAGTTGAACTATCCCTTTAAGGCCGACCCTGTAGCAGAGCTTAGGCTATTGTATTCCTGGAAGCCAGTGTACTGCAATTTAACCCTTGAGCACAAACATTCTCTTCCTTCTGTTGCAGGTGACGGAGCCATACAGTGGCATTGTGCGCGAGGAGATGAACATCATACAGGGGGCTCTGGAGCTGCGCACCAAGACTGTGGAGGATGTCATGACCAAAGTGGAGGACTGCTTCATGCTGCCCAGCGATGCTGTGCTTGATTTTAACACCATGTCCAGCATCATGGAGAGTGGCTATACCCGCATCCCTGTGTATGAGAACGAGCGCTCCAACATTGTGGATATCCTCTATGTAAAGGATCTTGCCTTTGTGGACCCCGATGACTGTACCCCTCTGAGCACCATCACTCGCTTCTACAGCCACCCTCTCCATTTTGTGTTCAGTGACACAAAGCTGGACGCTGTGCTGGAGGAGTTTAAGAAAGGTGAGATGTGGCTTCCCCCTTGATGTGTCACTTGGGATGGCACATAGCTTGTTAAGGGCAGCGGGATTGTATTGCATGCTTTGTATTTTATGTTGTTGTTGTTGCTTCATTCGCAGCCAGATGTTATTCTCTTGTCAGCAGTGACACATGCTTGGGTATTTTTACAGTTCTGTGCTATCCAGGAGCACACAATACCTACTGTATGTTTTATGGCACTAATGGGGAATAAACATTCGGCTAAACAAGTGACCTTGCATAAACTATTGATTAAGCTTTCCAACTGATCTTTTCCTCTGACTCCAAAAGTCAGATTTTTTTTTTTTCCTTTAATTCCTCTGAAATTTTCAGGGAAGGAGGGTGAAGGAGAGCCTGTAAATTCCTGACATTGTGTAATTACCTGCCTGGCACAGATGCCACACTTTATATCCTGTATGCACACTGCACGCATTGTGCTCATTTCTCCTCTTTCATTGTTGCATAACTGTTTTTTTTAATAGCTTATTTATTTCCAAATCTTCCATAACAGTTATTGGCAGTGGCTGACAGGCAGGGAGGTCTTAGAGCAGTACTGTCCAAATTGGGCCAGTCAGTGGGAGGGGTGTGCAGACTAGGGTAAAATTTGAGTGTTAATAATAATTTTTTTTTCATCTTGGATATCACCTGAACTATACAGATAAAGGGGTGGGCCAGAACCACAAAAATGTTAAAAACCCCTTCTCTCAAAGTTTTACATGGTTTTTATGACTGGCTTCAATGGGGACTTTGTTACAGTGTTTGTATTTTTGCTTGAATATGGTATGTACACTGTATAGCCAAATGTATGTGGGTACCTGCCTGTCCAATGTCTTTTTTCAAAGACAAGGGGATTAATATTCATTTGTTCCTCCCTTTGCTGCTATAACAGTCTCTACTCTACTGGGAAGCCTTTGCTCTAAATGGTGGATCTTTTTTGGTGGAATTTTCTGTATGAACACGGGCACTGGTATTTGGGTTCAGGCCTGGTTCGCAGTTGGCATTCCGGGAATTCAGTTCGGTTGAGTTCAGGGCTCAGTGCAGACCAGTCAGGTTCTTCCTCTTCAATCTCTGCAAAACCCATTCTGTATGGACTTTGTTTAGTGGGGGCATTATTGTGCTGAAACAGATAGTTTGTCAAGAAGTACCCAACTGTCAGTTGCATAATGGAAGCTGAAAAAGCAAAGGTTGTTGGACACCAATAAGGCATTGCCAAAAAGTATGAAGTATGAGAAGAATTTAACTATATTACTAAAATATTTTATGGGTGCAGTATTTAATTATTATATTTATAGAGCCTTTAAGAATTATTTTTAGGTGTCTTTGTTACATGGATAATTTTTTGGAGGTGTTCTGGTTCAGAGCAGGCTCCTTTTTGCTTTAGTTTCCCTGAGCATTGCTTACTGAATATGCCTCCCCCGCAGGCAAGTCCCACCTGGCTATTGTACAGAAAGTGAACAGTGAAGGAGAAGGGGATCCATTCTACGAGGTGATGGGACTGGTGACGCTGGAAGATGTCATTGAGGAAATTATAAAATCAGAGATCCTGGATGAATCTGACTTGTATAGTAAGTTACTTTTGTTATTGTAATTTTCCACGGTCATGTTCAGAAGTTGCCAGATAGGGAGCTTCTCAGGGGAAACTACAGGGGAAACTACTGCCAGAAGTAACCAAATCCCATAAAAGCATAAGGGAATCGTACTGCCTATGGAAAAGAGAAGATATTATGCAAGGAGAATGGGGTACAGGAATTTTCTCCTAATTGCCTCTAGTATCATAGGCCAAGCAATTCCCATGTGCTTTAAGGCTACTGTCACTCCTTTTCTCACCATAGAAGAAAACACTTAATACTGCCCAGTTCCATCCCTTGTACTTGCCTGTCACTGTACACACTGGTAGGTTGTCCCTTCCCCCACCCTGTGCACAGTATAGATCCTCGAAAATATTTTACAGTTACGATTTCACAAAAAAATTCAATCAAATTAAATGGGTATGTAAAACCATCTGGGTTTCTGCTTTCCTGCATAATTGTACAAGTGGTTGCTGGAGGAGGCGATAATAACCTGCCCGCTCTCCCCTTTGGGGAAGGCTAAAGTGTCTGCACCCATCTTCACGCAAACATTGTACTGTGAGAGACAATAGGTACCATACACATTTTATACATATTGTGCTTGTCTTATTCTCCACATCCCAGAATCTCTTATTCTGCCAGTTTAGCAGCCTCTTTTCATCAATCCACTCCACTCAATCCCATGTTCTCCATTTATTTGCTCTCTTTATATCTATACTTCAGTTTCCTCTCACATTCTCCATTACTTTCTCTGATCCCTTTTTTTCATTTTTCTTATCTACTCTATTCTACCATGTCTGGTCTCTTCTGTCCTGTTAATGCTCTATTTCTCACCCCAGAAAAAAACCCTGCTACCTTACTGACCAGTGCAAAGGCTGTTTGAAGGTGGTGGAATGGTGCTGTTGGCAGTCAGGTTGCTGCAGTCACAGGTGTCGGAACCATTGCGGGGGCTGAACAGTTACTGGGTGTCTAGCTACTTTAAACATCTCTGACCACAGGTCAAGTATTTTCTTTTATGTCTGCTACATCTTCCGTAATTCTGATTTTGATACCCAGAAATAGGAGAGAAAATTGTAGTGGCTGAAGGGTGAACTTTAAGCATCCCTTTCAGCCATTCTGATTCCCCCCAGCTGTGCCTGGACTTTACGGGCAAAAGAAGCAGCACTGAAGCTCTAGCAGATGTGAGAGAAGATACTTGACTTGTCATCAAGTTGAAAGTAAGCAAGCACACAGTAACACTGCAATCACACCCAATCAGCAGGCCCCTGCCAGCAACCCCTTCCCCAAATGAAGACTTCACACCAGCAGTTAGTAAGGAAGCAGATGATTTTTTTTTTTTTTTAATGTGTAAGCCTTCCAAAGCCTTAATGAAAAACCACCTATGCCAGGTTAAACATTGAAACCTTTGAACATTGTCACTGTCATTGGGGATGGTGGTGCAGAAATGGTTCAGGTACAAGAAAAAGAAGTTTACACAATTGTCTTGGAAACCGTGCCAGATGGCTGTTCTCAGTACTCGACTGGCTGGTTCTGCAGCTTTAGTGTGCTGGCTTCTAGCCTGCAGGCACATTTAAACTTAACAAGCACCCTAGAGCTCAATGGAATAAGGCCAAAGTTCAGCTGTTATCAGTCACTGCATCTGGGTGCTGTGATATTTTAAGGACCCTAATACTTAAAACCACCTGCATGGAGTCCCTTTAACTGATGTGTGTTTGGCACCCAGCTACCTGTAGAAGTTCTGCAATGGCTTCCAGTAGTCACAGTTGCGGCCCTCTAGCTGATGTCTTCTGCTGGAAGCTAAGTTTATTTGCATCTGTAGAAATGAAAGTAGCACCCATAGTGGTCCACAGCAGCTGTAAATGCAGACGGATCAAAAGGCTAAACTATTACTATATTGTTGGGCAATCAAATTTCTCTCAATCCCATTGGCTCACGTTTTTTTTAAAATTGAAGTCAGTTCTTCAATCATTTCAGCCTTTCATCTTTCAATCTTTCATTGTACACATTTATTTGTGTGGGCATCCACCTATTTAACAAGAGAAAAAAAAGATGTACATCCAATATACAGAGTTCAGAAAACTGCCAGAAAAGGCTACCCAATGATCAGCAAGTTTCACTTCCACATAAGCGCAGGCTGATGCTTTTTACCCACTTACCAAAGAATTTTATTGCTTGATAAGCAGTATTTGTGCTTTGTATGTATATCTTTATATAGTGGTACATATGTACACAGCGCTGTACAGCAGAACAGTAAATTAATACTATAAATGGGGGGGGGGGGGTCATTACAATAATAGAAAAATAAATACAGAGTACAATAATAAATACAAATAACTACAAAGTACAGACAAGGGTGGAGGTCCCTGCCCTATAGAGCAGCGGTTCTCAACCTGTGGGTCACGACCCCTTTGGGGGTCGAACAACCCTTTCACGGGGTCACCACAACATGAGGAACTGTATTAAAGGGTCGTGGCATTAGGAAGGTTGAGAACCACTGCTGTAGAGCTTTCAATCAAAATGGGTTGGTAACTTACAGATACAAATAGGAGGGTATTAGTGCTGCAGGTTACAGTGGGTGACACTGCAATATAAGTGCCAGTTCCCAGTTCAGGTGCTGTGTGAATGCCCAAAGAGGTAGTCTTTCAGTTAAGTTCTGAATAGGGAGGATTCTCTCTGCAGAAAATCAGGGATGCTATTCCAAATGTAAGGAGCAGCAAGGCAGAAGGGTTTAAGGTGGGAAATGGCAGTAGTAGTGGGAGGCGCAACCAAGCTGTTTTTCCGAGAGGAACTGAGGAGTCTGCCAGGAACGTATAGAGACACAAGAGAAGACATGTAGTGAGGGGCAAGGGAATGGAGGGCTTTGAAGGTTATGAGAAGGAATTTGTAAGTTATTCTTTGTTTAATGGGAAGCCATGGTGAGGACTTTAGCAGGGGAAGGGCCTATACACTTTGGATGAGAGGAGGGAAGAGATGGGAGTTAGGGATGCCAGTTAGTAAGTTACAGTAGTCTTGTTGGGATAGGGTGAGAGCATGCATGAGCGTCTTTTTGGGGAAGATATACTTTTTTTTTTTATTGCCCCCACCCTTTTTTTTATTTTATAATGTATTCTACCCATGGATGAAATGTTCCTTCCTTACCGCTCATAATAATTTTTTTCCCTTCTAACCTATTCTGCAGCTGATAACCGCAGTAAGAAACGCGTCAAGCGTCGCCAGGATAGAAAAGATTTTTCAGTATTCAAGGATGCAGACAATGAATTGAGAGTTAAAATCTCCCCACAGCTGCTCCTTGCTGCCCATCGCTTTTTGTCCACAGGTGAGATTTGTTTTCCCCCAGACAGTGTGCCTCCCTTGCACAACTCCCCTTTGCCTCACTATGTCATGGGTTATGTACCTTATGTTCTCTTTTCAGAGGTTCCCCTGTTTGCACCTGCGCTAGTCTCTGAGAAGACCCTCCTGCGCTTGCTCAAGTACCCCGATGTGGTGCAGGAGCTGCATTTTAATGAGGACGATAAAAAGGCATCAGAGAATTTCCTGTACCAACGCAGCAAGATAGCTGATTACTTCATACTCATTCTGCAGGTACTGGGGCAGATAGAGGGAAATAATGACTTTGGTTTTAAGACATTAAGGATTAAACCACGAATGAGCTAAAAGTTTCTTCAGAATAAGCCCTATTCTTTAAACCAAGAAATAACACTTAAAAGTAGACACATCTCTTACATAACTTTTGTAATATCCTATGAGCAAGACCTGTCCAGTATATTTTTTTTTAACTAATTGTTCATGATACTATCGGTGTAATCTGTTCCTAAAAAAAAGCTGAGCTCTGTAAAGAAAATTCCCATAATGCCTCACTCCTGCACCAAGACCCCTGTACATGCACAGTTTGTAAGACTATGAGGAAGCTTCTTGCTGATTGGCTCAGACCACACATTCCTATGGGGGGGGGGGGAGCAGGAGAGGGGAGAGAGCTGGGCAGACTCTGGCATGGGAATTACAGAGACAAGAAAGGAGACAAGAAATCCTGTTTCTTTTGATAGAGCAGTGTTTCTGTGAGTGCTTATGGCTGTATTTACGTAGACCTTTCTGATAAAGCTTACTTAGTTTTTACCTTTCCTTCTCCTTTAAATGCAAATTCTAACAACTTCTCCACAACTTACAAACAGCTTGCATGAACTAAATAGCCCACAATGCATTGCACTGTAAAGTTACAGCATATGAAGCAATATAGCTGCCTTCTATTCCAGCACACACATTGCACCTCTCTCTAACTATAACTCTTTGGACAGAAAACCATCTCTATTTTAATCACCCAATTCACAGTTTGGGTTTCTGTCGATTTGCAGTTGGTTGGGAGACAGCCTGGTGTGCAACTGGCCTTGGTACAATGTATTAGAGATCAGCTGATTAAACCAGATGCAGAGCATTGTGGGAATTAGCATCTTTGCTGGGGGGAAGCTGGCTTTTTGTAACATTTTGTTTCAAGACTGGGAATCTGCTGGATTTTCAAATTACCCACAGTTTCATGCCTAGATGAGCATTATGGAGATATGGAGCGATGTATAGGTATGGGATCCCTTAGCTGGAAACCCATTATCCAGAAATCTCAGAATTACGGAAAGTCTGTCTCCCATAGACTCCATTATAAGCAAATAATTCAGAATTTTAAAACGGATTTCCTTTTTCTCTTTAATAAAACTGTACCTTGTACTTGAACTCAACTAAGATATAATTAATCCTTATTGGGGGCAGAACAGCCCTATTGGGTTTAATTAATGTTTTATTGATTTTTTAGTAGACTTAAGGTATGGAGATCCAAATTACGGAAAGACCCCTTATCCGGAATACCCTTGGTCCCAAGCATTCTGGATAACTGGTCCTATACCTGTACCTAGGATCTTGCAGTGTGCATGTCGCCCTTTCGCCTTATTGAGAAGACAGGAAAGTACAGTTTTATAACTGTGTTTTTGATAAAGCATTGAATATAATAAGCTTTCTGCAGGGTAGAGCTGTTACTGAAGCAGGGTAGAATGGATTTTCTAATTAAATTTTTTTTAATGTTACAGTTTCTTTAAGAGCAATTGTGAGGAGGATGAGAAGCCAGTTTAATTGCTCTCTTCTTCTACAGTATTATATTGAACTTCATTATATTGGCCCTTTGAGCGCAGTGACGCTTTGATCTTGCTGCATTTTGCCAGGAAAAAAAACTGCATGACAGATCAAAAGAAAAATTGGAAACACAGACTAGGGTTCTTTTATTCCGATACTATATTATACACTGTATATTATACAATCTGCTGCACTTAAAGAGTTAAAAGGTATTTGTCATGTGACAACTATGTAAACTTTTTTTGTTTAACTCCATCGGTGATGGTCTAATTTAAAAGTAGCTTAATTTTGCATCAGTGTGTATTTTATTCATGGTTATTAGCTAACGGCACCTCTGTGACATATGAAAATACCTGAGTGGTTCCCAAGTCATGGGTAACTGATAGCCGCCGCGGGGTTATGTCACTGCTTCTGCTCAGTTAACCTGCCTGCTTTTGGTCTTGTACGGGTACCTTTAAATGTAATGCTCTCTCTATTCAGGTAGCCTTCCCATGTTATAGCATAGCATTGTAAAAACATATGCAATAAATCAAAATAAATTCACACTGATCCTAAATTGAGAATTTATATTTAAAATACATAAATAGGAAAGGAACCCTGGGAGTCAGAGGCAGATGATCATGGTGTTCTGTGGAATCGGTTATATCTGTGTTAAAAATTCTTTATTTATTTTAGGCAGGTCAGATAATGCCCAACGAAATCAGTCCATTTCAGAAGGGGGGGTTCCCTGCAAGGAAAACTAAAATGCAGCTACAGTGAGAAGAAACATTCAGATTCCCTACAATCCTTCCTAAGGGAAGCAATAGGGCAGCTGTACCATGTTATGTGTATACAGTGGTGGGAGTCATATGAAAGTCATAAAAAGGAAACTTTTCTCACATGATTTAAAACTGTGTTTAAAGAAAAAAACTTTTTTTGTTTTTGCTCAGTTGACAGACTTGTCTTTGTTATTGCGTAGTCTTCCTGAATTGCCCATCAAACTGCCTCTTGCTGCCCTAAGGAGAGCAACATAATTCATGGGACTAAAGTCACACAGGCAAAGTAAAACAGTCACCATGTGACCTAACTGCTATTTTTTTTTTTTTTTTTAAGGGCAGGCTGGGGGTTGGGGAAGAATGTAGTAAGACTCTACTAGTCTACCCCCCCCAGTTCTAAGATGGTTTCTATGTGCTAATCTAGGAATTGTGGATGATATGGAGCAAAAAAAAAAAAAAAAACAACCCACTTGAAATGGTAGTGTCCCATATAGGGGTCACTGTAATGTAACGGTGGCTTCTACAGGATCCAAAGCCTTTGTAACAAAACCCTATGGCACGTGAAATCCCAGTTCTAAAGAAGGGCAGGACTTTCCGAGAGATGCAGTGGGCACAGCCATATAAGTGATCTGAAATACTCTTCCCATTAAAGGGGTTGTTCACCTTAAATTAACTTTTAGTATGATAAAGATACTGCAATTCTAAACAATCTGCAATTTGTCTTCATTTTTAATTTGCGTTTTTTTTTGTTCACTTTGGAATTTGAGCACGGTCCAATTTAACAGGGCTGTGGAGTCGGTAGATTAATACTCTGACTCCTCAGTTTCTGATACTTCCGACTCCACGACTCCGACTCCTCTGTTTTTAATATGCTAATTTATTTTATACATCCAGGAAGGGGAAGGGGCACTTAAAATACTGAACTGATAATAAACTGATAGACAATTGTATCTATACTCCTACTCCTAATGATTTCCCTAGAATCCCATAGTCATGTTTAAAGTTTAAGCTAACATTACAGCTGAATTACAGCAGTTTTTCAAATGTTTTAAAGCTTCAGTCTTAAAGGAACAGTAACACCAAAAAATAAAAGAGCTTTAAAGTAATAAAAATATAATGCACTGTTGCTGCTGTGTAACCACAGGGGCAGCCATTCAAGCTGGAGAAAAGGCACAGGTTACATAGCAGATAACAGAAAAGTTCTGTAGAATACAATGGTGTTTTATCTGTTATCTGCCATGTGCCTGTGCCTTTTCTCCTTCGGTTGGCTGCCTCCATGGGTACATTGCAGCTTATTTATATAAATTATAGTAGGGTTTCTGTAGCAAACACCCCAGCTGTACCAGTGCAGGAATGGCTGCCCCCGGGGCTACACAGCGGGGTATTTATATAAACTATAGTAGGGTTTCTGTAGCAAACACCCCAGCTGTACCAGTGCAGGAACGGCTGCCCCCGGGGCTACACAGCGGGGTATTTATATAAACTATAGTAGGGTTTCTGTAGCAAACACCCCAGCTGTACCAGTGCAGGAACGGCTGCCCCCATATTACACGGCAGCTTATTTATATAAATCAGGGGTGTCGAACTCAATCAGAGAAGGGGCCAAAATCTAAAATCCAGCCTAAATCGCGGGCCGAATGGTTTACTGAACAGTGCCCCCAAAAATAAGTACCCCCAATTGCCTCATCATACACAGTACCCCCCCATAGACAGTAGCCCCCACACACAGTGCCCCCAATTGCCTCATACACAGTACCCCTCCATAGACAGTAGCCCCCACACACAGTGCCCCCAATTGCCCCCATAGAAAGTACCCCCAATTGCCCCCATAGAAAGTACCCCCAATTGCCCCCATAGAAAGTACCCCCAATTGCCCCCATAAACAGTGCCCCCAATTGCCCCCATAAACAGTACCCTCCATAGACAGTAGCCCCCACACACACTGCCCCCAATTGCCTCATACACAGTACCCCCCATAGACAGTAGCCCCCACACACAGTGCCCCCATAGAAAGTACCCCCAATTGCCCCCATAAACAGTGCCCCCAATTGCCTCATACACAGTACCCCCCATAGACAGTAGCCCCCACACACACTGCCCCCAATTGCCTCATACACAGTACCCCCCATAGACAGTAGCCCCCACACACAGTGCCCCCATACAAAGTACCCCCATACAAAGTACCCCCAATTGCCCCCATAAACAGTGCCCCCAAAAATAAGTACCCCCAATTGCCTCATCATACACAGTACCCCCCATAGACAGTAGCCAGCCCGCACACACAGAGCCCCCACAGAAAGTACCCCCAACAGACCAGTGATGTTGGCGGCTCCTTCTCTCTTATGCCGCGGCAACAGGCACTACTATAAGGTTGCGCCTCGTCACTGATGTGTGACGTCATACGCACGGGCGCAACCTTATAAAAGGGCCTGTTGCCGCGGCATAAGAGAGAAGGAGCCGCTGGCGCTGACGAAGAAGGTATGTTTTTGCGCGTGCGTGCAGTGATGACAGCGCAGTGCGGGCCACATTGCAAGGCCTGGCGGGCCGGATTTGGCCCGCGGGCCTTGTGTTTGACATGTATGATATAAATTATAGGAGATTTTCTGAAGTAAACACACAGTGCAGGGCAGCAGCACATTATATTTGTTACTTTTATACACTTTCATTTTTTGGTTACTGTTCCTTTAAACTATTGACTATCCATTCCCTTCACGTATACAAGTATTTCTAGTCCTGCAAATTTTTTTTACTTAATTAGTTATCGGTGAGAGTTAGCATACCTCCCAACATTTGAAAAGCAGAAAGAGGGACAAAAATATATTTTAGGCCATGCCCACTTTATGGCCACGCCCCCCAACAGGACCATTTTACAAAACCACACGCGAAAAGTATAAAATACACAAAAGCGCACCAGAAGACAGACACAGTAGCCCCAATCATTTTATGACATATTGTGGACCCAAGGATTTCATTATGCACTGTGGCACCTGTATATTATGACTCATGAAAGACATAGCTAGCCAGGGCCCCCTAAAACATTGGTCGTCAGGGCCCCCCTAAAACATTGCTAGCCAGGTTTTATGTTTTGCATTGGTGCCAGAGCATGGGCCCCCTAAAACATTGCTAGCCAAGCCAGCCCAGAGCCTCCTAAAACATTGCTGGTCCTCCCCCAGTATCCCCATACTATGGGCCACTTCCCACTGGAGCATCCTCCCCAACTTCCTACAGTTCCCCCCCCATCATCCGCCAGCTCCCCCCATCATCCTCCCAACATCCTCCAGCTCCCCCCAACATCCTCCAGCTCCACCAGCATCCTCCCAACATCCTCTAAACTCCCCAGCATCCTCCAGCTCCATCCAGCATCCACCCAACATCCTCCAGCTCCCCCCAGTGTCCTCCCCAACATCCTTGAGCTCCCCCCAGCATCCTCCCAACATCCTCCAGCTCCCCCCAGCATCCACCCAAAATCCTCCAGCTCCCCCCAGCAGCATCCCCCCAACATCCTCTAAACTCCCCAGCATCCTCCAGCTCCCCCCAGCATCCACGCAACATCCTCCAGCTCCCCCCAGTGTTCTCCCCAACATCCTCCAGCTCCCCCCAGCATCCACCCAAAATCCTCCCCATCGTCCCCCAGCTGCCCCTTACCTTAGTTTCTCCAGCTGCCTCCCAGCGTCCTCCAGCTGCCCCTTACCTTCCTCCAGCTGCCTCCCAGTGTCCTCCAGCTGCCCCTTACCTTCCCTCCCACTGCTCCTACCACCCCCCGCCCGCTTGCCCCGGCTCTTCTTCTCCTCCCCGTGACGTCACACGCATCTTTCGTTAGCCCCGCAGCTTCTGCACAGTGAATCCCTAAATGTTAGAACTGACCAGTGCGGCGCAGAAGCTGCAGCGCTAACGAACGACGTGTGTGACGTCACGGGAGAATTTTAAAATCGGGACAATTCGGTGGCTGTCCGGGACAGCGGGACAGAGAGGCAAAATTGGGACTGTCCCGTGTAAAGCGGGACAGTTGGGAGGTATGGAGTTAGGCTAGGTTCCCAGTGGGCATTGTGTTCCCTGTAACAGAGGAACACGACGCAGTGGAGCTGCCGCACCGTAACTGTGCGTTACGCCCCATTTAGTGAAGCATACAGCCAATGAAAAGCTTCATGGTCACGTGTTCGTTTATGCACTGCATGCATTGGGCTTTATTCTTATAGCAGAGAAGTAATTAATTATGACTGTTTGTGAATTGGGACATTTAAACTTGCTTTTTATTTATTTATTTTTTTTATTCCCATTTAAATTTAGTAGGAGTCGGAGTCGGTTCATTTTTTTCCGACTCCAGGTACCCAAAATTGACTCCGACTCCACAGCCCTGCAATTTAACCTAGCAACCAGGCAGTGGGTTGAAGAAGAGAAAGGAATATAAACAGGAGAGGGCCTAAATATAAAGATGTGTATTAAAAAGTAATACTACAGTAATAATAGTAATAATACAGAGCAATAGTTTTTTTGGCTGCCAGGGTCAGTGACTCATGTTTGAAAGCTTGCAAATAATTCAATAACTACATTTATATATACATTTTATATTTAATACTAATATTAATTGCCTGTTTCCCCTGGTACTTACCTGCCTCACTAAACACTTTGTATTGCTTTTCAGCACTGATGCAGATTTTAAATGTATCCATTACTTTTTTTTTTTTAGGGGAAAGTTGAAGTAGAAGCTGGCAAAGAGAACATGAAGTTTGAATCGGGAGCCTTCTCCTACTATGGTGTCATGGCCATAAACACTCCATCAGCTGCTGGTAAGACCTTGCCCCAGTTTTATGTTCCAAACATTGGTGCCACAGCACACATGTCTGTTCCAGAGCGAAGTCACCCACCCCAATTTATTTTCTTCCATTCTATTCAGCTCCTGCCCATCCCTGTACCGTCCTTAAAAGGGGTTCTCTCTTTTCCAGGTTAGCAGGTAAATGAGAAGCCTGCATGTGTGTGTATTGGGTGTGCATGATATTCACACACACAAGTGGCCTAAGACATAGGTGGGGTGGGCGGTTGCTTAATACAAGTTTTGACAGTTAATAGTTTCAGACCCTTTATGATAAAGCATGGTTTGTGCTCATATCTATTAACTAGTAAATTAGCTAACCCACTGCCATGCACCCACTAACCCCCTTGCTGTTTACTGGGCCAGAATTATACAAAATATGCTGCTTCTACTTTTTTTCTGTCTCCCACCCCCCTGCATCTAGATTGTATTTATGCATGGACTGGAGAAAAATAGGCCCTCCTAGAACTTTGTGTAGCATCACAAGACTAATCTCTCTCTGAATGGTCAGAACTGTATGTCCCTAAACTGCTGCTAGATCTGTTTGAGTGATCTGCCCTGTCTGTGACTGTATTCACTTCTAGGCTTTATCTGCTGTTATCTAAGGTGAGCACCAAGTTTCCATATCTCCTTTTAGGGCTCTGGCACACGGGGAGATTAGTCGCCCGCGACACATCTCCCTTGTCACGGGCGACTAATCTCCCCGAGTTGCCATGACCCGCCATCCCACCGGCGAACATGTAAGTCGCCGGCGGGATGGCACATGCGGCGGCGCGATTTCGGGAAATCGCGCCGCCGCGTGTGCATTTTCCAATGTAGGGGTTGTCATCTGTGTTAAAAGTGCTAGGTTAAATATACAATATCTGAGGACAGGAAGTCAAAATAAGCCCTGACATTTCAAGTACACAGAGGCCCAAACAGCACCCCACTAAATAGCCCAATAAATAGTAGCTGTCTGTGGCATCTTACAGCAGCCCCTCTGGCATTTGCCAGAATCCCTAGATTGCCAGTCTGGATCTAGTTGAGAAGACACACACCTGTCACATTCAGCATATACACTGCAGTGTGATAATATTAAAATGAATAATGTAAGCTCTATCAACTGAGTTTGCGTTAAACAATTGTATTCTTGTGCCAGAGTGGAACAAATGAGCCGGGGACTGTTGGAATTGAATGAAACTTGGAGGCACCAAGTGGTTCTGACTGTCTGAGGGTCTGGGGAATGGACTGCTTGAGTCTGCGGTATATTTAATGAGCCCTAAGTTAATAGAACGTATATAAAATTAGGGTGTATATTTTGTGAGAGATGTGAGAGACACAGATGGTGGTCATCATGGGAAAACAAATGGGTCTTATTTGGTATTACCCTCAGCCCCAATGCTTGCAGAGCCACTAGGAGGAATGACTCCTATTAAGTAAATAATTATCTTAAGCTACAATTATATAGATATTTACTTGTATATTGGCTTACATCTCTTAAGTGCAGCAAAAATATAGGAAATAAAGTTATTAACAAGACTTAATACATTATCCACTGTATCCTCCCCAAGGCAGGCTGAGAGCGCAGTACTGAAAACAGCAATTTGCGGACCACTCCAGCTGCATTCTGACAGTTAAGGCAGTAGCATATGGTGCAATTATGGGCATTTTATTGTCTGCAGTGATAAACAGCTCAAGAAACGGAGAGATATATACACTTAACTCTAAGGCAAACATGGTTGCAGTTACTTGTCAGTCCTTTGTCACGTGGGAATGTGAAGTTCCACATTTCTTGAAATTTTCCTATGTGGCAAAACTGTAAAGTGGAAGGACTCAGTGACATCTAGGCAACCTACCACATACTTTAGCATCATACCTGATCCCCAGCAGGGGGAGTGAATATAGTCTCTGATAAGGCCAACTAGTCCCGTTTGTGTAGTTAAACTATGCACCAGTCTGCTTGGTGTTCATCATAAAGTGCTTAATATAACATGTATCTTCTGGAAGTGGTGGAAGGCAAACCACAACCACATATTCCTATGCAGAGCTTGGAAGTGCAACATTTCTTTTGCCAGCAGTTACAGCATACGAAGCAATATAGTTGCCTTCTGTTCCAGCACAACTCCACCATAGCTCTTTGGAAAGGAAACCATCTCTCTTTTAACCACCAAGTTTGGGTTCCCATTGATTGCAATCGGCTGGGAGACAGCCTGGTGGGCCACTGGCCTTGGTACAATGTATCTGAGATCACCTGCTTATCACAGATGCAGAGCATTGTGGGAATTGTCTACTTGGCTGGGGGAAAGCTTGTTTCTGCTAAAATTTTGTTTCAAGAGTAGCATTCTGCTGCTTTCAGTTGGTTACATTTACAAATGACCTTTGCCTTACAGTTTCATGCCTGAATGAGCATTATGGCCTTTTATCCATATCAAAAAACTTGGATAAACCTTGTTAAAAGAGCAACATCCAACCCTATTTCTTCCATGTCTTATATTAGGGCTTGCTGCAAGCTCTCTGTCACTATTATTCCATGGTGAATACCTCTCCACCAATTGCTCATCTCTCTCTCTTTCTCTCTGTTACAGAACTCCGCTCCCCATCCCACATGAGCAGCCTCAATCGCTCTATCTCCCTGAGTTGTCATGAGAGATCCGACTCCATTTCCTCCACAATCAGTGGCAGTAACACTCAGCTCAGTGCTCAGGCACAGTACATGGCAGACTTCAGTGTGCGAGCCCTCGGTGATTTGCAGTTTGTCAAGGTAAGGACTCTGCAAACTCTCTTCCAATTTCCATTTCTTTAATGTCTTTTGCCTTTTTGTTTCTCATCACTCATCCTCTCCCAGGAATTACATTACATTACATTAACATTTATTTATAAAGCGCCAACATATTCTGCAGCGCTGTACAATAAGTGGGTTACATACATTGGACATACAGAGTAACATATAAAGCAATCAATAACCGATACAAGAGGTGAAGAGGGCCCTGCCCAAAAGAGCTTACAATCTACAAGATAGGCAATAGCCTTAATATTTGGAAGGTCAGCAGACGTTAGACCCTAAGACATCCTAGCGACAGATAATTCCTTGTCGTGTGTGTGTGTGTATAGATAGTGATATTTATCTGTATCGATCACACATAAATAGACCTTCAGCTGCATCTCATGACCATTAGACAGTTCTCTGGAAGTCTGAAGCAAAGGGTAAGAGAAGCTGTGACAAGTTCCAACGCCAGCTACACAAGAGGGCCCTTCTCTAAAGCGCACTCTGCCATCAAACCTCAATTATTACACAATCACTTCAGTTGTTTTTAGTTACTTTTTTGTTCATATTTATTTGAATACGTAGAGTTGCTATTTTTATATATGCCAGGAGAGGGCACCCTTTATTTTGCTATTGGCCATATGTATACATGGCATGCAGTTATATTGCCAGGTAATTCATCACCAGAAATTGTAGCAGTTCCCCTATACACACATCCTGCTGAGGAATATACAGAAAGCCCAGACTGGCATTTGCCAGAATCCTTCTATTGTCAGAGGGGCTTGCAGTGGAAAAAGTCCTGCGTGTTCCTGAGTTTACATAAATAAGCTACTGGGTAGCCAGTTATGGTTAAATTGGGTGCCTGGATCTTCATAGAAAGTAACAGATAAGCACTAAAACTATTGCTTTTTGTAATGAAGATAAACAGGAGTTAAAATTTAGTGGCCAACCAGATGCTTGGGTTGGATCCAGTCGATTGCCTTTCAAATTAACAGAGAGTGTGTATAATGCAGCCGACTGGAAACCCTGCATGTCAAGTCAGCTGAAGCATTTCTGATTGCTCTCAGCTACCACCTTTTTTGCTGTTAAAGGAGAAGGAAAGGTAAGCTTTATCAGAAAGGTCTATGTAAATACAGCCATAAACACTCAGTGAAAAACACACCACATTTCTTTCCATTGATTCTATGTACATAATGTTCTGCATTAGTATTCCTGCTCTCAGAAAAATTCTTCAGGGCACAGCATGAGTCCGCGCAGCTTCCTCCTCTATCCCCCTCCCTTCTGCTCTTTCCCCCTCCCCTCTCTGCTGTGTGAGTGGAGCTTAGAGCTGTTCCCTGTCTGCATGCTGCTGTGAGTGAGCTTCTAGGGCTGTTTATTCAGGTATGGTAAAGCATTCTGCAGAATAAATATAGTATTCTAGCTTGCACTATTGTGACTAATGTATTGGCAATACAATGCCAAAATGCCTTTCCTTTTTTAAAATCATTGATGCCCTTGCTAAGGGACTCACTAGCAAGTGAGCATCCCTTTTTTAAACTGGCATACTATATAAAATATAGAAAAAAAATGGGGTCTCAGTTTCAGGATATGCTCTCATGGTGGCACCTACATAATGATAGGCCGCCTCTTGAATAGCCAAGGACTACATATAAGGATCCTTAAATTCATACATTTTACATGGCATTTTTGTTATTTTAAGTGCCAGTGTGTTTCCTGATATACTCATGAATATATGAATATATAGAAGCAGTGTTTTGGTGCCTCTTGGGTTATTTTGCCAGTTTATTCACTGCTTTTTCTCACTTAGATCACACGTGAACAGTATCAAGGAGCGCTCATGTCCTCTCGCTTAGACAGCAGCCCCCAGTCCCCGGAGGGAGGAACTCGCAAGCCAGACAGCACCTTATCAGAGCGCAGCGAAGTTCTGGAGGATGAGACCACCAGCCTTTTGAACCAGAGAAACTCTCAGCACAGTCTGCAACACAATGCAGTCTGACCCCACCATCTGCGTCTGCTTGGTATTGCTCCTCCACAGGGTTGCAGTAAACTAAGCACTCTGAATCTTCATTTGCACCTAAGGCTTATTCCGTAATATGTGACAGGTTAGCGGAGCAACTTGCAGCATGCAGAGCTTTATTCCTGGAACAACACTTGGCCTTCATTAGGACAGAGGGTACCACTGTGCTTGCCTGCGAGAAGAGAGCTCTGCAAGCCGGTTCATTTGTGTTTACTGAAAGCTGTGGAATGCTTGGAAGATCCCTGCGATGGAAACTTTAATAATTGGGAGCAATATTTGGCGACGCAGGAGCATAGAGACTTGTCGTGGGGGGGGGCAGGGTGTGAATCAAGCAGACAATGTCTCTGCACCACTCTGGTTTGGATACCATGCTCTATATATCAGTAACTCAGGGAGGGTTTTACGGTTCTAAATGTGCACTGGAGATACCCCTTCCCTATTAAGGTTTGGGGGGAGCCTATTTTTAAGTCTTCCTTGGGTTTGGGAAATTTTTAGTCTTCCTGTTGGTGTTTGCAGCTTCTTCTGCACTCACCTGTCTGTGGAGTGTTGTGGTAGCGAGCGGTCAGGGCTGCTATACAGTGCAGTCATGTCCACATTGGCCGCTGACCGTCTATGCACTTAGTATTTTCTGGCAGTCCTTCCTAATGATGGACTCCCATGAGATGCATATAATCCCAGTAAGCAAGCAGTATGGCGGTAACTGGAGCAGTGCTTTCAATGAGCTTCCAGCAGTATTTCTCTCATTCTGTTCAGGCTTCAGTTGTTATGGCTCTCTATTTAACCCTTATCCAGCAATAAACAAGAGCCCGTTGTGTCAACATGGATGTTGCAGAAACCAACTCCTGTTATATATAATACTTCTAATGCTTGAAGACTGTAGATCGAGTGTGCTCATAGTGGATAAAATGCATGCTGCTCCTGCCTCACGTTTGCAGTGCACTCTGGGTAGGGACCCCAGAGTGTGTTTTACAGGCTGCTGATTAGGTCTAGTGTGTGCTTGTTCAGGCTTGGCTTTTATGTTCACTTAACTGTTTACAAGGTTTCATCCAAATGCAAATGAAAAAATCTAAAACCAAATGCAAAATCCCACCTTTCCTTGCTGCCCAATGTGACCTCTTTCTGACTAGTCCACCTAGGGTTCATTTGAGGTTCTTACACTGACACATACAGTAAGAGAAAACCTTTTAAATGAAGTTTAGGCTAATGCCACACACCGTGGTGGCTGTTTGGAGTTGAAGAAACTGCCCCATGTGACATTAGACCAAGTTCCCAATTTTAAGTAAAATACAAGATGTTTGTCTTTGCAAGGTGAGCGGAGAAGTTAGTGACTAGTCTGTAACTATGTTGGGCTGTTTTACACCACAACTCGAGCTCCAGCTCTATGCACTTGTACAGACGCACCACCTGCAGTGTTAGAATTCTCTGTTCAGATAGTCACAATTTTGTTGCTGATTACTGCAGTCACAATTGGGGCGCCTACTAAATGGAGCATAACCTGGCACTATAGTTTGTTGGTCAGGGCGAATCTCAGTTTCTTAGTTTTGAGCAGTATGTCACATTCTGGGAATTTCACTCAGCATGTAAAGAGCAAGGGATGCTATAATGCTTTAATTTCTGTATAACAGTTTCCCTTCCATCTTTCCTCAGCTTGTACAACAGAAGCACGTGGCTTTCCATTTAATTCTGCCATCTTATGTATGTTACAGAATCCCTTTGCATGTAGAAACGGCATGTCATTTTGTGCACAACATCCTCACTTACTTACAATTCCTGCTCCCAGCTGCTGATTGGTTAGACTCGCTCTCCCAGCCCCACTCTGTTGTGGTGTACTTTGTCATGTGCTTGCCCTTTAATCCCACAAAATATGTGGGCTGTTGCCTTCTCGCAGGTTAATCGGTACATCTTAGGCATTTGCTTTTTATATAGGCATAGGCAGCATTACTTTGGGTACAACGCTATCAATGAATGGGTACTAATCACTGAAATAATTATCTCTATTAAGCTAATGGGCACTACAACAAGGAATTCTGTAAATATGTTTAAAAATTCTCTCTCTATGACTTTCTCAATAGCCTGTCTTGGAACATTGCCTGCTGGGCTGCAGGTCGTAGCAGGTTTCTGCGGGGGGGATGCATGTTATTCATTGTATTCATTGGTTGCTTGTTAGATTACTTTTGGCAAATTGTAATCACCTTGTTCCTGTCTCCAGATTGAGGGGTTTCGTGTTCAAGGGGTAGCTTACCTTTAAATTAACTTTTAGTGTGACAGTGTAGACAGTGGTTATCTGAGGTCATTTGCAATTGGTCATCTTTTTGTTCAGCAACAGTTTAGCATTTCAGCTATCTGGTTGCTAGGGCCGATTTACCTTGACAATTGGAAAATGAATAGAAAAGGGGAAAAAAATAGAAAGAACAATACTCTAAATCAATTAAAAAAAAAAAAAAATATGGGACATTGTGAATTGTCCAACCTACTGAAAGTTAAAGGTGAACTGTCCTGTTTAAGATTTAGGGGGCTGTGCGCTACCTGTAACAGTGTAACTGAATGCGCATGAGAGAAGGCAAGCACTAGGCCTAACTGTTTGAGAGCAAGGTGAACATGATTGGCCAACAAGCAATCAGTGAATATTGTCATTTATTTTACAATAAATTTCCTGTCCTGCAGAAGAAGGGCTCCTGAAAGAGGCATAAGGGGAACTAAGACTTACATACTACTATGAATTTTTCATTAAATTTACAAATGTTCCTTGTTTTAGTAAGCTGTAGTTTATTACATATAACTATTGAGAGAGTTCCCCTTTAATGTACTAAGATTTCACAATTTTTTTTTTTTGTATGGATACCCATGTTCCCTTTGTACTTGTATCCTCTCAACCATAGGCGTATTGGCCTTATCTAATGACCTGCTGTTGCTTGAAGGAAAAAAGTGAACAAAGAACTTCTAGTATTGCACAAGTATTCAGTCTCGGTTCCTGGGAATTCCTGTCGTAAACACACATCCCCTCTGATTGCCGTGCAGGTTCCAACAAGTTAAACTTGCATTTTTTGGATGAAACTGACCTCCTTTTTACCTGCTCTATCTTTTTTTTGGTTTCCATAAAAGACCTTTTGCCTGCTAAATAAGTGCTGAATACAGTATCTGCACAAGCCATAGATGTGTTTTGCTTTAGGGTCAGCAGCAGCTGCTGTGTGTAGGGTGGCAGGCTGGGCCCTCCTAATCAGGGATTGGGAAATAACACTCTGTACTATTGGGGGGGGGGGGGGGGGGGGCTTTCTGCACAAATAAGGGAATTGTTTGCAAATATTTATTTATTTTTGGTTTTTCCCTTTTTTTTTTTTGCCTTTTACAGATGGAAAGAATGGTACGATTTTTGGATGGCTGTATATTCTAAATTGTTTAATTATTAAAGAGTTTATTATTTAATGGGTTTGTGTGCTTTTTGACATTTACATTGGAGAAGCCCTCTATTGCCCCCCCCCCCTTAATTTCCCAACAACAGCAAAGAAACTCCCTGGGGCAGCCCTGCTCCCCCACTGTGGCCGTGTGATTGGGCGCTCGACTTCTGCTCTCTGTCACCCATTGCTGACAAACAAAACGTTCCTTGCTTGGAATGCCCATGCACCCAGTTATGGCAGCTGAGCAGGGCTGTCCTGGGGGAATTATGGTGCTTATGGGGTTTGTTGTTAGGCTACTAAATGGGGCCCCTGGTTAAAGTATGAGATTCAGCCATTGCTTTATATAGAACAGTGTAGGAAATGGTTTATCAGTGCATGTGAAAGGTATGTTATATTAAGATTTTGTATTGATCTTTATATAGACTTCAACCTTATGCAGGCTCATATGCTCCTTATAGGATTAGCTTCTGGAGGTGAGAGAGGCAGTGAAATCTGAGATTTAGGGTGTATTCGTGAGCAGACATGAGAAACTACAACACCCATAATGCTAAAGGTTTAGTAGGAGTACGGTGGGAGGGGCTGACGTTCACTGTAAGCTATCGTATTACTGTGCCTAAGAGGGACAGGTCACAGTGCCCGAGGGGCCCAGTTCCTGAGGAGAAGTGGAGCCGTTGAACGCCGCAGAACTAACAAAAGATTTAAATCTTCCACAGCTTTTTGTCCTTGTTTACAGTTGCTTACAGTGTAGCTCCGCCCTCTGCCGCACCTCCTCCATTTTATAGGCTCGACTTATTCACCGAGCTTCTCACTGGCTGAGCGAATGCGGCGGCGTTCACCTGATTGGTTGAGCTGTCAAAGGCACAGAAGAGGCTGTTCTGCCTCTTCCAACATGGCGGTAGCCGTGGTTGGGTTGCTGCTTCTGGCCGGGTTCGGTGACACCGGGGTGGCTTTTGCGCTTGAAGATGGCAGCGTTGAAGCCCAGGTGTTAGGGCTACGGCTGGAGGAGGGAGCTGGCGTGTCAATGAGCGGCGGGCTGATCAGAGCTCGCCCTGGTTCGTCCTTCCGCCTCCGTCTTTATGGATCGGGGCTGCGAAATGACACCTGGCCCTGGGTCTCCATTGGCAGCCCCGGAAGCAAGACATGTTCTCCAGAGCCAGACTCGCCCCTCCAACTGCTGGAAGAGTTCCGAGTGTGCAGCGAGCACTCTGGCCTGGTCACTGTCCGGGCTCTCAATGAGAGTAAGGGCAGAGGCCTCCTGTACCCCCTCTGTACCCGCCAAGGAAACAGCTGGGCTCCATTCCCCGGCGGAGACACACTCATTACCGTGCTGGGGGGCGATGAGGAGGAAGAGAAGCCCCCCTGGCCAGGAGATGAACAACAGTGTACTTTGGGCTCCCTCAGTTCCCGCCTGCTTAGTTTTAGGGATGAAACTCCCTCTGTAGCACCCCCTGAGACTAATGCAAGGCAGTATTTGGCTTCCTGGCTCCTGGCTCTTCTTATTGTCCTGTGTATCCTTTTCTCTGGCTTGCTCAGGGGGCTGCAGCTCAGCACTCTGGCCCTAGAACCCTCAGAGCTTGGCCTGTTGCGGGATTGGGGAACCCCCAGTGAAAGACATGGGGCCACTCGGTTGGACCCCCTGCGGACGCGCTGGGGTGGGTACACACTGATCTCCATGTTGGCCCTTTGCTGCCTTACTAACTCAGCTGTGGCTGTTCTTCTTTACCATGCTATAGGTTCAATCCCTGCAGCTATTTTCTCAGCAGCTGGACTGCTTTTATTGGCTGGTGAGGCGCTACCAGCTGCAGTAAGTTCTCGCTGGGGGCTCATTCTAGCACCCAAGTGCCTGTGGCTTACCCATTTTTTCATGTTCCTCGCTGGGCTCCTCTCATTCCCTCTGTCATGGCTTCTGGAGGCAGCATTTGGGCAGGATCCTAGCTGCTGCCGACAAAGAGTCCGTATATTGGAAATGGCCCGATGTGGGGACCCTTACAGTGAATTAGTAAGAGATGAATTCAGCAAGGGGGCCCTGAGGAATCGGACAGTAGAGGACATACTGACCCCTGTGGTTGAATGCTTTATGCTTCCCAGTGATGCCTTGTTAGACTTCAACACCATGTCCAGCATCATGGAGAGTGGCTATACCCGCATCCCAGTATATGAAAACGAGCGCTCCAACATCGTGGATATCCTCTATGCCAAGGACCTGGCTTTTGTGGACCCACAAGACTGCACTCCACTGAACTACATCACTCGCTTTTACAGCCACCCTGTCCACTTTGTGTTTAGCGACACCAAACTGGACGCTGTGCTGGAGGAGTTCAAGAAGGGTGAGGGGTTGTGGTATGCAAGAGTCGTATGAGAATGTGAGCAAGCCTGTGTGTCCTCTCTAGGTTCTTCACTCATAACAAGGGTACAGATATATTAATAAACTGTAAAAATTAGGATAGCTAGGATATCAAGTAAGTGTTTAGCCTAAATGTCACCCTGAGTGGCCTTTACACTGGCCACTCCTTTGAGGGACATCTTAAATATGACAATAGCATCCCATATATTGTATTCAGCGAATTTAATGCAAGTATAATTGTATAACGTTTGCCTATGTAGCTTGGGCAAAATATATATATATTGTCTGTATTTTTTTGTCACTGTGTTTTAAATGCCACCTGGTAATTCTGCCTCTGTGACTTGGTTTCATAGGCAAGTCCCACATGGCCATTGTACAGAAAGTGAATAACGAGGGAGAAGGAGATCCGTTCTATGAAGTTATGGGGCTGGTAACCCTCGAAGATGTCATAGAAGAGATCATAAAATCAGAAATTTTGGACGAGTCTGAAGACTGCAGTAAGGAGATTCCTATTTATCTGATTAGACATTTATACCGATATTAAATATAGGAATTGTTTATAGCTGCGCTTGAGAACAGAGCTCGGTACTTTTTTAAACTGGGAGTTGATTGTAGGTCAGACATGCTGTTATAATGTAGATCATATTAGATGTCATCATGACCCACCTATGCTGATATTTGTTGCACCTTTAATTCTTCCACAGAGCGCAAAGTCAAGAAGAAGCGTCAGCCAGTGCAGCCAATACTAATACCCCGTGGTGGGGAAGAGCTGTCCTTCTTCAGAACTGCAGAGGCCGAACAGAAGGTTAAGATTTCCCCCCAGCTTCTGCTGGCAACACAGCGCTTCCTGACTCAGGGTTAGTTTCATCTGTGGCCACCTCTTATATTTGATGAGTGAATGCTGAAAATCACTTGAATATGCCATAATATAGACTAAAGTAGCAATTGCTCTGACCCTGACCCCTAGTGCTCCCATTTATATAGATATTTGGGCATGCTCACTTTTTATGTGTGTATGTTTCATTCATCTGTTTCGGCCAACAGCTAATGGCTTTTAGCTCTATTGAGTATGGCTCTCCTTATCTCTTGTATCTTGTGATCTATATGTTCTAAATGTACTCCCTTATAAAGTATGGGGCTGCAAAATATGTTGGTGCTTTATAAATACCTGTTGTTGTTAAAAATAATAGCTCTCCCCTCTCAATTCTGCTTGCCCTCTCTGACACTTAAACCTCTACTTGCCTTTGGAAGAGGTGGATCTTTTTGGTGCCTCCAGGGTTTCAGAGAAGGCCCTCTTGAATCTACTAAAGCTCCCAGGAGTCACTCAGGAGGTGAAGTTTGATGACAGCGATCGCCTGTGCCCTGAGCATTTTCTGTACCTACGCAGCCAGCCTGTAGATTACTTCATTCTCATACTGCAGGTGAGCTAGAGGGGGAGGTCTTATAATAATACTGGTCAGCCTATCCGGTCTTGGGCTTTTACAAATTCTCTTTTGGTATTAGGGAAAAGTGCAAGTGGAGATTGGAAAGGAAGGGCTGAAGTTTGAGAATGGAGCATTCACATACTATGGTGTAGCTGCACTGAGCCCTTGTCTGTTAGGTAAAAGCCATATTGGTTTTATATTTTACTGTATTGCTACCTGGTTGTAAATAACTGAGGTTTATAAAACAAATGTATAATTTCAGATACTGAGAATCACTTTCCCTTTGTCACTTATGTGCCACTTTCCTCAGGTCATCATTCCCCTGGGATTCAGAACAGTCCTTCAGATTCCAGCTTCTACTATCCAGACTACACTGTGAGAGCCCTCAGTGACTTGCAGATAGTCAAGGTATATAGCAACTACTTATAATGTTATAATGTTCAGGGGTTTAACTGTAAGAGAGACAGACCCAGTTGCTACTTGGGGGAGGATGCCAAAGCATCACAGTTTATGTTTGTAAATCAGATCGTCTTTCTAAATGTAAAAATGTTGCTTTAACGCCGCCCTGTAAATTTAAAATACTGGTTGTTCTTGGTTAGTCCAGTGTGCTCATTTTATAGCCTGGCCCGAGCGTTGAGGTGTGCTTGATGGCAGATCTTCAGCGAATGGACTTCAGACAAAGGAACTGGCAATTTCATTACTGTTTGTGTTAGACTTAAATTTAGTTTGGGGAATGCTGGGAACAGTTAACAACTGGAGAAGCTTAGGATGAATATCATCCTGCCATTTGATTACAAATAGTTGGAAGGGGGTTAGCGTTAGGGGTTAGGGTTCTTACAGAGACTACAGAGTATGCTGAAGTTATAGTATATAGGAATAGTCAAGAATTAAATGTACCTGGTTATCCAATCTAGGTAAAACCATAGTGCTTATAGGTGGACATTATATAGATAAATATTGGGAAATAAGCTTATGTACAGTGTATGCAAGCTGCTATGAAAGCAGCTCCAAGGCCAGCTTGCTTTGACCAGGCTAGCTGTACCGGTAGCACTCAGAGGGAGGGTTTCTTGCCTGGGGCTGAGAAGATTAGCCCTGCTGGAATGTACTGGCTGGATTGCTGGAAAGCAGGAATTTGCAACATGCTGGAAGACTTGCTTGTGTAAAAGTACCCATCGCTCTCTGCGAGTTTCCATACCTACCTTTTGCCTTGATATGCAGGAGCTGTCTAAAACCTATTGAATATAAATCATATAAGTCATTTTATTCTCCTCTGCATCTGCATTATCTCAGCAGAATTATACTTCATGGTTCCGGCTAATCTGGATCATTAGTACAGGTCTGTTTCTTTTTGTTTTACTTTTGTGTATGCTGTATTCATTCTGTACAGGGCTGTAGCATAGTACAGCAATACTCTTAATACTTTCAGAGAGTGGTATATGTAATGCCATGGGTGGCTTTGCAGGTTGGTGAGTGATATTCTCCATGCACACTGGACAGCAGGTCTGTAGCAGGGGATATGCAGTGGGTAGACACATGAAAAGTGTTGTAATGAGGGAGAAATTCAGAGGCTAACAAATGTTTTGCTATTTCTCTGAAGGTTCACTTTACACACCTGAAATAGTGTACACACCTGAAAAAAAAAACCCAACAACTTTGATTTCTCTCTCAGCTTCTAACTTAGTTCCTTTTCTGAAGTGCTTCATATAATGATTAAATGCAGGTCAATAGGGTGCAGTATCTGAATGCAGTGCGGACCTCCCATTCGCACACCAGTACCCAGTCTCCAGACAGCATGGAGCTGAAGATCCTGCCCAACAGCCAAACACAGCTGCTGAATAACCGCAACATGGAATCAGGTACGGAACAGCCCATTGCCGAGCCTCACACATAATATTCTCTTGCATCATCGTTATGGAGTAAAATATCTAAACATACAGTGTTTTTTTTTAACTCTACTAATAACGTTTAGAATGCAGAGTGTTTCAGCAGCCTGAAACCAATCAATGGCAACCGCTGCAGGATATATTTCCTAAGTGACCTGGGTGCCATAGGAACACTGAATCCCCATTGGCTTTTGGTTAGTGATGGACAATAACCACAGAAATTACAGCAGTCTTTGTTTGTCTGCACTTACTAGATACTCTACGGCCTGACACTAGTTCAGAGAAGGCCAACACTGTCACTGTCAGCTGCAATATTATCTGAAACAGCCCTTGCTGTTGGCTGTTAAATTATAACTCAAATAGTGTTACCCAACGCAATCTTATTAGATATCCCATACATGAATATTTTCAGGGCCCCAGGAAACGTGCTGCATTAATGGTACAGTAGCTGCACTTATCTGTATAGCCATTAACATTTTGACTGAAACATAAAGTACTGCCTCAGCAATGTGCCATTAGCAGCTCCCAGCCACGTGAGAGCAGCTCTCTGACTACATGCACACTAGAGTTCTCTCTTTCTTTGCACAAAATAATTTCTATATATAATATTTGTATAAATTAGTGTGCAGACATCTCTTTTTTTAGTATATTGGCATTGATCCTCAAGCAGGAATGGCCTTTCTAAAAGGAAATCACTTCCCACAATTGATTCACCACCATTTGCAGTGGTTACTAAATTGTTGGGCTGCCCCTTTAAGGGGAGCCTGGGGCAGTGGCAATGGTGGGTGGTAGGCTGAAGGCCAGTAGGAGTGAAATTTGGGGAGAAAACCTATATGCTCACCTAACTTACTAGAAGCATAGCTGGAAGGTTTGGATCTTAACTTTACACTTGTTTGCTGTCATAACTCTTCTTGGCATTATGAAGTTTGGAAATCAATGTAGTCTGTTACTTTTGTGTGTGCCTGACTGAAATCCATTTGGGGGGGGGATCACACTTCTTTTGGGTGGAAAATGTGAGTGCCAGTGATTGCATTAGTGCGTGGTCACGAACAAATCAGTATACTGGTATGGGGTTATTTGGCCAACAGTTATGCTGCGAGATCTGTGCAGTTCAGAAGCCAATGTGGCCCTATAATAATCAGGAAATTAGGCGAAATATCCTGGTGTTAGAGTGGGTTGCAGTTATGCTTCGCTGAAACGTGTGTTCTGTCAGTATTTCTGGAGTGACATTTGGAAAGTTTAAAGGAGCCTGAGTGAAAAAGCAATCAGGGGGGTGCACAGAGGTGAACAAACCCTTTAAAGGCAACGGTGATTAAAGTGAAAAGTTAAAGTGAATTGTGCCGACAGCACTGTAGAGCCGCAGATTTATAGTGCCGTCACCCCAAACATTACTGCACCAATTGAAAAGGACTTAGAAATCTGCAGGTTACTATCCATAGTTTTCCCCATGAAACCCAGCAGGACGCAGGCTGTGCCATATAAATCATTCTTTCCCATCACTGTGCCAGTCTGTGAGCTGAAGATGAACCTACAGTCTCACCATGCGTTCTTACAATATAGAGAGATTTTTTTCCCTTAACATGTGACTGAGGGCAAGCAGTGCATCAGTGCAACACAACGATTGCTTCATCTTGATGATTCATCAGGAATGGGACTGGCTTCTCTACAGCCCACATATTCCCAGTGCAGCAGTGATGGCAATATATCTGTGCATTAAAAACAAAACAATATAGCAGCTATCTAGACATTTAGAAAAAGAAAACTAATGTTAAGGTATAGAGCTGTTTTACATTGTCATTTACAGCAGTGTTATCATTTCTTTTCTATAGTTTCCTGATTAACCATTGCTCTGCCCCTGCAATATCTGCAGACCGCCATCAAAGTGACTGTGGTGTCTGCATGTAGCTGTTATTGGTATCGGCTTGGAGGCAGTAAGGGGCGAGAGTAAATATTTAGGATGTTTTAAAATTAAAGAGGCTCATTTGCAAACAACGAGCACAACTTAGCAGAAACCCATAGCAACCAATCAGTGGTTTGTTTTTTTTAACCAACTGCATATAGAAGAATAAAAGCAAAAATGTGATTAGTTGCTATGGGGTTGTGCCCAGGTTGCCCAGTGCTGATAAATGAGCCCCTCTGTGTCAAGCTGGATTTTTTTTTTTTTGTGGAGCAACTCTCTGCACATTACTCTGCAAATATTCAAATTTATCATTCTGGGCTCTTTTGGTCTAACTGCTAGAACTACTGCACTCAGTGCCCCCCCTTGGGGACAGTAATAACTTATACCTCCCAGTGGGGATTGTGGGAGACACTGCCAATCCCGGCTGTACCTGCCTTATTACAGCTCCATAGATTCGCGGGAAAAGGAGGTTATACTTCCCCTTTACAGAGCGCTGGTAAGGCTCCATCTAGAATATGCAATGCGGTTTTGGTCTCCAGTGCTCAAACGGGACATTGAGTTAGAGAGGGTCCAGAGAAGGGCAACTAAGCTGGTAAAGGGTATACTTCCCCTTTACACTGAAGTAGAGGCACTTAAGGGGTGATATGTTAACTATGTATAGTTAAGGGGATCATATAATAATCTCTCTAATGCTTTATTTACCAGTAGGTCCCTCCAGCAGCCATGAGGGCACCCACTCCGTTTAGAAGAAGGGAGATTCCGTTTAAATATTCAGAAAGGATTTTTTACAGTGAGAGCTGTGAAGTTGTGGAATTCTCTCCCTGAGTCAGTCGTACTGGCAGATACATTAGATAGCTTCAAGAAGGGGTTGGCTTTTTAGCAAGTGAGGGAATACAGTGTTAAAAGGCGATAGCTCTTAGTATAAATTCATGCAGGGACTGGTCCGATTGCCATCTTGGAGTCAGTAAGGAATTTTTTCCTCCTCTGTGGCAAATTAGGTTTCAGATAGGTTTTTCGCCTTCCTCTGGTTCAACTAGCAGTTAGGTAGGTTATATATAGGCATTAAGGTTGAACTTGATGGGTGTATGTGTTTTTTTCAACCTAACTTACTATGTTACTATCTGTTGAGCCCATTGGCTGGAGAAAGATAAAGGTGCAGTTTGGTAAGTGCCCTCTTGTGTCATTAGAAATGCGAGTGAAAGCTGTTCCCTTCAAGTTGTAAAAATAGGGATGCACTGAATCTATAATTTTTGGATTCCTCCAAATACCAAATTCTGCTCAAAAACATTTGGGCAAATACCAGACTAAATCCAAACCCTGATTTGTATGGATTCACATTTGAGGAGAATAGAATATACTGCAATTATTTTGAACAAAAAATTGTCATGTTCAGTTGCCCAGAGCTCTGAAGTCACATGACTTTAAGGTAAGGGCTGGGATTTGGCTGAATTTGAATTTGCCAGGAACTCAACCTGAAAGCTGGATTTGGTGCATTCCTGGGAATCATATAATTGTGCCCTGGCAAGACATGCATGTTACAATATGCGCTTAGGTGAGGGGACTGCTGGCACTCTGACTGTGGGAGACCTACACACTGGCGGCTGCCACAAACAGAAGGCCTGAGTTTGCCCAAACCTGAGCTAATGTGTAATTGGCTGAATTATAATCCCCACTGATCATTTATCTGGAACAATGCCTTTTGTTTCCTCCTAACTTTTCTCTCAGTTTTCACTATCTCTACCTCTTTATATTACCTGTACTTCCAGCACTTCTAATCAACACTTCAGTTACTGGCACAATTGAGAGTTTCAGCTAATAGCGGCTCATACCATTGTACAGAGGTAAATATAATACGGCACATTGCTGTTGCTGCTTAGCAATCAATCAGTGCAAATCGGCGAGCAACACTGCCTCCCCCTCTGCTCACAGCAAGATCCAGATCCCAAACCTGAGTCCCTAGCCTATGCTTTCATCCTTCCCTCTACTGCTTCTCTCCTCATTCATCACAAAAGCCCAGATTTACTAAAGTCCTTTCTGAAAAACCTTCTGCTTTGGTACCCTGAGGTTTAGATGGAGGCTGGGCATATGAGAGACCTAAAAACACTTAGATAAGGACATCTAAAACTGGCCTGGGTTTCTCTTTTAAATACATATGGCCCTTCCTAGTTCAGGCTTGTACTCCAGTTAAGCACAGCCCACCCTTTGAGTGCAGTGCCCAATAACATTGGACTATGAAACATTCTTGTTCAGATACAGACACTCAAGCAGTGGTCTAACTGGATGACAAGGGGAATAGATTCTTATCAGTTAAAATGATACCAGGGTGCAGTTCTGAAGCACGGGATAAGTACGGTTCCCTAGTGCAGTATTCTTCTTAAAAAAAGGGACAAAGCTCAGAGCAGATTGGATTTTATTACATTTGGGCCAAAGTTATTAATTTGATTCAAATCTGAATAAATCAAAAGTAAAGCTTTAATTTCAGCAGCGCTTCTCAGTACTGATATGTTGGATCATCAAAGCTTCAGCACCAGCTGGCACCCATTTCCTTTCCTGCACTTGTCACGCTTCATTGATATAGAGACGCCAACTAACTCTAGTTTATTAGTGCAATGCTGAGTATCCTGGCATATGTAAGGCTTTATATTTTATTGATGTTTGATGTGGTAAGCAAGCTCCCTGCATGTGTATATAAGTTCTCATTAGTCCGCTACCCCCTATTCGGGTTCAAGTACATTAGGAAGATTAATCATTAAGCAGATAGTTTAGATGGTAGACTCATTGTTCTAGTTTACAGTGAAGCCAAGATTAAAAAGGCACAGTGCCAAGCAATTTCTACCCCCAGTAAAGTAAAATATTTAGCCACAGAGAAGAAAAATGTCTTCCTGTCTGAAGATAACATGCTCAGATTTTGTCTGGTAGTTTTGTCCAATTTATATCACACTGCCCAACCATTGGGGTAATTTCAACAGTTAATTCTGCAATCCTGATGGATAGAGGATTATCTGGCCTGCCAGGAAATTTCCATTGGTCAGGTAGGATGTGGGGCTAAAGTTTCTTTTCACTACCTTTTCTTCTGACGGTTTGGGCAATGAGCCCAAATGGAATGGAAAAGTGGCCATACACATATCTAGCCACTTTTACAGTATACATCTGTTCAGGAGGGAGTGCTTGCCAGAACAAGAAAGGGGTACATTGAAACATGCAATGGCTAAAGTTGTAGGTCTAGCAAAACCAGCAGCTGAGCCTGCATCAATGTTTAAACACTAACCAGCAGGTATTAGATATGCCCTTGTATCACTATACTGTATAGATCAGCCTATGTATGGCCACCTTTAGGGCTCTGGCACACGGGGAGATTAGTCGCCCGCGACAAATCTCCCTGTTCGCAGGCGACTAATCTCCCCGAAATGCCATCCCACCTTGAGAGGAAACTTCCGCAATTTCCCTGAAATCGCGGCACCGCGTTTGCCATCCCACCAGCGATTTACATTTTCGCCGGTGAGATGGCATTTCGGGGAGATAAGTCACCCATGAACAGAGAGATTTGTCACGGGCGACTAATCTCCCCGTGTGCCGGAGCCCTTACAGGGCAAGCATATTTCTACCTGGATCAGTAACCTTGGACACATTCATTAGTTGAACACGATTTAGTAATAACTTTAATGACCTTATTATACAAATAGTAACTTATTCTATCTTGTTTGCAGAAAGCAGAAAAGAAATAACAACAGATACTTGGCCACAGAATGCTGGAGAGAAAGTGATGAAGGAGGAAATCATCTCTAATCCCCCATACCTTGAAAGCAAACCTGGTGCCCAGTCTCTCCCCCAACAGGGACCTGTTACTATAATGGAGAGCATTGTTATGTCCTAATAACAGCAGATTTCCGCCCAATGCCATACCTCCGTGCCATTATTATTATTTTTTTTTTTAAAGATAAAGTGCCCAAGCATTTTCTGGTCCTCGCTTGCTGGCCAGAGGGCTCCTCACTTTGCCGAGCTGCCAACAAGTTCAAGCAGGAAGAACAGTGACCAATTATTTCTCTCCCAGGAAGCAGCCTTGCAGGCACACAAGGGGCTAAGAAGACGTGCCACTGAGCTGTAAAGAAGAAACCGCAAGGTGTGAAGGTGTAGGGTTAATATTTTATAGAAGTTATAGACAATTGTTCTATGTTTATTTTGTATTAAGCAAATCAAGGACTTGGGATTGAGGTAATTGTAAGTATATACACATTATCCCAGTCATTGCACTAATCTTTGTAGTCTGTGTGCACCGACTGTGCCATGATTTCTAGTCAGGCCAGTTGCTGAAGTGACTGACCTGTATAAAACCTCCGTTTATTACAGCATTTATAAGAATGTAGCAAGCATAGTCAGCGTAAGCATTCCTTAACCTACACTGAGCATGATCACTTCATTTTGGATGTTTGTTCTATGCCAAGCTTGTAAATGGCTGCACTGCTGGGTACACAGACTATCGTATTTGGTGCCATACTTCCAGGGCTCAATGCAGGCAGTCTGTCCTCTCTTCTACTGTGAATACACCGAAGCTGGTCCATGTCTTTTTATACAAAGGATAGCACTGCTACTTTTTCCGGCTGTCTCCATAGCCCTTCCAGTACCATGGAGCAGACTAAGCATGTTCTTATGATACACAGCATTCTTGTCAAGGGTACGACATAGCGCTCCTCATTTTTAATACTAATCCATTTTACATCAACCAGGGGAAATCGCTCACCTCCTCCAACTAAACAGCTATGTTTGGATTTATTGAAAAATACAATGTTATATACACACACGTGCAGCCTTGCTGGTTTTCTTCACATTTTAACATTGGGAAATGCAACTGTTACAGACCTAAAACTAACAGCATGTCCTTAGTGAGATGATTATCCGGATCTGGAATAATGGGATAAAACCTTGGCCTCTATGCATTAGCCTCAGTATTAGCTGGAGCCATTCCTCCAGGTAAGTATATCAGAGCTGCTTCCAAGCACTTATATACAGGGGTTCCTTCTACAAACTGCTCTCCCTTCACTGTTCTGGAGAGGGCAGGTGGCGAAAACAGCGACTGTATAGCTGGTTTCCTGAGATACCTGCTGTCAGACAAGTACCTAAGGCCAGAAACTCATGGGAATGCCCAGTGAGACTTACTCTGACAACAGGCTATTTGAGAAGATTTATAGAATTTTTAGGCAATTTTTAAATAAAGGTTTAATTCTTCTTGTAATATATAATACTTAGGATGAGCAAATGACTTGTAGAAAGGAAAAAAAATGACATGCTTTCTTAGTATCTTTGTATTAAAGTCCAAGCCATCTCAAAACATCAGACAATACTTCAGAGCAGAGCAATTTAGGATGAACTTACTGGAAATTTAGGAGGATAAGAGCCGATTCACACCAGTAGCAGTCAGGTCGGCAGCAGTCAGGCCCCTACAGTCCTGCAGTTCCAAGAGTTTGCTGCTGTGATTCAGAAGTAGGTGACATATCTTCTGGTGGCCACCCTCCGCTGCCTAGACAAGAGCAACTGTGTCACTACAAAATGCATGTCCTAAGTATGTCATCAGTCAAGAGCAGACAGGACTCTGTCCCTTTCATGAATGATAAATGATGTTCAGCATAACTTCCTTCTGTGCATTGTTTCCATTAAGAAACAGGAGATATAGGGGGGAATTCACAGAAGTGGTGATATTGAAACAAAATAAAAGGTGGAGATAGATTTGTCGGATTTTCCACCTAATTCACAAATCTTTATCTCCACTTTTGTGAATTTGTCTTTTAAACAGACAGTTTACAGCTACATGTGCCTTGGGGTAAGGATTTTACCAGCAGGATTTTGCATTTCATTTGCCATTTGTCAGTTCACTTTGGGGGCATTTCCTGAGGGGTAATTTTAATTTGTTTCGGACAAGCTGGGCTTTCAAATGGTTTCTATATTTCTGTGTAATTCCACTCCTGTAACAAGATTTAATGGTCTAAATACTGTCTTCTCTAGCCCCTACTCATTACTGGGCAGCAGCAATCCGGCCCACACACCAACATGCCCGGTGAATAGAGGCCCAATAGGACTAGGGCCCATTGGGTTTTTATCCAGTGCCCTGTTTGGCCAGTCCAACCCTGTACCCCAATATCCCAGTTTGGGTACCAGTGTGTATGTGCGTTTGCGGATCCCCAAGATGGCTGCTGGGAACAAAAGGGGCAGAGCTAAAGGTGGGGGGGGGGGCAATGCTGTCAGGCAGCTCTGTAGTTCAGGACATGCTATGGGGGCACAAATAAGTTGGGGCAAATGTCAGTGAAGTTATGAAAGAGGGGGCACTGCTGCTAAAACTAAAAATTTGCCTGGGAGACTTTACTTTTTCTTTAAATAAAATGTATACAATATATTCACACAAAATGTTATTGCCTCAATGATTAAGCCAAAACCAGCATAATCATGTAAATGTGAGGTAAAAACTTTTTATATAAGATATAAATTAAACTTTTTTTTAATCAGTGTTTTACTTGTTTATAAAATGTCAATGAGGCTTTTTGCACATATTGTTCTAGGGTTAGACAGGAACTTGTCCCCTAACAATAGTCTGCTAATCCCCATTTATATGTTACTGATCCCCCAATGGGGCCCCTACCAGAGGTGTAAAATGGAGACCGGGGGAAACCAAACAGGGCCCACCGGGTTTTTATCCAATGCCCTGTTGGGGCCAGTCCAACCCTGTACCCCAATATCCCAGTGAGCCATATAATAGTGCCCAGCTGGTATGTAATACAGGAGATATCCTGTGAGCGCTCTCTGTTATCCCCTGCTGGTATATGGTACAGGATTGCATTGTTCCGCAAATAAAATCTTTTTTTAAAAGGAATTTTTTCCTCTAGCCCTGAGTGCTATTTGCTTTTTGCTGTTCTACTGGATTTGGGAGGGTGCCGATCCCTCTGACAGTGTGCACCGGGCGTTCTGGTTTGGAGAGCTAGGGTGTGCGGAATAAGCCTCTGTTGTACATACGGTACAGGAGATTCACCCTACTTCTGTGCATTATCAGTAACTCTTCAGCCAGTATATAGTTCAGCAGGGGGTACGCTAGCCATATAGCTGTTTTGTCTAGACAACGGCCCCCAGTATTCAGTATGTTGCAGACTACACTGATTCCCAATGCTACTTACTATAGCAATTACATTTCCAAATAACTTTTAAAGCACTAATAATTTTTAATAAATTCACATTGGAAAGTTGCTTGGAATTAGGCAAAAACTTTTTTTTTAAGGCAAAAACTTTATTTCGGGGTTGACGCGTCCTTTAAAAAGGAAGTCTTCTAATATATTTGCAGAGTGCCGCCTTGGGTTACTTAGCATGGCCATATCTTCCCTCCCCCAGTTATACTATACTACACTAGCTCATACTGTGCTAAATAAACATAATGCTTTATTCTTTTTGCATGATGGCACGTGGGAAACTGAGCAGCATTTTCACCCAGAGATCTCAATATGACCCTTAAGCTAACTGCATTATTCAGCATCTTTTGTAACCTTAAGGTTAAAGACATTGAGGCTCACTTATCAGCTTTCTCAGGGAATGTTGATAAATGGAGGATCCATCCCCCTAGTTATATAGGTGTTGGTGCAAGGGACAGGCTTTAACCCTGAATGTTTCATTCAGTCGGTTAGGATAGGCCAACCGCCAATATGACGCTGACAAGAGGACGAAAGAAACATCCTACAAGCGGGAGGAGCAAGCGTGGCTGAGTGGTCAAGACACCCGCCTTAAGCCAGCCAGCCAGTAGTTCTAATCCCCCCATAGCTAGAAATATGTCTCACCACAGGTTACGCCCTTGTGACCCCTGGACAGAAGTCACTTAACCTCCCTATGTCCCGGTGACCGCTTGGCCCAGAAATGGGCTGCTGCGGTTGTCGTTATGACCTTTTCAATGGCTACATTTCCATTTCCCCACAAATCCACTTTTTTGCACTTTCAAGCTCACAATTTATGATACAGGTATCCTGAATGTTATCCAGAATGCTTGGGACCTGGAGTTTTCAAGATAAGGGGTCTTTCTGTAATTTGGATCGCCATACCTTAAGTCAACTAAAAATAATTGAAACATTAAAGAAACCCAACAGGATTATTTTGCCTCCAATAAGGGGTAATTATTTCTTAGTTGGGATAAAGTACAGGTACTGTTTTATTATTACAGAGAAAAGGGAATCATTTAACCATTAAATAAACCCACTAGGGCTGTTCTGCCCCAATAAGGGGTAATTATATCTTAGTTGGATCAAGTACAGGTACTGTTTTATTATTACAGAGAAAAGGGAATCATTTAACCATTAAATAAACCCAATAGGGCTGTTCTGCCCCCAATAAGGGGTAATTATATCTTAGTTGGGATCAAGTACAGGTACTGTTTTATTATTACAGAGAAAAGGGAATCATTTAACCATTAAATAAACCCAATAGGATTGTTTTGCCCCCAATAAGGGGTAATTAGTTGGGATCAAGTACAAACTCACTGTTTTATTGATACAGAGAAAAAGGAAATTAATTTTAAAAATTAGAATTATTTGCTTATAATGGAGTCTATGGGACATAATGTTCCCGTAATTTGGAACTTTCTGGATAATGGGTTTCCGGATAATGGATCCCATACCTGTACCAGCTATTAAATTGCCCTGCTTGCCCCTGTCACGGTGAGTGGAATCATGCTGTCTATGGCAGCTGAAAGCAACTGTCTTGGGAAAAAAATACGTTTCTTGGTATATGGTACAGGAGATTCAGCCTACTTCTGCGAATTGCCTTTGCGTCTTTATTCAAAAGGAATAATAAAGTGGTCAAGTTCCATTTGCCAAAAGTTCCAGCCAAATAAGGATTTTGCCAGCAGGATTTTGCATTTCATTTTGTTATTTCACATTAGGGGCATTTCCTGAAGGGTCATTTTAGTTTGCCCAGGGAAACTATACATCACTTTTTTTTAGGACAAGCCGGGCTTTCTAATGTTTTCTAAATTTCTGCAACGAGATGTAAGGGTCTAAATACCTTCTTCGTGGGGAAAAGTGAATCAAGGGCCCACCCCCTGCAGTACTCTGCCCCCGCACTACTTCTCTAGCCCCTACTGATTACTGGTCAACAGCAATGCGGCCTACATGCCCGGTGAAAAGGGGTCCAGCAGGTCTTTATCCAATGCCCTGTTGGGCCAGTTCAACCTTGAACCCCAGTATCCCAGTTTGGGTACCAGTGTGTATGTGCTGTTTGCTGATCACCAATATGGCTACTGGAAACAGAAGGGGCACAGTTAAAGGTGGGGGGCAATGCTGTCAAGCAGCTCTGTAGTTCTGGACATGCTATGGGGGCACAGATAAGTTGGGGCAAATGTCAGTGTAGTGATTAAAAAGGGGGCACTGCTGCTAAAACTAAGAATTTGCCAGGGAGGCTTTACTTTTCCTTGAAATAAAATGTATACAATATATTCGCTCAAAATGTTATTGCCTCATTCATTAAACTAAAACTAGCATAATCATGCAAATGTGAGGTAAAAATGTTTAACATATAGGATATAGATTAAACTTTTTTTAAATCAGTTTTTTACTTGTTTATAAAGTGTTAATGAGGGTTTTTGCACCTATTGTTCTCGGGTTAGACAGGAACTTGTCCCCTAACAATAGTCTGCTAATCCCCATTAATATGTTACTGATCTCCCAATGGGGCCCCTACCAGAGGTGTGAATAGGAGATTGGGTGAAACACAACAAAACAGAAGAGCTTAGAATTGGTCAGCTCACGATTATTGGACAGAGAATTACACTGAGCTTTACTCCATTTTAAAAACGTCGCTAAAAAAATGTCGTATAAATGTCATTTAAAAGACAAATTCACAAGTGTCTGTAAACTGTCTTTCTTTCACCAAAAACGGAAAAGTGGCAGTTGAGTCGGAATTTAGGATTTCTGTTTGTGAATCTGGAGAAAGCGTTTTCCACCAGTTTTTCCACCACTTTTATTTCAAAAAAGGGCTCTCTCCACTTTTGTGAATTCCCCCTATAGAGTCTCTATCCAAGTTGATCACAAGGACTTTGCTGTTCACTGATTAAAACAGACATGATATCTGGGACAAGTCAAGTCCCCCTGTGGCTTCCTTTGTAATGGTGAATATCCCTCCCTACCTCCACCTCCCTCTCATCATGCCCCTATCTGCCAGAGGTTTGAGGCTAACAAAGCCATTACTTGTGAGTCAGATGAACAAGATGCCTGGGGCTCCAGTATTTGGGCTGGCTGACATGCAACCCCAAGAGACACACCATTAGGGTGAAGGCACACCACGCTACTAGTAGCAGCTACTTTTTCAAAGCTAGTAAGCTCCAGAAAATACCCTGCCATACACAATACTGAGAATTGCCTCTGTTTTAGTAGCCATGACAAGTAAGTGCTACTAGTAGCTCAGTGTGTCTTCACCCTTAGATATCATTCGCTGCTTCTGTCTCTCTGCACAGCAAGTGGAAGGCAATAGTCAGTTTTTGCCACCTATGAGGTAGCACAGTGACCTGGCTTCTTCCCCAACACCAGTACACCCTTTACAACTTATGGAATTGTTCCACCACCTTACCTTCCTAATCCCCCTAATATATTATGAGCTAAAGGAAGGAACAGCAGGATTATTTTATTTTATTCTCATAATGTATATCTTTTGGCAACTCGTCAGATAAAAAAAAAAAACAACTGACAGAGAGCATGCTATAAAACAGTGCTGTCTAACTGGCGGCCCGCGGACCCCCTCTGTGTGGCCCCCCACCTATCTGGCTGTTGTGACTGCTTACCTTTGTGTAAACTTTAAATGGTATCAGTACTGAGATTAACTGGCCTGCTGCATTGTCTACACCTCAGATTCAGGCTTTAAGCCCCTCTATTATTCAAACATGTAATCCCCTGTACTGTTCACACCTTTTAATCCCTGCATTGTTCACCCACACTGCCTTGTTCACACCTCAGGCTCAGACTGTAAGACTCCACATTGTTAACCTGTTCATACCTCAGACAGACTGCAGGAGCAGTGCCAGCATTGTATCACTGCCTGCCCTATGCTGCCTATGTGTATGGCATACACAGGCAGGGTAGGGCAGGCAGAGTATGGCACACACAGGCAGGGTAGGGCAGGCAGAGTATGGCACACAGGCAGGGTAGGGCAGGCAGATTGAGGCACACACAGGCAGTACTCTGCTTGCCCTATGCTGCCTGTGGGAGGTGAACCTGGCAGGGGTTTGTTCTGGGTTTTGTTCACAGAAGTTGGACAGCACTACTGTAAAGGAATCTTTTGTAGAAGCTGCTTTAAAGCAGAGTGGATATGGCTTTCATGCAAGAGGTAGAAAGGCTGTCTCAGTCTTTGAACAAGCTATAGGGCAGTGATCCCCAACATGTTGCTCCCAGTGGCTTCAATGTAGGTGCCTATTTTTACATTTCTGGTTTAAAGACAAGTTTTGGAAGCACAGAGAAACAGAATTACTCCAAGCAGAGCCTCCTGCAAGCCAGCAGGCCCCACAGGACTACCAAATAGCCAATCACCTTCCTTGTGTGGTTCACCGACATTTTTTTCATTTGAGTGTGGCTCATGAGTAAAAAAGGTTGGGAATCCATGCTTTAGAGTATACCTATATGGCAACACTGGCAGAAACAGTTTTGCCCAGCAAGGCAGAACCTAGGCAACTTGTGGGCAGCGAGACTTAGAGCTACATCATGGTACTCTCAGATAACACCTCAAAACTCACTGTGGAAAGAATGCTACACTGCCAGGAGACATGGCCTCCTCATACAACTGATGTTCTGTATGTTTGATTTTTATAGGCTCATGTACAGCAAGTGGTTTTCCTAGAAGTAAAATCAAGCTTAGGGAGGAGGCAAGTAAGTTATGTTTTCTGTACTGTACCTCACAGGCCTACCAGTACTTACAGCCCCCCACTCCACAAGACAACTCATTCTTAGGGATGGCATCAGGGACACAGATAAGTACAACAGTATCAAAGATCAACATTGCATTTTGGATTAAAAAAAAAAAATCAATCCAAGTCGCTACAGCTCTGCCCTGAACCTTGATCATTTTATGGCCATGGCATAATGTGGCACCCACTGAATAGCTTGTGTAGGGAGGCCCTATGTGTAACCACCTCTAAAGGTTCTTAGCCAGTGATCCCCAACCAGTGGCTCAGGGCAACATGTTGCTCCCCAACCCCTTGGATGTTGCTCTCAGTGCCCCCAAACCAGGTAGTTATTTTTGAATTCCTGGCTTGGTGGCAAGTTTTGGTTGAATAAAAACAAGATTTAAAGCCTCCTGTAAGCTGATAGTGTGCATAGAGGTGCCTAATAGACAATCTTAGCACTTATTTGGCACCTCCATGAACTTTTATAATGCTTGGGGCTTTGGTTCCTCTTGCAATATTATATAGGCGGACGTGCTATGCTCTGGCTCTGGTACATCGATGGGTGCTACAAGTGTGCATGTCTGAGCATCTGTTTGGGATGGACCTATGTATATAAATTAGGACATGTGATGCTGTGGGGTGCCTTAAAACTTTGGTGCAGTGGTTGCGTCATGCGATTGCTTATCCTACTGACGGTGGTCCAAGTTCCAAGTACGGAGTGGAACGTGCTCTGGCCCAGTGTGAATGCCCAGTGTGAATGGGTAAATATGGTGGACATGGAATTGCAGTCAGTGTATGTCGAATGCTGCAAGTATATGGATGTCACTGGGAGCGCAGTGATCATGCACACAGGATCCGGATATAGTGGCAGTGGCACAGAGAGGTGTGGCTCTTTTCCCTTTACCTCAATAGTGACTGCTAAGCTGCAGGAGAGGTGAGCTCTATTACACACTGGATGCTGCGATATAGCTACATTGCTTTATATTAAGGGGATGTGAGCCCTGCCAGCTTTTGCCAAATTAAAGTGTTTAATATAGGAACTATAAGGTGGACTGTTATAGAATGTAGAGTCGGACATATAGGATCACTTCTATATACTGATCTGGCCCAGGGACACTGTTGGCCACCATTTTAATACACCCATTGTCTTTCTATGCAGGTTGCAAATTATTTTGGGGATATATGTTTTTAGGGTTGCTTAATAAAATAAGTATTTTATTTATGTTACTTGTATTTGGGTATCTGTGAGAACAAACACACACTTGAAACGACATAGATATTTTTAGCCTTGTGGTTTAATGCAAATTGAAGTGCTGTGTTGGCCTTGCTTGTTTTTTGTATAATGTTGCAAATTGTCTCCTTCCAACTGTGCACTGTTAAAATGGAAGGGGGATAATGGTCTTTGCTACATCAGAGGTGCGGATCCCAAATATAATTTGTAGCTTTGGTTACATAGGGTTGAAAAAAAGACCAAAGTCCATCAAGTTCAACCCTTCCAAGTGAACGCAGCACCCACACAAACCTATACTGACCTATCTATCCACTCACATACAGACCCATACTGACCTATCTATCCACTCACATACAGACCCATACTGACCTATCTATCCACTCACATTCAGACCCACACTGACCTATCTATCCGCTCACATACAGACCCATACTGACCTATCTATCCGCTCACATACAGACCCACACTGACCTATCTATCCGCTCACATACGGACCCACACTGACCTATCTATCCGCTCACATACGGACCCACACTGACCTATCTATCCGCTCACATACGGACCCACACTGACCTATCTATCCGCTCACATACGGACCCACACTGACCTATCTATCCACTCACATACGGACCCACACTGACCTATCTATCCACTCACATACGGACCCACACTGACCTATCTATCCACTCACATACGGACCCACACTGACCTATCTATCCGCTCACATACGGACCCACACTGACCTATCTATTCACATACAGACCCATACTGACCTATCTATCTATACACTCACATACATAAACCATATACCAACATCAGTACTAACTATAGATATTAGTATCACAATAGCCTTGGATACTATGCTTGTTCGAGAACTTATCCAAACCCCTCCTATAGGCATTAACAAAATCTGCCATCACAACATCGCTAGGAAAGCATTCCTCAACCTCACTGCCCTCACCGTGAAAAACCCCCTTATGCTGCTTCAAATGAAAGTTCTGTTCCTCTAATCCAGACACCCCCAACCTTTATATCTCGTGAGCCACACTCAGATGAAAAAAATGTTGGTGAACCACACAAGCATGAAAAAAGTTCTTTGGGGGTGCCAAATAAGGACTGTGATTGGCTATTTGGTAGCCCTGTGTGGACTGCTGGCCTGCAGGAGGTTCTGCTTGGGGTACAACTGTCTCTGTGCTTCCAAAACTTTCCCCCAAGCCAGAAATTTAAAAATGGGCACCTACTTTGAGGCAACTGGGAGCAACATCAAAGGGAGCGGGGAGCAACATGTTGCCCCTGAGCCATTGGTTGGGGATCACTGCTGTAATCTAAAGGAAGGGGGGGCTCTGGTGCACTGATTGTTTTATGGGAAAAAAAGAATACCCCCTATCTGCCTATAATCCCCTCTAATGTACTTGTACAGAGTAATCATGTCCCCTCGCAAGCGCCTTTTTTTTGCCAGAGAAAACAACCCCAACCCTGACAGTCTAACCTCATAGTTTAACCCTTCCATCCCCTTTACCAGTTTAGCTGCAGTCTCTGCACTCTCTCCAGCTCATTAATATCCTTCTTAAGGACTGGAGCCCAAAACTGCACTGCATACTTAAGGTGAGGCCTTACCAGGGACCTATAAAGAGGCACAATTATGTTTTCATCCCTTGAGTCAATGCCATTTTTTATACAAGACAGCATTTTTTTTGCTTTAGTAGCCACAGAATACCACTGCCTGGAATTAGACAACTTGTTATCTACAAAAACCCCCAGATCCTTTGCAATTAAGGATACCCCTAACACACTACCATTTAGTGTATAACTTACAGTTATATTACTATACGGTTACTCTTACCTTGTGAAGTGCTGTTCTCCCATCTGAGTCAGTCTTTGCTGGGTCAGCTCCACGCTCCAGGAGCAGCTGCACCACCTCTAAGTGGCCACAGTAAGCTGCTCTGTGAAGAGCTGTGCAACCCCCATGTGTCTGTGCATTGCAGTCAGCGCCGTTGTCCAAAAGAAAGCGGCACACTGGCACACATCCTTGTCTGCTGCTGTAATGCTTAGAAAGAAGCAAAGAGAGAGGGGTCAGTTACACACAGCAGTACTTTGTATATCAGAATTGTGTGTTGTAAACTAAACCTCCGTAAATGACTGTACAGTGTTAGAAGTGTGCACCCAACACAGGCCTTATTAGTGATATAATGGCACATATGAGCTCTTACCAGTGCTGTGTACCCAAAATTATCAGGCAGGCTAGGATTTGTCCCCTTCTGAATGAAATGTCGAACTCTTTTGAGATCTCCATCAAGAGCTGCCGACCAGATACCTGTGGAAAACTGGCGTCAGTTTTCTTCATACGACAACAAAGAATCAGCATGGCTCCTCCCATTCTAAGATGGTTAAAGGATAAGTCATTAACATGAGTTGATGTAAAATTGATAAGAGTGCTATTCTAAGCACTTGCGATTTACATTCATGATTTTTTTTTTTTATTCTAAGATATTGAGGTTTAAAAGTACTGTTACCATGAATGCATTTTGTTACAGCAGCGCCACCTGCTGGTCACTTTCCAAATATGAAGTAGTATAAGAAGTTGTCAGGAGAAAGAAAGAGGGCTGATCTGATGTTCTTCTGGTTAGGAAAGGTGTGAGAAAGGTTATCTGAGGTTTCTAATGTTTTTCCCAAACAGAAGAACATCAGATCAGCCCTCTTTCTCCTGATAACTTCCTATACTACTTCATGTTCAGAAAGTGACCAGCAGGTGGCGCTGCTGTAACAAAATACATTCATATTAACAGTACTTTTAACCCTTAATATATTGGAATTAAAAACAAATAATGAATGCAAATTGCAAAAGTGCTTAGAATAGCACTCTCATCAATTTTGCATCATATCATTATAAAGATTTACTTGAAAGTGAACCACCCCTTTAGATGTGTTTCAGTTAGTTTTATAGAGAGAGAGGCAGTGGGCACTGACACCCCAGGCACATTATATACAGTGAGACGCAGTCTGTATTTACAAAACCAGCACATTATATGCAGTGAGAAGCAGTGGGTACAGATGGCAGATATTCAGGCCCTGGCACTATAACACTGGCACTGATACACAGCATTGGCTCCACTGTAACTAACTAGAAATGAACAAAACAATGACAAAATAGTAAAAAAAAACAACAACAAATATATAAAAGCACAATGAGCTTTTCAGGGGGAAAGAGTTAACTTACCCTCCATCTGTTAGAGTAGGGAATAGGGATATTATAGATGTCAGGTGACAAAAAACAATTTAATTTCAGCTAGTGGGTCAGCATTTAGAACTGTACAGCGCCAATGTATAGTACCTGTGTATAGCGCCCGGGTATAGCATCTGGGTATAGCCCCTGTGTATAGTGCCTGGGTATAGTTCCTGGGTATAGTTCCTGGGTATAGCGCCTGTGTATAGCCCCTGTGTATAGTGCCTGGGTATAGCATCTGGGTATAGCCCCTGTGTATAGCCCCTGTGTATAGCCCCTGTGTATAGCCCCTGTGTATAGTTCCTGGGTATAGCGCCTGGGTATAGCTGTGGGAGTGGGATGAAATCTGCAGCCAAAGTTGAGAGTTGGTTCTTAGGTAAAGTTACAGCTGCAGATTCTTCTTTACAGTCTTCATTTCTGCACTGCCTTCAGTTTGTAATATCTCCCCAAGCCCTGTCTGCATCTGTGCTTTGATTGGTCAATTTTACGGTCTGTCAAGAAAGCTGTGCTCTGATTGGAGAATCCACAAAAAGAAAGATCAGAGCACAGCTGATTACAGCAGAAAAGGAGCTTGCAGGGACAGATTTCCAGGACAGTGCAGAAACTGAATGAGGGTTTTTTTTAAAGTGACTTAGCCTTATTGAGGACACTTTCCGTAAGAGCTGCCAATCTGCTAGTGAATGTCCCTCTAACTCACTTGCACAGCGTGTAACACACTACCTCTCTGAAAGTCCATCTCCTCCACTGTCTCTCGCACACCAGCAGCTGCCCCCGTACAGCAGGAGCATGAGCCCCCAGCCGTGTGCACCTTCCGCTCCATGTGGATCATTCTAAGCGGAGACCACAGAGCGAACGTCAGCTCCCGGTTACCCACCGAGCCTCCATGACACGCACATCACTATTCCCAGCATGACTCGCACCGCCAATCAGAAAGGAACAGCCTGACAGCATTAGCCAATCAGGTAAGAGCACAGACTCCTTGCTTGACCAAGGCAATCTGGAGCACCAGGTGGCGCTATAACAACGTGGAATAGACCAAATGCAACATTGTGCGGGGTTCTAGTTTGTGAGGTGAAAAGATGGAGGAGGAGTATTTCTTGTATTATTGCAGCATTGCAAGATCTGGCACCATTTCTTGTCATCACAATTCTTGCTTTAGGAAAAAAACTGTCATGAGTTAAACACTTACATTTCTGGGGAAGTGTGGGGAAAAGGGTTACTGATATCATTTTTTGGAAGCAGTTGTCAGTCAATAGCTGGTGTTTTGAGGTTCAGGTCAGAATCTCCCTTGTGGTAAAAATGTATGTGTATATATTTATATAGCGCTACTTATGTACGCAGTGCTGCACAGCGGAACAATAAATTAATAAAAAAACAGGCAGGGTTGGACTGGGGGTGCAGGGCCCACCGGTGCTATTGCCCCTGCAGCCCCCTTCAAACTCCCCACAGGTGCCCAACACCAAGTCCAACCCTGCAAACGGGGTCATTACAATAATAGATAAATACAGAGTACAATAATAATTACAAATAAATAAAAAGTATAGTTGCATTAAAGGGATTGTTCACTTTTGAATTAACTTTTATTATGATGTAGAGAGTAGTATTCTGAGACAATTTGCAATCTGTCTTCTTTTTTTAATTAATTTTAGTTTTTTAATTATTTCACTTTTTGTTTAGCAGCTCTCCAGTTTGGAGTTTCAGCAGCTATCTAGTTGCTAGGGTCCACATTACCTTAGTAACCAGGGAGTGGTTTGAAAGAGTCAGGTGTATGAATAGGAGAGGACCTAAATAGAAAATAAAAATAGTTAAAAAAAAAAAGGTAACCACCCTTTTAAAGATTCCACAGAGCTAAGTGAGTTCCACAGAGCTAAGTTTCCCTAATAATCATCTCAGCTTTCTTAATTTAGGGCTGTGTGTTACCCAGTCAACCAAATGCTATAACTCACCCAAACTTTACCGTTCTCCCTTTTGCTCATGTTCAGTGCACAGATTGTATAGTCCAGTCGGTCTAGGCCCCCTGGTGCCATGATGCTTATGGCAAGATTCCCACCTGTGACCTGTCTCCCACAATGGCGGCCCTGCTTACACAACCCACATTGTGATATCGCTGCCACTTGGAACCTCGTTGCTAAGAGAGGGGCAGTCAGGTAAAGACAAATCCACAGGGTGCCTGTACATGCGGGAGACCACATAAGCTTTATTTTAAGTATTTGGATGGAGAGGTACCCATTTTATGAAATTGTTATTTTAAGTTACTTGGCAATAAAACAGCAGTCTAATGCAATAAACATATTTCTGGGAACTGTGCCCCCTTGTTACCCTAGTGTCAATCGTTAGGTTAAGAAACTCCTTCCTGTAACAATCGGTGCTTTTAAGTTATAATATTTATTATTGCCTGCTTCTCTCACTGCTTGTATTACAGGTGCTATGCTTTTGTAAAAAGACCCTACTTCTACAGCTTCTTGACAGCTCAGCTCACAGTCCTGGATTCTTATTGAGAAGTCCCTCATTTCCCTTTGATCATCTGCACTGTACGCTAAAAAGGTAAAATGTTTCTCAAACTAAAAGGTCCCCATACATTGGTCCCCTTGGACCAATTCAACAGCTAATCGGCCGTGTATGGGCACTCCCGACGGGCCTGCCCGATCGATATCTGGCCTGAAATCGGACCAACTTTTCCTATGCCCGTCGTTATAATTCGATCATTTGGCACCAGGTGGGGATATCGGGAGAAGATCCGCTAGCTATGGGGACCTTTACTTAAACAAGTAGCTTTTAGCAGAGCCCAGATTATTCACTTACTTAGATACAATTGTAAAGAAAAAGCTAAACAGGTCTCTTGGGGGAACTGAGACTTGCAGTTTAAGGGCCGGGGAGATTAGTCGTCACACAACAAATCTCCCTTGTTTCGGGCAACTAATCACAAAATGCCATCCCAGCTAGAATGTAAATCGCCGGTCGGATGGCATACGTGGCGCACGATATCCCAAAATCGCAGCTCCGCGTATGCCATCCCACTAGAGATTTACATTCTAGCAAGAGGAATGGCATTTTGGGGCGATTAGTTGCTAATCTCCCCATCTGTCACGGCCACCTTTTTTAGCAAAACTATAATAACACATAAAACAAACCCCCCGAAATGTGTTCAAACTTTAAATAACCTGCGAAATTTAGTAAAATAGGAGTGGTATTTAGGGGATGTGGTTACAAAAATGGGCGTGGTCAAAATATTTCGGAAGGAAGAGCTCTGCTTCTGAAACATAAAAACATCAAGCCAAGGTTCCCAACAGGCAAGTAGAGTGGACAAATCCAGGAAAAGGTAAAAAACTAGGAAAAATGGGTTAAGGGGAAAGGCTCAGCGCCACAGCAGGGGCATAGATCACACAGTCATGTGTGCCTGTCTCTGGCATCTCTTTAAAGAGAGAGCTAGCATGAAAACATTAGTGCACAAGTGAGCTTCTAGATTTACATGCCAGAGGGATACAAAACATACAGGAATGGGACACACTAACACACCCATCAGGATCCCAGGAAAACTCCCAGTGGGCTCAGGTAACAGTGGTTCCTTCTGCTCCTGACCATTTGGACTGTTTCATGGTGATTCCCTATTTCTATATGAGAACAAAGATGATAAATGGATGGAAGAATAGAATAAAGTATGTACAGAAAAGAGAGTTAAGAGGCCAAGGAGAGAAGGTTAAAATAGTTTGGAAAGTGGGCCTATGGTATAAGGTCTTCCGGTCGGCTCTGGCATCACTTCCAAGGACCTCTGAGCCGACCCAAAATCTCCTGACACCTTCTCACCAGTGCTTTCCTGCAGTGCAGTTATACACATATATGTGCAGGAGTGTTCTAAATCTCTCCAACCCCCAACAATAGGTCTTGTACTTTAGCAACTGACATGCCTTATTGCAGTCATGGGAATCTGGTGCATACCAATTAACTCTTTCAGTACTACTTGGGAGATCTTTTTATATCTTCCTTGTGCCAAAAGTTAATTTTAAGGTGAACTACCCCTATAACATTCTCATTGGTTACAGGACTAGTTAAACTAGTTGCTTGGACTATTGGATTTTGCTTGCAAAGCCAATATGAGTTTAAATCTCATTACACAGAATGTATTATTCTGTCCCAGTTTCTCTACAGAATGGTACCTCAAGACATATCCTTGATATTATAAATTATAATGTGTGAAATCCTTGTGCTGCTTATGACACATGAAATCCTTAAAATGTAATAATGAACAGAAAGTAGATTTCTTATATGGCATTTCAATAAAGGGATAATGTAGCTATCTCAGTGACCATGTGTAGTGTTCATTATGGGTCTGGGTTAATCTGGGTTAATTTGCATCTGGTCTGCAGGGGATTTGGATCGCCATTCTCATTTGGGTCCCCATACACGTGAAGATTCGCTCGCTTGGCAAGATTGCCAAGCGAGCGGATCTTCACCCAATATCCCCACCTAAAGTTGGGTGATATCAGGGAATGTGTAGGCAAATTATATTGGCGGCAATGGGGCAGTCAGTTCGGGGACCGCATCAACGAGCTGATGTGGCCCCCGATCCGACTAGATTTTTTAACCTGCCCGATCGATATCTGGCCGATTTCAGTTAATCTGATTTTGCTGATTATTACTTTATTTTTTAAACCCATAAAAGTGTAACAAGGATTCCCAAAGGCTGCCTCATGCAGTGTTTAAGCTAGATTCACCCCTGGGAATCCAGTGTTTTGAAGGTTCACCAGTCCCTAAAATTTCCAGCTGATATATAGTAAGTACAGAGCAATGCCTATGCGGTATATTGTTATGAAATCTAAAGGCTATGAGGCAAAATAAGGACCGAGGACTGCATCAAAGAGCTGATGCAGTCCCTGATCTGATGGAATATCAAACCTGCTTGTTCGAGTTCTGCCCAATTTTAGCCCAGATGTTGGTTGGGGAGGCCTGACGGGGGTGACTATACACAAGCAGATAAGCTGCAAAATCGGTCTGAAGGACCACCATCGGCAGCTGAAATCTGCCCATGTATGCCCACCTTTAGGCTAAAGCCACACATGGTGGTTTCTGCTGGCAGAGGAACACTTCCCCTCAGTCATTAAAGGGGTAGTCCACCTTCATGTTAAACTTAAGTATGTTATAGACTGGCCTATTCTTAGCAACTTTTCAATTGGTCTTCATTATTTATTTTTGAAAGTCTTGCCTTGTTCTTCTGATTCTTTCAAGCTTTTTAATAAGGGGTCTCTGACCACTACAGCCCAAATACTATTGGTCTGTGAGGCTACAATCTTATTGTAATCTAATAGTAATATTTAATCAATTGAATTGTAAGTTCAATAGGAAAGGCCTAGTGGATAACAATTCTTACAGTGCTTATTGTGGGACATAAATGCAACTTTCAGATTTGATTCACTTGCAGTTTATTTGCTAACAGTAATTAACACACAACAATTCCACGTCATCAAATGTTTCTGCTTTTGGATGACTTCCATAACAAGCAAGCCTGAACTAATTATTTTGTAGGGGTCGTTACTCCTGAGTACCTTCTCTTGCAATTGTTAGAACAACTAGTGCCTGTAGTTAGACAGGAATAGGAGTAGTGTTAAAGACCTCTAAAAGCTATAAAGGTTTAACTAAATACAACTACCATTAATTGAATAGAAACTATACTTTTAGAGCAAATAATTAACCACAAGGTAACTTATATCATAATAAGTGACCTATATAAGGCTGAGTTAACCCAGCATGTATGCGTTCCCTCATATAAGCCAGAGGCAGTTTTTCCATATGTTGTTATACAACAGAACATTCAACTAGTAAAGTATATTTTAGATTTAAAGGTGATATTAAATTCCCTCTTTTTTACCTCTGTCTACAGCACTCTACCACATTGATCCTTAACCAGTGGCTCGGGGGCAATATGTTGCTCACCAACCCATTGGATGCTGCTCCCAATGGCCTCAAAGCAGATGCTTATTTTTTGAATTGCTGGCATAAAGTTGAGATTTAATTGCACAAAAAACACGTGCACTGCCAAAAAGAGCCTCCTGTAAGCTGCCAGTCCACAAAGGGGTTACCAATAGCCAATCACAGTATCCCCAGGAACTTTTTGCATGCTTGTGTTGTTCTTTAAATGTGTTCACACTTGAATGTGACTTATGGGTAAAAAAGGTTGGTGACCCCTGCTCTAATCTAACAATCCACACAGAATAATAAGATACAACTGAAGAAGGCGTTTCAAGATGTGTTTGTTTGTCCGGGTAACCACACAAATTAATCTTTAACCAATTTATTCAGCCCCTATGGTGGACTGATACTAATGTTTGCATTGTGATTGCATGACCTGGGTCAGTCACAGGCATTGACCACATGCAGGGAACCTTTTCTTCCAAAAAGTAATCAATGCTTGCTGCAGGGCTGAAGGCAGGGGGTGACTCTGGAGGCTGGAGCCTTTTATAGCCAGATTTGTTCTTACATAGGCTGTCCTCAGTGCCTAATATTGGCTGCATTTTGTAAACAGAGGCAATGACTGTAGGATGCAGTACACAGAAACCAGAACCTCTGGTTCAGGTAAATTAAAGGATTGTATAAATAACATAGAGGCTTAGGTTTATGGGGCAGTCAGCCTTGCAAGCCTTCTGTTTGTGCTAGACTGGAAAGAAGCAGCATCCCCTCCCTAACACAGCTTGTCCACAGCCCACCTACATTAAGGCTTATGCCACACATGGCAGATTCTCGGCCTGTGGATAAATGCCAAGAATCTGCCCCTACACTTGAATCAATACTCTTGTTCCTGTTGTCCCAGGAGCAGACAGACAAAGCAGATTTTGGTGCTGAAACTTGTACATATTGGACCCATATCTGCTCCGCGTGTCTGCACCTGGGTCTATTTAGGAACACATCTGACTGTAGAAGGCTCCAGGCTCCCCCCTGCCTCAAACCCTGCAGTGATCATTGATTACTTTCAGAGGAGAAGAGGTTTCCTGCATGTGGTCGATGCCTGTGACAGACCCAGCTTATGAAATGACAATACAAAGGTCAATATCAGCCCACCATATGGGCTGAATAAATTGGTTATGGTCATATGTAGCATAAGGCTAAGGCCCGGTTGCCGGTATTGACCCAACACCGTCAATAAGATCCATCTTTCTGAGATTATCAGGTCCGTGTCAGGCTTCAATTATGTCAGACTGGAAATATGATCTGATTTCTCAAAGTCGTACAGAGCTATGCTAGGCTCACCCTTACAGTCCCTTACTACCACAAAGGGGCCTGCTGAGCTGCAGCCTGATGTTGAGTGCAGCAGTGTTCAAGTGGCTGCACTGCCGGAACAACAACATTTCTTTAAAAAAATACCTCGCCACAGGTTCAGGAGCCTTGGAACACATATTATGCAAAAACACATACTTTCACGTTTCCATGCCAAAATCTGCCCTGTCTGTGCATTGTCTGTGTCTGGGGCCAATTTCAGCCTGTTAATACACACTAAGGACTATGACACATTGAGCTACCTTTTGCCGCTACAAAAATAGACAATGCTGAAAATTTACTGATTATTGTCTCTACATGTGTTTTAGCAGTACTCAGTATTGTCTATGGCAGGGTATTTTCTGGCATTTTATAGCTGTGGCAAGTAGCTCCCTGTGTCTTAGCTCTAACCTCAGGGCAGAAGGAAGTAGATTGACGTTTTCTACCCCGATCTAGATACGCCAGCAGAGAAAATGCCTGGTGTGACATGGCCCTTAGAGTCTGGGGAAAGAAAGTGGGACACAACTGCACTGCAAAATGATAAGATAAGCAGTACAGTCCCAAGAGGCCAATAAAGAGAGATTTTACCAGCAGCTCCTTTACAGGAGGCAGGGTCATCCAAAAATGGAACGAAATACTTACTGTGTCCTCTCAGGAACTGATAACACTAATAATAGAAACAGTACAAGAGGGAGAGATCACATACAGAGGACTTCTCGTAATACAGCATTTATAATAAAATGTCCATCCATTGTGTAGCCAAGCCAAATGCAAACTCACAAGATTTAATCAAAACCAGCTTATCTGAGGAAAGCTCTCCCACGCTACTCTGAGTCCTCTAGTCCTCTGGGTGCTCTCAGCCTGTCATATACAAATTCACTGCTTACAGCCCTGGATCTTCCTAGATATTAATTAGGATTACCTGAAAGGGCTCATATACTAACACAAGTGCTTATATGGTTGTAAAATAAGTTTTGCATTGACACTGTTTATAAAGGTTCCCACTCAGAAATTCTGGGGAAAAAAACACTGCATTGTGAGGAAAAAAACATAGCAATTCCGAAATTTGCACTTTGCACAATAGCTTTGGATACTGTAATTGCTCAAGAACTCATCCAAGCACCTCTTAGGGCAGTGACACACGGGGAGATTAGTGACCTATATAAACAACAAAGCAACAAATCTTCATTGTCGCAGGCGACTAATCTCCCCGCAATGCCATCCCACTAGATAGAATGTAAATCACAGTGGAATGGCATACGTGGCGCCACGATTTGCAGAAGTTGCCATGAGAGGAAACTTCGGGCACCTTTGGCAAATCGCGGCCCTGCGTATGCCATCCCACCATCGATATACATTATGGCTGGAGGGATGGCATTGCGGGGGAATAAGTTGCCCACGACAACGAAGATTTGTTGCACGGCGACTAATCTCCCCGTGTGTCACTGCCCTTAAAGGCATTAAAGGAAAACTATACCCCCAAACAATGCATAAACAAGCTCATATGTAAAACCCTGCTTCATCTAAATAAAATATTTTCATACAAATATACTTTTTTAGTAATATGTGCTATTGGGTTTTTCTAAATTGAAAATTGCCATTTTAAGAATTAAGGGCCGCCCCCTGGGATCATAGGATTCACAGGGCACACAAACAAGCCAAGGCACACATAGTGTACATGCTAGGCCCCATCAGCCAATGAATGGGCAGAGTTCTGTCTTTTACTCCCACACTACTTCCTGTTACAGTTAGAGCTGCATTATTTCCTGTCAGCTGATCTCTGAGGGAGCACACAGCCCATCACTAAATGGTGGCTCAAGGGAAAGGATGTAAAAGGGCAATATTTACTGATATATGTATATTCCAGTTTGGCAAGATTCTTTAATAGGCCAACTAACATAATATAAACTATCTGTTGGTTAAGTATTCATTCTGGGGGTATAGATTTCCTTTAACAGAATCTGCGATCACAGTATAAAACACTATTACTGACACCATTTAACCTCTCGCCAATCCACACTCACCAGCACACCGTGGCCTTTCCTCTCTGTTCCGCCTGGTGCACAGTATTAGGAGAGACTTTAGCATTCTCTACCACGTTCTAAATAGCACAAAAATACCGGCACAACAGGAATTTAAGCGGGATAAACTCCCTTCAAAATGCCCCTGAAACGTTATATGGTTTGCTACTATTAAAAATCAGCAGGGTTTATCCCGCTTAAATAAGTCTGGTATTGTTGTGCTATTTGGACCATTTAACCTCTCCTCAACACCTCCGCCTAGGGGTTTGGCCTAACAGTGTCCTTGGTCAAAATTTTTGACATGTCTGCCTGCAGCATGGCAAAGGGGGCCCATCAATTGAATCTTAGGCCAGAGCCCACCTAGGCCTTAAAACCCTGAAGTTTTCTAAACCATGCATCACAAGCTCTAAGCAATACAGTACTAAATACTGTATTAAAAATACATGATTAAAGACTGTGCAAGAGCGCTAGGGCACAAAGAGTCCTTACATAAATAACAGCAACTTTCAATGAGAACCCTTTGTAACCAGTGTCAGAATAATGTGAACAAATAGTGTTGTGCAGAACAGGGAGAATTTTTGCTGGATATATATTTATATATATATGAAATTAGCCCATTTCCCCCCCTGCGCATTTTGTGTTTACTGGCAACGTACAGCATCAGGGTTACAGAAATACTGTCATCAGAATAAAGTGTTTATTTTTGTGTGACATTGTGGGAAGTGGTTTAGTGTCAGAGAACTCAAGTTTACTGGAACTTTTATTCTTACACTGGGGAAGCCATTTCTTGGTACACACGTCACTATTCATTTGGCAAACACCAGAAGCCCATTCTTGCTCTATTGCCAGGACGGCAGATACACTCCGAATCAGAAGCAATGTACCATGAGGTCCCATGATCAGATAGGATATCATCAAACTAGGAATTTTCTCCACCAAAGGCCAATTGCTGCCCGTGTCCTTAGTAAGAACAGCAATGGAATCTGCCTGTCACTGGGCATATGGGGCAGTTATTGGCCTGAATACGCTCAAGTGCATATTTTTGTGGCCAGAAGTATTAGGAATCATTGTGGAGTGCCCCTTTAAATCCTGGCCAGTAAGATATCTTTTTGGAAACGTTGCCATTTTATAAATAAAATCCTAATAAATATATTTGTCTAATACTGGATGATTGCTGTATTGTATTGCTGAGTATTGGCTGGGAGCTACACCCACAAGTGCGTTAATGCCCTTAAAGACTTGATAAATATTAATTTCCAGAAAATTGCATTAAAAGAAAGTGCTGGGTTTTTATGATGATTGTGAATTTGCCTTGGTGAATTAGTGCCTTGGTACTTAGTGCTCCCTTTGATATTTAATCATGGGCTCTATGATGAAAGGTCTGGGTGCATTTCATAAGGGACTGCTTAGTCATGTAATTGTATGACTTGGTGTGACTCAGTGGGTGCTTTGATTGTTTCCCTACAGGGCAGACCAACATTACCCTAGACGCCAATTTTAGATGTGGCAGCCCCGGGCAATAAAGTTCATGTTTATTGCTATTGTTAAAGCTTTTCACTCAGTTCTTTCTCTTTTGACTGCTCACGAGTTGTATCCGGACTCCTTAAAGAGAAAGTTCACCTTTCAGTTAACTTTAAAAGCATGTTATAGAATGGCCTAGTCTTAGCAATGTTTCAATTGGTCTTCATTTTTTATAGGTTCTAAATTATTTTCCTTCCTCTTTTGCCTCTTTCCAGCTCTGAAATGGGGGTCATTGACCCTGGCAGCCAAGAAACTATTGCTCAGTGAGGCTACAAGTTTATTGCTACTGCTACTTTCCATAACTTATCTTTCTATTGAGGCCTCCTACTCATTCAAGCCTCTATCTGGTTACTTGGGTAAATTGGACCCTAGCAACCAGACAGCTCCAGAAATTCCAAATGAGAGCTGCTGAGCAAAAACCTAAATGATTAAAATTCTGTAATAAAAAATGAAGACCAATTGCAAATTGTCTCAGAAAGGCATGTCTACATCATACTAAAAGTTGCCTTAAAGGTGAACTACCCCTTTAAACCTTGACGTGGCTCTTGCTTATGTAAAATATGGCTTATATAAACTCTATGCAGACTTTGTTGGGCCCCAGAGGTCCTTAAACTACAATAACCAACACACATTTCATGCATAGTTTACTCCCACTGTGCTCTGTACTTACAATTAAAGTGTCACTTCTTTCTCAGGCGCTCTTTGTAGCCTCTCAATGGTAGTCACGCACACTGCCTTTCTTTTAGACACATTGTGGGGGTACATAAACAGGCAGTTTACATATAATTTTCAAACATTTTTTTTCCCACTGGTTTTCTAAAATGTTGTTCCCAGTAGTAGCTCAGTAAGTTAACGTATCACTGGATTGGATTCTTGTAGCTTCAGCCCCTACTGTGCATGGTCTCTAAGCTTTATTGACGTGCATAATAGGGCAGTTGCTGGGATATATAGGGTGCTGCTGGGAAGTTCAACTCATTTATCAAATTTAAACAGTTTATATGTAAGGAACCTTTATATGTAAAGGAAACCTTTGTTAAGGAAAGGCAATTAAAGACAATAGTGACCAAGTTTAACATTTTAAAAAGTAATTATTCCTGTCATTCTATTAGAAAATTATTGGTTTTGAAAAAGTGAACTACCCCATTAAGCTCTACCCCCATCCACATAAGCATCTGGGGGGTTTCACCAGCATAATGAGCCTACTGCTGCTACTGATTGGAACCCTGTCTGCTGCACTACAACAGGTGTTTCTATTAAGTGCAGGGGAAGGTGTAAGGCTGATGCCACACGAGGCGTAGGGCTGATATTTTCGGCAAGCGGAAAAACGCTTGGCGAAAATTCAGCCCTACGCCTGCTACTTGTGCCTACACCCGAATGAATGGAATACGCTTGGGTGCAGGCACATGTAGCCGATATACGCATGAAAACGAGAGACTTTGCATTCTCTCGTGTTTTCATGCGTATATCGGCTACATGTGCCTGCACCCAAGCGTATTCCATTCATTCGGGTGCAGGCACAAGTAGCAGGCGTAGGGCTGAATTTTCGCCAAGCGTTTTTCCGCTTGCCGAAAATATCAGCCCTACGCCTCGTGTGGCATCAGCCTAAAGTGCAAAGAACTGCCTTAGTCTGCCGTGTTTTAGCACTTTGCGTCCTGCTTCTTAAAAAATTGCTGTAGGTCCCTGCATCTCCTTTGTGAATACATCATTGCCTAAATTTGGCAGCACTGTTTTCATGAGGGGAGGGCAGGGGAACATAGGCTTCTGCCCTTGTGGCCTCTATTATCCCTCTATCCCTTGCATGTCCTTCAGACTTGCAACCAGGTCAAGACTGACAATCAGTGGATTCTGGCAAATTCCAGAGAGGCTGCTGTAAAATTCCATAGAAAGTCACCATTTAGTGGGCTGGTGGGGGTCTGTGTGGACATCAACTTGAAATGCCTCAGTCTATTTTAAATTCCAGTCCAGGCCTGCATGCAATTTATGCAGCATTGTGGGTAAAAGCTGCAATGAAGCCTATACTTACCTCCTGTCCTACGGCAGCCTATAAGAACTGGACTGCCTTATGCCCATCGGCACTGTGCTCTGCACCTAGCTCTGCAGTTCCAATCTGGCTCAAGGGGCAGAATGCAGCCAGACACCAGTGGGAAGAGTTTTATGCCCTTTAGCACTCTTGCTCTTGTATTGTGTGCTTTTGCCCCTAACACATTCCAATCAGTGCGCATTAAGTACAGTTTAGAAACAATAAGCCTATGCATTTTGTACATGGAGAGTAGATGGAGGCATAGACAGCTGCTCCCTCTCACTAAGAAGGCCAGAGCCTGAATTAGTGGGGGCAAAGGGTAAATGAAGAATTCTGCTTTTCTCCTTTGGAAAGTGACATTTAAAATTAATTAAATGACTCCTGTGTGCCACTGAAAGACAAATATTTGGTTTTGCTGCACAAATGAACCCTCCTCAAACACTGCTATATATCTTTCTGCCTTTAAAGTATTTAATTAGAATTCTGGCATTATTACTATCTGCACAGTTGTACTGAAATCCAGTGTTCAAGCACATTTTTTATTGGGAAAGTGGTCTCTACTTTTTCATGATTAGCAGAATGATTTTGGTAAATAATAATAACTATAATAACTGTGTTTTGTAGGTTTTACGTGTGCTATTGACATAGCTCACACAAAAGAGATTTCTACTATTATTACTCTCTCTTTTTTCTATAATCTGAAAGTGCTATTGGCTGTTCTCTTGCATCTCAGCATAGACACATTGCTCAGCTAAAAAAAGTCGTATCTGACCCCAATATCCCTTTTTAAAACCTCAACAAGGGACAGTATTATTTTTAGTGCCTGTTGTTTTGGGAGCAAAATGAAAATAGTGAAAGACTTTTACAGTCACTTGTATTTTGTGTATTTCCCCCCATACTTCTGGCTTTTTTTATACTTCGGAGCGCTATGCATAGTGACTTCCATTAGTGGACATTCTGAGAGGGGAAAGAATGTTCGTAGGCTGATTTACAAATGCAATCACAAGTGCAAAATTGCACACAAAATTGAGCATATTTGTAACTGTACATGCAAATTGCACTAGTACATTGGGTCGGCATACCTTGATGAATTGTTTATAACTGGTGGCGCACACCTATATGTACCATTCGTATAGGTGTACTATAGGTACCATATGTACCAAAACTTACTATAAGGTGCTTACTGCAGGGGTCATCTTTTATGTCCCCAATATATACAGAAAATAGGCAACAACAGGACACTCAAGTGAATAAAAATATAACTTTATTAGATTTTTTATATTAATCCAATCTATTTCAATCCCCAAAAACATTGGGTGGGTCCTTCATCAGGGGCACATTGGGGACCTGCATTTTTCTGTGGCCCTGATGAAGAACCCCCAGTGTTTTGGGCGTAGAAACAGATTGGGTTAATACGCAGATCCAATATAGGGTTGCCACCTGTCTTCTTGGTCTGGTGGGGTCATTTACAGCTGCAAGGGCAGTTGCAAGGTCACTAGTTTGTGAATAGACTAAAGCCATGCGGGCTGATTTTTGGCCTGCAGATAAACAACGGCTGAGATTCCCAATGCTCTCATCAGCTTTTGAATGTGCTTGCACCCAGAACCACTGTGTCAGGCCGGGCACAGGCATATGAAATACTACAGCCAGCGTCATCAGGAGACATTTCTCCTGCCATTGTTTTAGTACTGTAAGAGGAAACTGAGCATTGTTAACCTGTAATTTATATAGCACTGACATATCCCACAGCGTTTTACAAAGATTATTCATCACTCACATCAGTCTTTGCCACAGTGAAGCCCCTATGGGCGAAGACAGACAGATAACTTTTAAAACCCGAAATTGTGGTGACTAAAAGTCTATTATTTTATTATTATCAAACTTTTATGTTCAGTCTTAGTAAAATAAAATGGGTGGCACTGTGGCTCAGAAGTTAGTACTGCTGCGCTGGGATCCTGAGTTCAATTCAAGCCTGGGCCCTATTGTAAGGAGCTTGTATATTCTTTCCGTGTTTGTGTCCTTGTACTCCACTTGTACATACAGGCAGGTTAATTGGCTCCTGTAAAATGGACCCTGGTTTGTGTATGAGAACTTTAATTGTAATCTCCAATAGGAATGAATCATCTCTGTAAAGTGCTATTTAAATAAAGGCTAGTATAATAGAAAATATAGTTGCATTCACCATTTCATTGTTGGTATTTTAGATACCCAAATCAGTCATTTGTCCAAATCTTTTTGCCTGTATTGTTTGTACTAAGTTAAACAGTTTATAACCATATTCAATCATGAAATACAATACTTGATATACCTGCGTCAAAGTTATTGTAAAATAGATTGATATAAACATGCTCTGGCTTTCTACTGATCTATTGTATATTTTCGCACAACCAGAGGCATAAACAATTCATATGTCCAGCTTTAAATAAGGGGTTAACTTTCCATAGCCCCCCCTCCTGTGGCTTGGTTCCTAAAAAGACTCTGGGAAATCATGAGAGAAGAAAACAAATCTCCAGTTTTCTTGCTCTCCCACGGGAAGTAAATGCTGATATGTAAGCAGCTGTAAAAGCTCAAATCCCCTTCCAGGGATACATTTCCAGAAGGGGCAGGAATACATCCCACTCTGTACAGTGCAGTGGATGGGCTCTAAAGTGGACTGGGACTTAAGCGATTCCATTTACTAAAGGGCATATTTTAGATTTGTTCTCCCTCGCTGAAAAGCTTCTCATGTCATATTCATCAAACCAAACAAAATAGAAAAACAGCAGCGCGGTCCCACATGGGGCAGATTTCCCAGAAGCTGAATACATTATACTAAATGAAAGAATGTTTGGGATCTGTCAGGATTAGAGGAAACCTCTTGTATATTTTGACACCAGAGCATACAATGGTTTTCTAGACCACATCTAAGTGGTTCTAATACAGCTTAAATGTAATTTACAGTACAGATAACCTGCACATCTCTCATAAGCATTACACATAATTAGTAGTGGTGACCAAGTAGCCAATGATCTGGTATAATAAACAGAATATTAAACAGAGGAGAACAGGGACAAAGTGAGAGGAGACTGAGCCTGGGTAATGCTAGAATCTTAGATCCCTGTCCTTAGAAACCAGTAATTGAAATCAGGGTTGTCCTCTATCCTCCAGCATTTGGCTTTGAATTATTGAACAAAGTCTTTATATGTAATATATACTTTCACCAACGACATTTTCTGGCCAGAAGGACCTCTAGGCAAACACCCTTTGTGCCTTCAAACTAGCCATTATTTCCTATTCACTACAAGACATGCACTTGGCCAGTAAAGTTCTGATAAGTGATCTGTATTTGCTATCTGGTTGCAGGTTCCCTGGCATCAATACTTATTTTGTTGAGTTTTAAATAAAGCCCAAGTATTTAACCTGTGATTGTATGTTATTTCACATCTCCTCTCCTTGCACATCATTTCTCTCTGTAGCAGAAAACCTGTTATCCAAAATGTTCCTATTTATGAGAAGGCCATCTCCCATAGACTCCACTATAAGCAAATAATTCTAATTTTTAGAAATGATTTATGTTTTCTGTAATAAAACAGTCCCTTGTACTTGATTCCAACTATGATATAATTAATCTTTATTGGAGGCAAAACAAACCTATTTATTTTAATTAAAGTTAAAATTAATTTTTAGGTTATCTAAAGGATGGAGACACAAATTACAGAAAGACCTGGAATACCCCAGGTCCTGAGCATTCTGGATAACAGGTCCTATACCTGTATCCCTTTACCTTGCATTTAAAGCTACATAATAGCACTGTAGTGAGGTAACCTACGGGAGTGCAACACACATATAAGAGACATACATAGGCCCCAAAACTGAAAGCTGGCAGACATGTTTCTAAGAACACAAATTTCAAAAGCCCCCTCTGTTTCTGAAGATTAACAAAATACTTATATAATAGAGCTCCCCTGGAGCATTTCCTAATTATAATGGTTTCATGGTTTCTTTCCTTCCGCTTTCGACTCAAATAGGGCTTTGTAATGGAGAAGTGCTTCTCTAGAAACAGAGATTTAAAGGCAGATTTAAGTGTCACTAAAGGCAGCCATACACATTAAGATCCGCTTGTTTGGCAAGGTCGCCAAATGAGCAGATCTTCTCCCAGATATGTCTTAGGTGGGCTTTATGGGGCTAATTTGATTGTTTGGCCCTAGTGCCAAATGATCCAATTAAAAGAGCGGGTAAATGGGCTGTCAGCCAAGGACTGCCTCAGCTCTCAATCTGATGGGAAAATCAACTCTGCCGGATTGAGATCTGCCCGATTTTAGGCCAGATGTCGGTTGGGTAAGCCCATTGGGGGTGCCTATACATGGGAAGATAAGTTGCCAAACGAAACGGTCTGAAGGACCCGAATCGCCAGCTAAAAAATCTGCCCATGTATGGCCACCTTAAGTTTGACTGACCTGTAACACTAAATGTTTATTATGCACTAAGAACCACCACAGCAAAATAAACATCCCTATTTAGGTCCTGAGTAATAGGTAACTTGCTTAACAGGAAGAAGAGACCCATGCTCCAATACTTAGGGGTTGAGGATAAAAAGTTTACTCTCAGCCAATAATAATCCAGCCAATACTTATTCATTAAAGCACCCTTACCCTATGGTTGCCACCATTTCTTGAAAAAAAAGCAAAGCTCACATAAGGGCCCTTTTCTTACCACCTGCCCAAAGGAAGCAGAGATTTAATCTAACCATGGGCCACTGCCCTTAAATAGACTCTATGGGGGATGACTTGCCATAGATCATTTTTACCATCTTGGTCAGTAGCCAATCAATACCACTACCTATCCCCACAGAGGAGTCAATGGGCTGTTAAGCAGCCTTTGATTTTAAATAATCAGTTTTTCTGTATGTATTACATATTGTACATCTTTTACCCCCTGAAATTATAGGTAATTCCACTAATATAATGCCTGATAATAATAACACTGGAATTAAATAAGTATGCCAGCATAGCGATGACAAAAACCCTGCAGCAAGTATTTAAATATACATGTGTGTATTTTAATACACAAATCACCCCTTTCTACACTGCCTACAAAATATAATGATTGGGGGAGGTGCATAAAATGCCCTATTCTTACAACTTTCCCATTCATCTTCATGTTTATAACATTATTTAATTTTGTTACTTTTTATTACTTATCTTTCTTCTCCGGCCCTCTCCTGTTCATATTCCTGTCTCTTGTTCAAACCACTGTCTGGTTGCTAGGGTAAATTGTATAGGATATTGATGCTGCCAATTAAAATTAGGTGAAATGCATCAGAACAACTGGGAAAGGAGGGTTGGTGGTAGGTGCCTTGGTTGGGGGGGTAATCTGAAGGGAAAAAATTACATTATTCCAACACGGTGCTGAGCCTTTTGCACATAGTTATGGGGTTAGTGAGGCCAGTAGCTAGCAGTTGGATGGTGGCAAATGATGGGAGGGGTGAGCTGGCAGAAAGTTGTATGCTGGTGTATGGGAAGGTTGCTGTTGGGTGGACTTGGGCGCCCAAATCTCTTGGCCGGGCTGTACCATGATTTTTATTTTGTACACAACTGCCCACAACCCAGCCCGTACTTGCCACTTAAGACACTATTGAGAAGCCTGAAATAGAGCATATTGTTGTGTCACTTCAGAAAAGATCCTACTTTCCACAAGGCCAACATGACGGAAGTGGCCACTCCTGATCGCGACTCAATCATTGGCCCCGGAGCAGTTCTGTACAAAAATAAAATGTTGGCCTTTATTTCCAAGTAATACTGGCATGTACCTATTGATTTTCATAGGAAAGTGTCAGTATCACCATTACCGGCTAACAGAACACTCATACTAAATGTATTATGATAAAGATGAATTGGCTCGGTTAGGTTAGACAGCGCAGTGAGTGTCAGAGCAGCATTTTTAAGGGCTGGCGCCAGTCTCTTGAGGCCCTTAGTGCTGTGTGTTTGAGAGAGTGTTTGTGCAATTAATTGGTGACCAAAATAGCATCCAGTGAGTTCATGGGAAAGAGCTGAAAACAGTAAATGTGAAGAATCAGTATGCTGCACATGCTTCCCAGTATATATTTTTTGCTTGCTGCTCACAAAAAACACCTCATAGGACTTAGCCTCCCACAAGACCCTTTTTCTAGGTGTATTTACCAAAGGCACAAGTCATTATATACTTTTATTAGGGGGTGGGGGCCCATTGTTCAGGGGGTATAGTTTTCCTTTAAAGGATAAAGTCTTAAAAACAATATGGTTAGAAATGTTGCATTTTATATACTGAATTTACTGGACTGGCCCAGAGGATCAGCAGCCCTATAACAATAATGACTCTGCCCATCAAATTTGCCCATGGCAGCTCACCATCTTCTTACTGTGTCCGAGACACAGCTTACTATGCTCACTATGCTTTGGACCCTTGTTAGAAGATGGGGAGCTACTGGGGGCATCTTCAGAAACACAGATCATCCCTGCAAAAGGGCCGTGCTGGTACAGATCTCAAAACATACAGGGCAGCATTTCCAGCCACTTTATATCCTGATCTTTAGTTTTCCTTACATCCCTAATGATCCCCTCCATCACTACCACTTACCCCAATATAAATATCAAAACCACAGGGGAGCACTCACATGTATCCTCTTGCTCTGTGCTCCACTGAGTGCCTTGCCCCTAGACCAGACATCTTCAACCGATAAGATAATCCAATTCACAGAGCATCGGAACTGCAGCTTCATCCATTTAAAAACTCACTTTTATTGAAAGCATTAAAAACATATCCCAAACGGAGACTTCAAAAGTACACTATACCATATCATAGCCATGTTGGACAAATGTGTCCCAAAGTAGCATAGCCTGTTGCTGAAAGGTATTTCATGAAGAACAAATGTGCCTGGGGGCAAAAACTGTGACACCGGGATGCCTCTCAAGCAGGTCACAGGGTGACCACTGCTCATTAAGAAGAGTATTCTTCCAACTAATTACAGTAATGTCAACTGGCTGTAATAGATTATTGTAATGAGGCAGGTTCCAGTGTGATACGATTTTTATATGTGACTTTTTCTGACATGTTTTAGTGCCAGTAAACATGCCCTCTTCCCCCCCCTCCACAACCTCATCATTGGCACTTGCCTCAATTTAAAATGATTCCTAAGCTGCAGAGCTGCTAAGCAGGTTTGGCAACTACCATCCTATTTCCTAGACAGGAAAGTGTAAATAAATCAAAATATCAAACAAGAAAGAAAACATTTTTTTTTTAAAAAAAAGCATGTTTAGCCTTGGCGTTCTTTTGATGTCCTTTGCCTTTAAAGTGAGACTGGAGGGAATGTTGAGTAGGCAGTGTAGAATGCGAGTGGGATTTTACATTATCATGGAGTACAATGGCACATATTCATAGAGGTTGAAATGAAAAACATGAATTTTATTCAAAACCTCCGTACAGCTTCAACATGACGTGTTTAAGGGACAGTTGGTGTAAGAGAAGGAACCGTGCATTCTTTCAGAGATTTGCAATTCAGGCTTTTGAATAATTTACCCAAAAATGTTATTTAAGAAATTCTGATAATGTTATTATTGCATGTTATTTGCATCGTCTAGTTTTATGGAATATGGTAGAAATGTTTAACGGCTCCAGTGAGTGAAAGTCAAACGAGCAAACAAGGAAGTGGCAAATGACACACAGAATGATTGCAAGGCTTTTGGGAGTACAAAGGGCAAAGAAGTTTAGAAAAGAAATAACATAAAGGTCTTTTAAGGGTTTGTAATAGTATTTGTATATGACCCTGGAGCCTGTGTATAGACTTGCAGAACAGGACAGCAAGGGCTGGTGTGAGATTGGCAGAGTTCCTAAACTGGACCATTTGGCTTTGGCTGGGAAGACCCAGCCTGAAGACCATTTAGGATCACATTTTGGTAGAATGTATGGAACTATGGCTACATGGCTTTCAAGCAATGTTTTTATATATCTGTAATCTTGGATGAATGAAGGGCTGCCCTAACAAAAATGCTAGGTCTGCAAGGGAGCGCAGAATCAAATAAGTCACAAAACCAGTGGTTTGTATCCTTATATCTCAGTGCATATCTTTATATGATCCATCTATCTGCCTACCACTCAAGTGTTAGCCTGTGCTTCAGTGATTGGGGAGAAGGCAGACGTTTACCAGCAGAATCACATCCCCAAAACTAGTGTACATTTCACAAGCCTGGGAATTGTCTACTTTAAGATCTGGAATCTTTTTGAAACAAAGCCTGCATTTAGTAACCTAGAACACGAGATTAAGCATTAGAGGCTCATTGGAGTATTTTTATTGTGGGACCACTTTAATTTAATGAAGGGGGGGATCGGGGCATCTATAGCATACTTATGGTGCAAAGAAACCATAGGGTCATTCCCCTGTTCGATATAGCTCACTGGTCTTTCCCCCTTTTCTCACAAACTATTGCTCTCCTCCATACACTTATTCATTTAGTCTTTATCCACCTTCTCTGCCACCTGTACCCTGTACAGGCAGCTATACTTGTCATTCAGACCCTTTTTACTTGTTTGTAGCGGTACTGTTTCCAGCAAAAAGATGCACCGACTGTATAATGTGCTGACGTTTGTTGGCCAGTATACGGCTATCCTGTAATATTTAACACCTTAAAGTACTTTGCAGAAATAGTCTTTAACAGTGGTTGTAGGACTTTATTGTTTCAAGTGCCCCCCATTAGCTCTTAACAAGGTTACATATGTAGGAAAGCTTTGGTATCATTCAACCATAATTCCAAGTATATCTAGGAGAGCAAATGCATTCTCACCACAAATAACTCCCTGACCTTCAAGCTGGGTTCCAGCTGTATTTAGCAATGTTTAAGGCCTCCCCCACCACACCCCAGTTTGGGAACTACCAGTCTATTGAAATTATAGGGAAAATACACCCACCTTTTAACAGGAGTTCATTTAGTTGGGCTTATGTAGAAAATGTGCACCCCCCACTTCATAGTGGGTGCTGCACAAATTCTCTGGAAAGCAGAGGGACCTCAAGCTTTACATACAAAAACTGGAGTACAATGAAGTAACATCTGATATATAGGTGCTTACAAAACAAGCAACATTCATGGGCGTCGTGGCCTCAGGGTGTCGCTCGAAGGCAGGTATGCACTACACAGGCAGGAAGGGAGATAAGCTTATAAATCAGAGTTATAAAGACAGTACCCATCCTTCTTTAAACAATTGCTTTTATTTCTTTAATATAAAAATACTTATTTACAGAAATAAATATATAACGTAAATAAATTACCAACACATGAAATTTTAAGAGCAGGAAAAATTAAAAAAAAAAAAATATTTACAGTACACACAAGATTTTCTCTTATAGTGCTGATGACTCAAAACATTATTTACAATATAAGATGGTAGGCATCTTCCAATATCAAATCAAATACACAAAACAGTGGATAGCTCATGGCCCTCCAAAAGTTTACTGAACTACCAACATCTTGTTGTAGAAATCGCAGTTAAAAACATGTGGAGGACCACAGGCTGCCCATCCCGCCATACACAGATACACGAGGGAGTGTGGGACATTTGGCAGAGTTATCCGTATGACATACCTTTTGCAAATTCTATCCAAAAAAATAATGTCCGAATATTTGGCCCTATGAGAATTCATTGAATTTTGCCCAGCAGTTACAAAAAAGGAATAGTCTGAGTTCCCTTAATAATTACAGAGCAATACAGTTAAAAGATTATTAAAATAAAAAGGTTAGTTTATCCAAAACTCACATCTGTGTCATGCTTCAAAAACACATTTACACGAACACTCATCAACCACAGAGCGACTGCATCAGAAATATGTGATTGAGGCAGTCATTTAATGTGTGACCTGATGCAAAGCAACAGACAGGGTTGAGCAAGTCAGTGTTGTACGTACAGGAGTGGTTGGTCCTTCTCATTGGGGGGAAAGGATAAATTAATCAGTGGAACTGACTTTGGAAGTGTGAATACTACAGTACAAATGGTTCTAACAGATCCCTGCAATTGTGTCTTCTCTTCTTTTTAACTGAGCACTGACCTCTTCCTCCTACACAGCGATCCCGAGGCAGCAGCATGGATGATTTCGGTCACAGTTGACGTCATTCTGAATAAGCCTCATCTGAACATATGTAAACAGTATACGTGCATGGTGATTTATTGCAGAACTTTTTTTTTTTTTTTTTTACTGAACTGCTGCAAGGCGAGAATGATTTTTTTGCAACCCTTTCCCTTGGTAAAGGACTGCCAACATGGTCCGATAAAGTATTTAATCGTCTGGAGTCTCTCATGCATTATTGCTGCGGTGACCCTGAACCTCCAGGAAGAGGGATGTTGCCTGGTTTCATTTTACTCACTAAACAAGCAAGGTAAAGGATTAACTATCTTCTTAGCGAGCTCTTCTCTTATTACGCCCACAAAGGCTTAGGTTAGGTACATTTGGAAATACTGAACATCAAACTACAGGAGAGGGAGCTTTACCAAGGCAACATGAGAACTTGGTCCTTCTTCATACCCAATATTTTCAGTCCATAGATGGACAGGGGCTTTCATTTTGGCTTTGTCCCTTCACCACACCTCTAGTCCCTGAGGTAGTTTAAAACAAAAATAATATAATAAAATTTATACCAGTGCAAACTGCGCAAGAGGCACAAAACAGTGTCAAACAGATGATTCTTCTGGATTGGAGTCTGGTAATGCTTGCCTCTGCTTTAGCTTCCACCGAAGTTCCTCATTAAGGTCCCCCAGCTGAGGGTGCTCCTCAGCCACTCCCCCTCCAAGTGTCAGTCGGATATAACCATTACTACTTGAGCCCCGAACCCCTGCTAAAAGCATATGGTTGGGTGAATGCAGGGGAGGTGAAGGAAGAGGCTGCCCAGGAATACCATTTCCAGAAGGCGAGGAGGAGCCAGTGCTGTTCTGGCACAATGCATGACCAGGTACAATTTTCAGTGAACCATCAGAATAGTAGAAAGAGGAAGGGTCCCACAGTTTCTCATCAGAGTCTGCACTAGGCAGGCACTTAGGTGTCTTGGGTTGGGAAGGCAATTTGATAGGATATACCAATGTGTTCTCCATAGATTTGGAACCTTTTTCCAGCTCATCCTTTAACTTCCTGCGCAGGTAGACAACAGCTAGGAAAAGGGCCAGGCACACAGCCCCCAGTGCTATCACCATCATCCACACCAGGCCCAGCCCATCCAAAGGAGCACGAGATTCAAGAATAAGGGAAGGCGAGGCCACCACAGTAAGCTGGTAGTTCTCTGAAGTCAGTCGGGTTCCCTGCTCTTCTGAGAAACAGACGTAGGAACCAGAATGATGAGTGCCCACGCCAAGAATGACCAGTGCCTGCAGAGTGGCGTCAAAGAGGACAGAATCATCCTGGTCACTTCCCATGTCTTGCCCATCGAATGTCCAGATAGGTTCTGCCAAGTTAGAGGATAACTGGCAAGGAAGGACCACGTTTGTCCCAATTCCAATAGTAATGTTCTTTGAAAAGTATCTCACTGCTGGACAAAAGAAAAAGAGTGTAAATATATTACAGCAAACTTGCAAACACACCCTTATGTGCGTGAAACACACCTACACAGTCTCTAATGTATCATTACAGATGTATTATGTGTCACTGTGTGAACAATTGTTTCAACTCTTAAGTGGGATCAGTCTCTCTTTTTAGTATAATTTAAAGAAGGCACATAGCAGAAGTTAAAATCTCCACAATATTGTAGTCTATAATATATGATGCTGGATTTAATTTGGGCTAAATATAATCATTATCTTTGCCCTTGGGCCCTTTCTTGGAGCTCCCTAGAGATTCTCTTTGGTCCCTGTTTCAAATGAGGGTTCGTGTTCAAGTGGTCCCAGCCAGAAGGACAGTAGTACCCCCTAGGCAGTCACAGCCCTGCAGTCACACAAGCAAAGATAGGCATCAGTTCCCTATCAGGTCAGCCTAGCTGCTGATTGGATCCTATCCTACAGTACAGTGTGCTGGGGCAGCCACCCCCCTGCACAGCCTAGGAAAGGAGGCAGCAGGAAGTAGGGACCAGTGGGGTTTTTGGAGAAATTTTCAATAAATCAGCCTGAAACACAACGTTTTAAAGCATGTTTGCTTTTCATACAGTATGTCTGAGTGAATAGATTATTATATAGATTTACACGGTTATATAACTAGCTAATGGAGACCGTGACCAGCTAATAGTGAGCATGGCAGCACACAAAAGACTTGACAAATATGTTTTAATCAAAACTTCCTCCTTCTGAAGACACACATGCAATAATATGGGAAAATCATTCCAGATATAATCTGTGACTTAACAGTCATATTAACTCTTAAACAGAATCAGTCTCTCTAATTTAAGGATATTCTAAAGATTTACACTGTTATATAACTAGTGAATTTGGTTATATAACCTCTGTGTGCGTGCCGATGAGCAATACAGGTAAATTTAAAAAGAAAGTTGTTCTATGTGCTTTGTATTTGTATGGACTTTCATATGAATTCCAAGATGGGTTTTTTAAGGTGGCCACACATGTGGCGATTTCCGATGGTCGCACGAAAGATCGTTCCAATCGGCCACTAACGTTCGGGGCTGAAACAGCAGATAAGGAGGTAGAAACAATAGGATTTCTACCTCCTTCTGCCGATTCAGCCCTGAAGGCAGATTTTGATCAGGCGCCTTCTATGGCGCTCAATCAAAATCTTTTAACCCGCCCGATCGGCTAGTCGACCGATATCAGCAGCCTCCTGCGATATCGGTCGACTCACCATACACGCACCGAATATCGTACGAAACGAGGTTTCGTACGACATTATTGGTGCATGTATGGCCAGCTTTAGTCCACATTTTCTTACAGAAACCAACACCTTCTGCATGGATTCCCAACACTGACCTGCATTCATGTTCTGCACCTCACATACTGATGTGTCGGAGTCCTGAATATCCTGAAGGAGTACAGACCTGTAAATATAAAGACAGGTTGTTAAAAAATAAATAAATAACCAGTCCTGGGCAATTCGAGGCCTTTGTTATTAAATGACAACTCCAGGCACCACATTTAAGCTGTCAGTAGCATGGTGGGGGTTAATGGTTTACAACAGATTCAGGGCCACAGGTTGCACATACCTGCTAATGACACACAATCACACATATGCACAAGAGAATAGTATCTAAGGCCTAACCCAATTTACCTGTGCTGTTCATCGGCACGCACACAGCGGCTAATATTAACATTCCAGGCGCAGTAGGGATCTCGAGCAAGTATGCAGTCAGCACAGGAGCGGTATTTACTGCAGTCTGCAAAGGGAAGCTGCACTAGCCCAGATTGTGAGCCCACATACAGAAGAGACTGGAAGAGGAAAAAAATTAAAGGTTACAATAAACATTTTTAAAAATCAATGTAAATTGTTAAGAGCAACAGTAACAAGGATAGAATAATAGGGTAGTGGCAAGTCAAATAGAATGCCAGTCTAGAGAGGTGGAATATGCAATATAAAATATAATATAGAAAGAGTTTCTTGGGACTATAGGATTGGAAGCCTAGGGGACAGAGGATAATAGAAGATCACAATAGGTGGCCAAAGGGCAAGTTGTGGCATCCTGGAAGGAGAAGCAGACTTACCTTGCGGGAGGAAACGGCCAAGCTGTTCACAGGATAGGATTTGTCAAATACTTGCAGCTCCTCAATTATGTGCACCGTTGATCCAAAGCTCACAGCTTTATTTACCCAACCATTGTCTGGAATAAAAGGAACAGAGATGACAGTGAGTGAGATGAACCCCTATCAAAAGATGGTAGACTGGCTACCTATGAGTAAAGGACAGACCGGGCATTTTACAGATTCTTTTATTGCCTGAGTTTTATGTTTACTCCATGGAAGGGACACAAATTAAATAAATAAACATGTCCACGATGTAAAGTGAATGAGAACTGCCGCTATGTGCTGGTTCCTGTCTAGTGACTTAGGCAACTAATTGCTAGAAAGTGCCCAGTGTGCCATTACTCTATGGTACTGGGTCATTTCTATTCATGCGTGTCATATATATATTATGCCTATCAAGAGCACTTCTTTACCTGTTCCAATGAAGAGGACATCATAAGGCTCCTTATCCAAACCCAAGGTCCTCTGCACTGCAATGGTTGTGAAGTTTATTCCCCTTCTGACCAGCAATGGACGTCCTTGGGAAGGCATAACAGTGTCGTCCATTAGCGGATGCTTCTTGACAAAGTTAAGGGTATTGTCAGGAAGCTCCAGAGAGCTGTACACTCCATGATTCCTGTGCCAGTTGGTGATACACTGTTGAGAGAAGGAAAAATCATTATATTCTGTTACTCAAGGACCCAACTCTTCAGCAAATTAGCAGCAAATGTTTCCCAATAAGGTTCATCTACCCACAGAGTGGTACAAGCAGGGACCCAACAGCGGCACAAAACAAAATTTAAGTGACTGTGGCCAAATACATGCACATGGGGAGAAAACTCAGAGTAAGGCTGCACAGACACCCATACAATGTGATGTTTACATGTGATCCTAATATTAGTTCCTTGTATAGAACTTGGCTTGAGTAAAAGCAGGATTAGGCCTGAATTTTTGCATGTTTCTTGCCCTAATAAATATATTTCTTTCCACTTTGCAAGTGCTACATACACAAAAAGACTGTATACATAAATACATTCTACTGTTTTATACCAATAAATAGTACTTACTGATCCTGGTCGGGGACTGGGCACAGAGTCAGAGTATCGACCCCACTTCTGGGATTGCTCACGGTACTCCTTGTACGGTCCGTCAAAGACCTTCTGGATGTCATGGATGGAATACTGACAGACAGCGGACACTGGAGAATCACCCCTAAAATAGAAAAACACTCTTAGCCGAGCTAAAAGCCTTGGCACTGCATCCAAAACATTTACACTTTTGTATATTCCCATGGGACCTTTTGTCACAATGAAACAACAAAGCCATTTTACTTTATATTACTGGAACTTCAGCGGATATCTAATATTTTGCATTGTTCCCTAACACATAACATACAGAGTACAGCAGTTCAGAATGCTTCAGTGGTACCACTTACCAGCGAGCCTGGAAGGCAGCAAAGAACTGAGTGGAGCGCCACTCTTCGGCCTCTAGCTTAAATACAGATTTTAAAAGGTTAAAATTCAGCTGAAGCTCTGGGATGGAGCAAAGAAGCCGGGCTTTGAGGAAACTAGTCCACTTCCTCTGCAGAGTACGAGCCCCTCCTAAATCCCCCTACAAGACAAAATATGAAGATATAGCCCCAATTAGCCATAAGATAAGCAATGTGGAATTCAAAGCAAGGAAGGAAGCCTATTTTCAAAACAGAGAAGTAGTGGAAGGAAAGGTTACACTTTGATGCTAGAGGGTGCCAGGACCATGCGGATTGGGAGGAAGTTTTATTTCACAGAAACGGTGAAGATCCTTCTAACAATTTTACTTTATACCACCTTGTTGTAGGGCGAGCAACATGGAACAAGCCAAATAGATTCTTTTGTTTAAATAGGGTGCACCATTAAGTTAACTTTTTATATAGAATGCCATATTCCTAGCAACTTTGCAATTGGTCTTCATTATTTATTGATTATATATAATCTCCAGTTTGGTATTTCAGTCTCTCATTCAAATCACTGCCTGGTTGCTAGGGTAAATAAGACCGTAATACCAAATTGGAGAGCTGCGAAATAGGTATTTAGACTGAAAAACCAGGGAAAAAAAAAATAAAACAAAGACCAATTGCAAATTGTCTCAGAATACCACTATCTACACAATACTAAAAGTGAACCACCCTCTTAAAAGCAAACAATCCAGTCTATCTAAGCCTTGTTAAAATGAAACATGCTCTGCCCCAGGACCCTTGCCAGACATCTCACCTTGCAGATACGTGCCACCCTGGATACCACTTGCTCACTGGAGCAGTCATATTCTAGAGCCCGTTCGGTGAAAAAGTAGTATATCTTATCATCGTCCCCAATTTCACTGCCCACACTCTCTGGCATGTGCGCCGAGCTCACAAAGTTTGGTTCTGCAGGGAAGAATGAAATCCGGTGAAGTCAGGCAAGGTATGGAGTGGATTTGTAAAAGTAACATGAGAAAGTTTCCATAGGAAATAATCTGTAGTTAGCTTTAACTGGTCTGGAACACCCAGAATAATGAAGTTTGCAACATAACCTCCTTCAATTCTGTAAATGTCCAACACTTACCATTCAGCCATGATGCCAAATACTCTGTCTTCATTATATTATGCTGCCCCACAATGCGCATAATCACAGGCTCTGTTCCAAGGAAGTTGTTCATGGTGGCTGAGTACAGGGCTCCATCTGAGGAACATTAAAAGTATAAAGATAAGGCCTTGCTCTGTTTGACACCATAAATACAGATTTGGATATTCACTCTTCATGCTAGATTACCAAGAGAAATGCATTCCGATTTTAATGTTTCTTGTTATCATTAAAAAACGTTTTACTCTTCCATATTGATATCAATATAGCAATGTATTTAACTACTTTTCCTCTGGGTACATTTAAATGTCCTTTCTATTTATCTTTCTTCAGACATTTCATCATATCTATTTGAATGCAATTTCTTTATGTCCCTTCTCTTGCATAGGTGCTGTTCCTTTACATTTTCCAAAGATGTATAGTCTCCTCCCCCTTTTCTAATCATCTTATCGTCTTGTTTTCTATTGGTGTTCAGCCTTTTAAATACTAATGTTGTTGTATGTACATTTAAGGCCTGCTTTTAGATTACTAGAGTGCCCTTCCCCTGTTTTTTCTTGGTTTGATGCTTAACGCTTTGTCCACTCCCTAGAGCTGAGGGTTTTGGGTTGGAGCACCTGGACCATCCTATTTACATTAGTAAGCTTTTTTACAAGCTACGGGTGCTATTTTGCTAAATATATACATGATTTTTTTACCATAAATACAGTACCAATGGAGAAAAGAGGATGATTAACTCACCTAAAATAAGCCCAGTGTAGCCCTTGGCTGGATCATATGGAACTTTCCCCTTCCCCTCTTCCAAGTTATCTGCATCCAGTGTGAATCCAGACAGTGCCTGCACATAGAAATCAAGTCAAGTCAAAAGAGCTTGCAATTAGAGTACAAGAGTTAACCACCAGGGAAGCATGTGTGTACATGGATAAGCATCAATGCAAGTCTCTCTTGTTAATTATCCCCGGGTATTTGAACACCCTGAGAAAGTAGCTGAAAGTGCACTGCAAGTTCTGCTTTAGGCCCTTACTTGCCTGCAGTTACACAAGCAAACACAAGCTGAAGCACACACTGGTCAAAAACTATAGTGAACAATTCCACAGCTAATCTTGGTTTGTTGCCAGGGAAATGCTAAGATCCCTGTGTGCATTGCTGGCCTATGGCCAGAGTCACAGACATGGCTACATGGCTTATAATCAGCATCTCCCTATTTCATGGCACAGGGCATTGTTGTAAGTAATCCACACCAGGACGTCGCTGCTAGTGTTTTGGAGAATCGCCAGCTGTCTCAACTGCCCCAGCAGTCAAATGCTACCATTACTCTGCAGTACAACTACTTTCGCTCAAAGCATCATACCTCCGACAGTGCCAAACCGGTAGTTTGGACCCAGCCATAAAATGTTTAACACGTAGACTTTGTGAGCCTACAAACAGATTGAAAACTATAAGCATGTATAGAATGTCTACTCACAATGTAAGCACACTTGGGCTGGAAGGCATACGTCCCACAAGTGATGAGATGTGTCTGGTTGTACTCTTCCAGGAAGCGGATGTAGTTAAAACATTCTGTCTGCAATGTTATAGAAAAAAAAAATGTGGCTATTAGTGGCAATTTCGCAGAAATCATTTGACTACTTCCTATGGGAGATTAGAAGGAAGCTTGTGGCCAGCCTAGGCCAAAATGGCAAACTGGGAAGGAGAACATTTTTTTTTTAAATTATGCTCACTAGTCAGATTACTACTTTCCTTAGTGTGAAAACACATGGAGCTACTAGTAGCAACTAATTGTCATGGCTACTAAACTCCAAAAATCCCCTGCCATAGACAATACTGAGAATGTGCTTGCACCCTAAGAGCTCTGGCACACGGGGAGATTAGTCGCACGCGACAAATCTCCCTGTTCGCGGGCGACTAATGTTCTCCCTGCCTCCCTATCTCTCTGTTCGCGGGCGGGATGGCAATTCGGGGAGATTAGTCGCCCGCGAACAGGGAGATTTCTCGCGGGCGACTAATCTCCCCGTGTGCCAAAGCCCTAAAACACGACATTAGTCTCGTGGTGAGATCTCGGCAGTCCTTATCTAGGTTTGAAACAGTTTGTTCAGTGGCCCTTTTTTAACCTCCACATTTTTCTACTACTTTCAACTGGTAATGAAGAAGAGATCTCTTGATAAGATTCCAGCCCAAAGCCATCTACTAGCATGTTCTCACCCCCCATGCATTAGCATAGCTGACGGGCGAGGCAGGCAACCTACCCATTAATTAATGTCCTTCATTACTGGTTAACAGTACACTGATATTAAGATAAACCACTCTAGGTGGGAAACTTTTCACCTACCTGATTGCTTTTTCCCTTTTGGGCACATTCTGCCTTCTTGTCTGCTGGAGCTTGCCATATAATCTAAACAATAAGCATAATTTACATTTAAAATTGCAATCTTAAAAGTATTAAAGTGCAAGGAAAGTCATAATCAGTGTTGCAGCCACCATACTGGATAACGACAAGTGAATCACAAGTAAAATCTACCATACAGTCATTCTTTAACTCCAGTGTCAGGGTCATAAATTGTACAGGTTATGGCCCTTAATGAGTTAAAAGCACCCTTTTTTCCCCAAACAGGTGTTTTGTTGCATATTCTAATGTGCTTCAGAAGTCAGAACTTGGAGCGTATGAATAATGACTACTACTAAATAGCTTCAGGTTGCTGCGCAAAGCCAGCTGCACAGACATGAATAATAAAAAGAAAATAATATACAGTTCTAATAGTTGCTTACACCCCAGAAAAACATGCCTAGTTTCCCACGCACTGATTTTCCTAGCTGGCTTGCCCAACCCCAAACATTATCAAGCTAAGGAACACAAGTCATTTTTTGTAAGCAAAATACTCACCGGAGGCCTCAGCTCTTTGCCGATGTTACTGAGGTCTAAGCTAAATATGACTTCTCTTGCTCCCACATACAGAGCCCCCCGATCCTCATCCAACGTCAGTGTCATGACTTGGGAGACTCCGTTGCGCCAGGACTGTCGCACCACTGACACCCCTAAGTCATGGAAGAGAAGATATCTATCATATACACAAATAAGGTTTCACTCTCAAACCTTACTTTGACCTTTTAAACTGCACTGCCAGGAGTATATTTTAGACTAAATATGCATACTCCTTAAATCTCATCCAAAATGGCCATCATGCTGCCCCCCACCCCCCCATTCAAGGCTTTAGGCAGGCTTGCACCCTGAAGCACAACTTTGCACTAATCCTTGAGGTGACAGAAGTCTATAAGAGCAGACAGTAACACTCAGAGTTAAAGAATTAGCAGTATTTCTCCCAACAGACCGCTCCTAGCCAAGCCAGCAATTGGCCACGTGACACGTCGGTGCCTGCCATATCGCAAGGGGCAGGAGTTATAATTGCTGAATGACATCAGCCCCCTATGGAGTCCAAGAGGAACACAAACAGGTGACATCAGTCAGAACCTGGAACCCTTGGTAGGAAAGGCTTACAGAAGGGCTGTTCCGGCACCCAGTGAGGAAATTGGCACCCACAGTTGACTCACCATGGTAGCGCACGGTTTTCCTCGGAGTCAGTTCCCATTCCCAGGCCTCAGCTCGGAGCAGCAGTGCCAGAACAAAGAAGCAGCTGGGAAACATTGCCATGATGTTCAAAGCACGACCTCTGCCTTTGGAAGTCTGTGGAAAAAAGAAAAAAAAAAAAAAAAAAGAGAAAATTATTACTCGAGGGCACAATGACTCACGTGAAACTTAATAGCGCAGATTTTCGCCTCATTCTAAACACACAAACAGGGCCCTCTCTCGGCCTCATGTAATCAATTCTGTTCCTATGCACCGCAGTATTTATATACTCATAGGGGCTGATTTACTAAGACACGAATTCCGACCGAATTGGAAAAATTCCGATTGGAAAACGAACATTTTGCGACTTTTTCGTATTTTTTGCGATTTTTTCGGCGCCTTTACGACTTTTCGGAAATTATCGCGACTTTTTCGTTACCAATACGATTTGCGCGAAAAACCGCAAGTTTTTCGTAGCCATTCCGAAAGTTGCGATTTTTTCGTAGCGTTAAAACTTGCGCGAAAAGTTGCGCTTTTTTCGTTGCGTTAAAACTTAAAAGGCGCGACGTTTTGCGCAAGTTTTAACACTACGAAAAAAGCGCAACTTTTTGCACAAGTTTTAACGCTACGAAAAAAATCGCAACTTTCGGAATGGCTACGAAAAACTCGCGTTTTTCCGCAAAAATCGTATTGGTAACGAAAAAGTCGCGATAATTTTCCGAAAAAAACGCAAAATACCGATCATTACGAAAAAAAACGCAATCGGACGCATTCAGCCCGTTCGTAAGTAAATGGGCCCCATAGTCTTACTCACACAGACCAACAATATAGATATGGTTATCAGCTGCATGAAGTAGGAACTCATTCGTGGGACTGCCACCACTTTCCAACTCTGTAGGTGATGGCAACATATCAACTAAAGTTAAAAATGAAATTATAGTCAGGTTTCAACTAATTAGAAGGAAGGGACACCAGTTTTTTAGTATACAGCTGATATGTTCAATATAATATTTGTCCAAACCACAAAAAGCACAAGACTTCTGAGAATTTACAGTATTTTTAAAAATAGGAGTTCTATAGGAAAAACAGCCAAGGGGTCATCTGATACGGATGAAAAAACTCAACCTGCCTTCAACTCTAACCCACAAACCCTAAGCCATACCCTATCCTAAACTGCAAAATGCTGACATTGCACACTTGTCTTCCCGCTCTGTATTATACTGCTGTGTTTGATTTTAGTTGCAAGACGGGGAAGGGGATAGAGCTTACATCCCTGGTCTGACAAGCACCCAACTAGAAACCGCAATGGTCACCTATATTTGAACCCAAATCTACCTGACCCAGGAGTGAAATAAATAAGGCTGCCAGATTCTATAGCCCACATTTGCCATTTGAGAGGCTTCCACAAAGACTTCTTAAAGTGGCCCTGACAGATTTTCCATATCCATGCCTAGAATAACCTCCCTGGCCAGTGAGATAGCACATATATAGACAGGTACAGCATACTGCTTTTTTAGGAGCCATGTGCATCATGTTGTTGGTCCCAATGGTGCCAACTACAAGTAGCTACATTATCCTCCAATATAAATACTAACGCTGCCAAACAGGTCAATACAACTTTAAGGCAGCCTCAGATTGACAGGTCTGCAAGGCACGTGTAATTATTTATAGTCAGAGAACAAAAGAAATCCTTAGGTGAACTAAGAGAGAACATATTACATCATTATAATTTTCATTAGTGTGTGTGTGTTTATTACAGTGTAAGTCAGGTTGGCATCTGTAGCCAATTAGAATTTGCTGAACAATAACTCCCAGTATCCACAAATACCACTCATCCCTGCATTAAATTTAGCGGAGAATGTCCTCTCTTCCTCGTCAGGTAGCAGTCAACTTCCAAGGAAAGGGCAAGTCTGGAATGTGTAAGGCCACATTAAACTGCTCTCCCCTTGCTTGCCCTACCACACACACGTACATATATTTACCTCAGTCCCAAAATAGCAACAAAATAAAAATAGTAATACACAGGGTGGGAATAACAGTGTTGTTTTTCCTGGCCAGGAAGTAATTAGCACAAAGGAAAAATGGTTTCCTCCCGATTAACCAAGCAATAAAACAAAGCATCTTGGGCTCTCTACAAGTACCTGTGTAATTGTGTTGCAACAAGGATTTTCCACATTACGTCGGGTCATACCCCTGGCTGTAACGATTGTGCAATAAATGATTCTATTTCTTACAAGGTGTGTGCAGTTCTATTAAATCAGAACTTCAGGAATACCTGGTCTATTGGCCGGCTTTCATAACAGCCACACTGGGAAGGTGGAGGGGGGATTTAACTAATGCAGGAAAATCAATAGCTATTAGCAATAGGTCTGTGGCACTTTAACACCAATGTGTCCTAAAGTAACTTTGGAAGGAGACCTAGCAATGCTGCTGTACAAAATATACCCAGCAGCAATCTACGCGCTCCTCCTTGGGAGATTTCATAGAGTGAAATGAAGACTCTGAGCAAGCTAGGGTCCATCAAAATCCTTCCGTCCCAAAGGCTTTCAGCAGGACAGCCCCTACCTACCCCTACCCTAATGCTACAATGAAGGTCGGTTCTTCAGTAAGACTTAAGGTGGCCATACACAAGCAGATAAAACTGGTTCTCATCCTGATGTATTCCATTAATGTGATCCAATATTGCCCACCTCACACTGGGCATATTGGGGGAAAAAGCTAATTTGGTCAGTTTAGATCTTATCCTAGGGGGCTACAAGCTTGTCAGCAAGATTTCCAACCTTTTTGCCTGGATAATTTGCTTGTAAATAGCAAAAGAAGGGCATACTCTATTGTTAGGACCATTCACTTGATGGCCTCAAAGATCAAGAAAACCAAAGGCCACCCCCTCTCTAACCCTGCAAGGGACATTTATTTCATCTTATCCCAGTCAGGAGGATCAGTTCACACATCTATTATTTCAACTGGCTTGGTCTGGCCTGTACTTTCCCACTCTCTTATTACATGGCTCAGGGCTAGGGGTGGGGGTGGAATACACAGCTAGTTGTTATCAAATAGAAGCTCTCCTTGGGTTTTCCCTCTTTTATGTGACATATCACACTGGTGTTTCAAGTACTGCCACAGGTTATAAACATGACAGATATGCTGTCAACATCCTCCCTCCTTAAAAAGTCCAGCTGTGAACTACTGCTCCCAGCATCCTCAGTGTGACAATCACTGTAGAATCATTGTGTGGGTGGAATTTGGCTTAAATACCCCCTATGCATCATATTCAGGCTTGGATCACGTTTATTTGGCTGCACTGGAATATATATATATATATAGCTAAAAATCATCAACATCAGCATTAAAAAAAAAAGCAATCTGAGGTAGAAAGAAAAATAAAATGGAGGGGGATTTGAGCCCAATAAAAACCCACACTTTTGATGGCAGTTTGGATGAGTGCTTTGGGAGCAAGGGAAGTGTGGGAGTCAGGAGGGGGAAGGGTGTTAAACAGGATACACTTCCTGGGGATTTCGTTTCGCACATTTCCTCCAGCCAACAAAGCTGCTCTTTCCTTCTCCCCACTGGGATCTTACTGTAAGGAGAACAGGGAGCGGGCCTGACTAATATCTACACCGGGCGGGGGGGACAGAGACCGCTGCACTGCAATAATCAGGAATTACCCTGCCTGCTGCTATAAGCAACGGTGCACAGAATTTCCAGGCCTCAAAATCCCATGGCACGGCTGTATTTACACAGCATCTCTTAATGGGAAATGAACCGAGACCTCAGGATATTTAGTTAGCATATAGTCTTTATGGGTCACCAACAGGCTACAAAATCATTTGGTAGCTGGGCATGCCTAGTGTATGTATATACATATACATACACACACACACACACTTTTCATATATCGCTGAAATCAATAAAAACATTTTATTACCTTTAAAAACATTTATTTTTGGTAATAAACCCCCTGCCCCAGCATGCTGAGCTGATGGTGCAAGTTTCTAACAGTAGGGCTGCCTGTCTGACATTCCCCACACTGCACAAAGGCAGCGATTATCTGGACTACGCCATGCTGGCATGTGCCCTTATACACTTGGCATGAATATGTATTACAAAGTTGGGGGAGAATTTACTCAGCATTACAATTCAAATGTTTTACAGTACCACATCTGACCTTTCACTCTTCACAGGCATTCAGTGGGACAAGAATTTCAGGCTCTTTCATTCAAAAGCAGACAAAAACCTGGCACACAGTATTAGCACAGGGTCATTCTGGTATAGGCAATCTATGGCACTCCAGTCATCACCAAGACTATAACTCTCACCATCCCCACCCCCATATCCTGTCAGCACAGTTTCACTCTGGGACAATTCAATGCAACTTGCTCAACAGTAGTGTCTATAAAAGGTTTTTTTTAAAGGCTCTATCATTGAAAGCAGACAGAGGGCTGACAATGCAATCAATATAGCCGCAACACGTGATCATCATTTCATAATGATGTTAACATGGCAGCAGCCAAGAAACAAAATAAGCCATCTGCAAAGCCCACTGTTATTAGTACAAAAATTGGCTTTGGACAAAACTGCAGCCCCAGCTTTTGCCACTGCAGGATATTTGACCAGGCAGAGTGGCAACCTTTTCTTTAGAAGGGTCTGGAAGGCCAGACTGGTGTGAAAGTAAAGTTGCTACCTTTTCTGGAAAAAATACTAGCCGTTCTAGGTCTTCTATAATTTGTTTTTTTTTTCCTATTAATTTTCAAGTAATATTGGCATGAAGCACCAGTTTTACCAGCTAGGCCAGTAAAACACCGCAGGAGGCAACCCCACCTGACCTGAGTACTAGAGGATCTCCCTATGGGCCCCAGCAATAGACAACCCCTATCAGCTATCGTTTCTACCATAAGCTTACATAAATACATTTGCAAGAATTGTCGTATATTATAAACAAGCCCAGCATGTCAGGTTTTCTGGTGGGCCCTGGCAGGCCCAGTCCAACAATGTCTTTAAATTCTCCTACCCTGTTATAGGGTGTACCCTCTTATCCTGCTGCAAACAAGATAATGATATAGAGCAGCAACAGTTCCCTGCCCTTCTCCATGTGAGGCCCAGTTGGGCAAGTTGTTACAGACACACTTGCACAAGAAACAAATGGCATAAATATGAAATCATGTCTGTAAAACACTCACTTTATAGGGCTCTTATAAAAACACAAAGCCTTTATGAAAGGGAAAGGCAGCTGTCAGATCTCAGCAGTCAAAGCACAGAGGCAGTCATTAGAAGACGGGATAGCCAGCATTTCTCCTGACCCTAAATACCCTCATCAATCCCACTTTCACTATCAGCAGGACCAAACTTGCCTCTGCTTTACATGCTCTTTCCTCTTCTATTTTTAAAAGCATATTATTGGGGGGAGAATAGGCTGCACTGGAATCAAACAATGATGAGCCTGGTGGTGCTTTATTTGTAGCACTAAAGTGAGCAAACTTTTTTTTGGAGGCCCTGGATCTCAGCCTAGCAGGAAACATTGGTTGCTTTTTCACTAGTTCTGCCCAGTGGCAGCCACTGTTGGCTGCAATAAATTAACACCTCTTTAGGTAAATCTTCTGTATGACATGAAGAGGGATGTGCTGTTTAATACTAGCTTTGTTTTCATGCCAGCATGGCCACTAAGAAGATTCAAGGCTGTCTTTAAAATCAATCACCATCATTTTAATGTGGATTAGAAAAAAAATAAAGTGAAAGCAAATCCTTAATTATAAATAGGGCATATATTGGTTTATAAACACGTTGGCTCCTTCAACCACACCTGCAGTAAAGCCAGAGAGGGTCTGCAAGATTGCACACATCATTGCATCCGGTCTGGTAAATAACTTCCATAGTACATACAAATTCTGACCAAAAGAAGCAGATAATGCCTGCCAAGGAAACACAGGGAGTGGAAAGTCACACCCAGTAAGAACTTTCTAATAACCCATAACCACATCTAATTATCATGATGTCAAACACTACATCAAGACCCTAGAGAAGGCTTAAGGCCGAAACCCTGGATTCAACACAGGCAGCAGATTATCTCTGTTTAGTGTGCATCATTCTTAAAGAGCAAGGTCCAAGGCAGAGATGGCTACTAGTGGCTACCATGTTCATATTACACCACTACCCCTGTCTAAAAAATCCAGCTGGACCAGAGGAAAGACAAAAGAACTGGACAAATGGTGAGCCATTCATATACTGTTATGCTGTAAACACATGCTCCCACCCATTCCAAAAAGAGTTGCAGCCCCAGGCAGGTGCCTAACCCTAGATCCAGCTGTGCAGATTTATAAGCACGCAATAAGCCTATTCCAGTTTAATATTATAGCTAAATTAGCAATTCACTTTTACTACTTATCATAGCCAATATTTAATACTTTAATTATAGCACTGAGGAACACAAAGGATAGCCTGAATCCATGATGTGATCCTAGACATATAGAGGAGCCCTGTAAGTTTACTAGTAAATCCCCCATCACAAATTCATTACAGATTCAGAGTACACATGGTCCGCTGTACCATTATACCACTACAGAGACCCACACATTTAACAAACACATGATCCTGAAGAAAGGTAATTCAATACATTGGCTATATTACTGTGACCAATGTGATGGCTATGCACAACAGCACGGATGCACATGCATTTCTCAAGGGTCATGAAATGGCCAAGCCCTAATGACAACATCTATAGCTGTAGCACAGAGAGAACTTTCAAGCCAAACCCATATCATTCCTCTATAGGCAATCTTTTGGTTTCAGGAACCCTGGACGCCCACATGTCCTGTATAGTGCTTAATAATAATAATACTGTTATTATACGGTTACATAGCAAATAATTCACTCACCCATTTAAAAGTGTATTCTTGAAGCAACAAATGTAATTTTTTTTTAGTTGTAATATTGGTGTGTAGGCGCCACCTCAGTGCATTGTGCCCGAGTCTGAGCTTTCAGAAGGAGCCAGCGCTACACATTAGAACTGCTTTCAGGTAACCTATTGTTTCACCTACTCCCATGTAACTGGAGGAGTCCCAAGCTGGGCTTGTAATTCTTACTATTGATTGCTGTTCTGATATCTACTACTCCACTAGGCTGAAAAGTCATTATGATAGCCCATCATTGGCTTATAAACTTCCTGCAGCAGGATCTCTAGTGGCTTGTAAGCACAAATGGCAGGCAAGTGGTGGTATTTTTGGAGTTGCACCACTCCTTCTTAGCATTAGCCTGTAGGCATGCTGTGGTAGTAACATTATAGCTTCAACATGTCTATATCTCTAGGATCACGTAATGGTTTCAGGCCATCCTTTGTGTTCCTCTCTTCAGCTTTTGGAGGGACGCTGGAACCCCAACAATACTTGAAGGGTTCCAGGCACTGCCTTTATTAGCTGTTGGACTGCTTTACCTGCTAAAATGAAAATAATTTTGAACTCCAATGAGACAGTCCCCTGTGGCTATAATGTAATAATAGACAGCAGAATTGCTCTGGGCATTTTCTACTCAACAAGAGAAGGCATGCATATATTCTAAGCCTTCCATAATCATGTCCATTTAACTGCAAGAGTTCAGATATAGTTAAAGCGTATGCACCTAGATAGACTAGGACAACAAAAAAAATTGCTGTTACTATTAACCAATATATTCAGCATACAAACATACGGATTACATTGATGTATTGACCGATGAAGGTAGTGGAGGGGGTCCTTTACAATAAGGCCTGCAATCTGAAATAAGAAATTACATGATGGTAAATGCACCAATTTTTTTGCTAAACCTGTTCTACATTGTACATTTGGTATCAGAATTTTCTTGCAGCGCTTTATAAAGCAGGCTTTTCTGTGGTAGCACAGTGACGTATTCAGTAAATGCACCTATTTGGAGTAATTCTACCTTTCACATCTCCTCCCTCTGTCTTTCTCCAACTGTCTTTAAACAATGTCTCTACCTCTCCAACTGTCTTTAAACAATGACTCTACCTTGCTCCACCCCCCCACCCAGAACCCGAGATGTAAAACAGACCACCATTAACTGTGTCTAAAATCTTCCTTACTGGAGAAAGCTTTTAACCCACAAGCCACCAAGTGAGGGCCTCTAGCATACTGCAAGGGAAGGCGATTAAAACAGCAAGGGCAGCAAAGAGTTAAGTTAAACACTTGCCTTCCCCCATCCTGCTGCCAGGAACCCTGATGATGATGATGATGATGCAGGAAGGTCTTGAAGGCAGAGCACAAATCCATAAAGCTCAGTGTTGCAAGGCGTCTTACACAGAGAAGATGTGCAGCACTGACATCAGCTTGCCAGACATATGTTAACTGTCTCATATCTGGGATAATGTTGAACAGACGGACAGCCAAAGGCAATAACCTGCTAGCAACCTGCTTCTAGCAATGCAGTAGCCAAGGCAGCTCTTTGGTTTTATATAAAGGGGTGGCTTTTTAACCATAACGTTTCAGTCTCTTATAGACAGACAATTATGCTTTTATTACTTTATTTGTATGCATTTTTATATTTTTTTAGTCTGTCTCAAATATGACTGAAATCTCTCCCATTTATCAACAACCCAATAACTTACACTCAACTATATCTAATAGGGGCTTGTTCAAGTATTAATTTGGCAGGCTGGAAAAATCCCATCAGCCAAGAACCATAGATGTGGTACAAAACCAACAGGTTCTCAATGGACCCAACTGTCTTATTAAGGGCTAAATGATTGGTGTTATAGCCATAGCCACCATTTGCTGAAAAATAATATGCTAAAGACCAGTTACAGATAAACGAAGACAATGGAGGCTGATCGAAATTAAATGTCCTCTCATGAGCAGGGTCATCGGAATGAAGGTTTTAAAATGTACCCCAGTCTGTGGCCTGCTGCCTCCCAGTCACTTCAATGGGGATGAAAAACATAACCAGAGATAAGCCAGTATTGCCTCACATATTGCATGTATATTATTATTTCTCCTTTACTCTGGAGTCAAGACCCACCAACTGCCTCTTGCTCTCAAAAAGTAGTATAATAAGGCTTTTGCTAGGCAGTTCATTCTAAATGCTCCTGTGTCAATTCCCAGAATGCATCACAGCTGATGACATTACAAGGATTCTGGTTAGGGAATGCGCTTTAAACATTTGAATGCTCTCCTTTCACTCACATCTCTGGGCTGAAAAGCTCCAATACTGGCACTATAAAGGGTTCATTTGAATGTGAAGCTGTAGGGGTACCGACAGAAAAATTCCCTCATGTGCCAACAGCATATTTAAAATTATATAAAAAAAAAAAATACAGTGTGTAAGGAGGAATTACATAGGAAAGAATCTGCCAGAATGTCTCCAAAGCCCACAGATTCCTTCCCAGGCGTTATAAATAGAGGACTTCATAAAGCCATGGAGCTTCCTAATCCCTGTACTTCATCTAAAGAGTCATTTTTAGGTACCTAAAAAGGTTTTGCCAATAACAAACAACTTACAGTCTCTAAGACGCTGAAAGAAAAAAACAACAGGGCTATCCTACCCAGTGCTAAGAGAGCACTACCACATTAGGAGATAAGTATCTCCCTTCTTGAGCACTTGCAGGTCAGGACAAACAACATGCACAGCTGAAAATGGCTGCCAACTCGAACACTCCTGACTGACACAGCAGAATACTGACCCATGGTGTAAATGACCAAATTGGGCAAAGATTCACTCGTTTGGTGGCCTCACAATATAGCGTTTGTAAGCCCAACTAAAGGTTCTGTCTCAACTGGGAGACAGATAAAGGGATTTGATGATAGTTAATGGAAAAAATAGGAATTCCAAAGTCCATTTAAAAGATGTGATCATCCTGTACACTCTCTAGATAAATCCAAGGTTTGATCAGATGCTACAAATTGCTATAACCAATGTTTCCTTTCTTAAGGGGTCATAAACATGTCAGAGAATCAGTTTCCAAAAAATCTGCTTTAGAACCTAAAACCTTGAGTAGTATGTATGTAACTATAAGCACTGTTTTCCTTTCTTTGAAAAGATTATACAGTCCTAAAAACTATACCCGAGTGCTAGATGTCGCACTCTATAACATACATTGCATAAAACAGCACATATGTAAAACCCTGCTTCACCTAATTAAGCCATTTCAAAAACCAATACTACTAAAAAAAAAAAAAAAAAGTATGTGCCATTGGATAACCCTACATAAAAAGAAGTCCATTTTAAGTACTAAAGGCCGCCCTCCTGGTACTGAATGATTCCAAGTACACACAAACATTTTAGGTTCCATTATCCAATTAATTCACAAAGTTCTATCTTTTGCTCTCACTCTTCTTCCTGTTAGTTACTGGTAGATATGTATTATTTCTGGTCAGGTGATCTCTGAAGGAGCACACAGATCATCACAAAATGGTGGCTCAAGGGAAAAGGGCAATATTTACTAATACAGGTATGGGATCCCTTATCCGGAAACCCATTATCCAGAAAGCTCCGAATTACGGAAAGCCTGTCTCCCATAGACTCCATTTTAATCAAATAATTCAGAATTTTAAAACTGATTTCCTTTTTCTCTGTATTAATAAAACAGAACCTTGTAACTGATCCCAACTAAAATATAAATAATCCTTATTGGATGCAAAACAATCCTATTGGGTTTAATTAATGTTTTATTGATTTTTTAATAGATTTAATGTATGGAGATCCAAATTACGGAAAAAACCCTTATCCGGAATACCCTTGGTCCCGAGCATTCTGGATAATGGGTCCCATACCGTATATATAAATATATATTCCAGTTTAATAGGATACTTAATATGATATAAACTATTTGATGGTTAAGTATTCATTCTAAGGCTATAGTGTTCCTTTACGAAAACCAGAGAGATCCTAAATATGGGCATTCAGTTTTGGTCCTGAGCCACAGGTTTAAGATTACCGCAACAATTGTTCTGCAAATGCTTTTTTAGATTGAATGATTTTTGGATTTTGATTAGAATTTTACAAACTCCATTTACAACGTAACTGTATGTAACCTTGGACAGGGTTCTTTTTCACCAGGCCTTAGTGTATTTACCCTTTGAGTGCCAACTGATTTCCTGCCGGGCAAGTTCTGATCCGCTTTGAACAAAGAGGAACTTTCGGGAATATATAATCAGTAACATGAGCGCCTGTGCCATAGATTCAATGGCAGGGGCATTTATTCACACTTGAATTACAAATGCAGGTAACCGAATGCACCTTATTTTCAGCTACCTCCAGTGTCTGTAAGGCAGCACACCTCCCCCAAGCTGTAAGTTCTGGCTGGGTGGGGCAGGGATCTGATTCTATTAGACTTCGAAAAAGAACCTTGTCAGATGTAATTATACAGTAGAGTTGTATTTGTGCGGTGGGAAGGTCAACTACAATTTGCTGCACACACCTGCCTAACAAACCCTGAAGGGAGTAAATCACCTATATGCAGGTATGTGTAAGGCGCCTTTGTTTTCAAAGATGATAGACCATAGCATCACTTGCACTGGAAACTAACCATCTGTTGGGACACGAATGCTAAAATACATATTCATTTTATAAGAGAAAAGCATGTTACAACACAGAGATGTGTGTGTGAGAGTCTCCCTTCTATTGTAAAAACTAAGCCGTCTACATAAAAGGCTTTTTATTGTGCTGGAAAACTATATGTAATGTTACTGTTCAACATAAAAGGGGCTGTATACAAATAAAATATATAATAAATTGTTTTCTTACAAAATGGATAATTAGAGGAAGGACTGTATAATCTTTTCAAAGAAAGAAAAACAGTGCTTATAGTTACATACATACTACTCAAAGTTGAAATTTTTTTTAAAAACAAAAAAAAAAAATATATATATATATAATATAATATAAAAAAAAAAATTATATATATATATATATACAATTTTTTTTTAATATTATATATATATATATATTTTTTTTATTTAAATAGGTTTATTGCAGTTATTCCATGTTTCTTCCCTTGTTCTTTTGAGGCAGGTAATTAAATTATGAGAGCACAGCAAAGTGTTGGGGGGTTGTTTATATAGTAAAAACCAAATCAGCTAATTACAGGGGAGTTAGCAAGTGTTCAAGCAAAACAACTCTCTCTGACTGCATAATACAAAAAGACAAGAAAAACAGAGATTAATGTTGGCAAAAAAACCGTGTACACTGGTCTATACTTACTGAGGGAAAAAAAAATCTCTTTTCAACCTAAAAAAGGGGTAACCAAGAGTACTGGTGCCATCATCCTTGTACCTTCTCTCTTGCTAATAGGGCATCCATTGCTTTCTTAATGCTGTCTAACATACATGCCAGTACATACACTTCAGGTAGAGAATTCCACAACTTCACAGTTCTCACTGTAAAACCTTGTGGCACCTTAACATGAAACCTCATTTTTTCTATCTCATGGCATGTCATATTTTCCTTTTGATCTACTGGTAAATAAGAAAGATTATATGATCTCCTTATATATTTAAACAGTTATCATACCCCCCCCCCTTAACTGTCTCTTCTCCAGCATAAACAGACTCAGCTTGGCCACTATTTTTCATAACTAAGTCCTTCCCATTCCCTTTACTAACTTAGTTGCCCTTTATGTACCTAATTTCTGTAATACCCCTTCTAAGCACTGGATACCCAAACTGCATTGCACACTTTAGATGGGACAAGTGTTTTCTAAGGGTAAGAATGACCCTCTCCTCCTATGAGCATACAAATCATACTGAAAACTGATCTATGATTTGTCTGTTTTACCAGCTTCAGCCAATAGCCACTTGATGGCAATACAGACAAAATGCCTGGCCAAAGTCTAGCCATGAATGGCAGGCTTAACAACACTCTTGGCCAGATCAATGATCCTTTATCTGAAAGGCTCAAGGTTTTCATTGTTGACATTTGCAAACTCCAGTCTCATGGGGCTTTAAAAGGCAGCTGTACATGGGAAGTAATTTGAGATAATTCCTTTAGTCATAAGAGTGGGACTAATAAGGCCTCTCTTTTAAAAAAGGGAGAAATTATATATATATATATATATATATATATATATATATATATATATATATATATATATATATATATATATATATATATATATATATATGGGCAACTTGACAGTTCCACCTGTGCTGCTAAAAGATATCCCGAAAACATGCACTGCTCACGAGGGTGAGTTTGGTAACCAATAGCACAGGCTGTAGCAAGAGTGCAAATGTATCTTTACCACCATTTCATAAGAGTACAGCTATTTTGTGTTGCTGTTACTGACAAGTAGAAAGATACCAACAGGTACATAAGCCATAATGTAATACCACAGGGACTTTACTATGAGTCCATAAATGTCATATATGAACTGCTTCTTCTGACAAGATCAGAATCATGATTCAGCACAGCGCTGGGTCTGGAGAGCCAGCAGCAATCTCTATTAAAAAGCATTCCATCTCCTCCAAAACTCTCTCACATCACTGCTCCATCACTGAAGAACAGAAGGCACAATTAGTCTTTTATTTCCTTCAATTGTGTTCCAATAACTGAGATTGAAATCAAATTAAAAAAAAAAATTCATACTAGTCATTTCTCCTTATTCATTTCTTCACTCTTCTATCTTGCCCTCTTTTTATTTTGAGGCCTAAAACTAGCCATACATGGCCCAGTCCTTACAGTACCCAACCGACAATCAGAACAGTGACAGGAAGACGAGCTGCAGGGATGCAGCTACTCTTCACTTTCTTTCCCACAATGGAAATTATCAGTCAGGACCTATAATCCTCAATCTGGCAGGATCACAGGAATTCCGGTCTCTGAGGCCCCACGACTGGTCATACATGCCCACATGGTCGGGCAGTATAATCAAAACTGGCCACACTGCCTGCAGAAATCTAAGCAAATGTCAAAAGCTTTGGCTGGGTCAATAACATTGCAGCTTGCTAGCAAGGCCAAAAAGGTAAAACCAACATGTCACCATCACCACATGATTATGATTTACCTTGGCAACTTCCCACTGGAAATATCTCTGTGACAGAAATCTAAAGCAGGCCATACACATACTGATTTGTTTCTGTTGGGTGGCTGGTCCCAAATGATATCTTAGTATCACCGATATCGCTCTTCCTTTGGGCAGGTTTGAAAATGTCATGCATGATGCTAGCCAGTGCTTGGTGATTCAACAAAGCTCCTTTTCACTTCCTGCAGTTCCAAATGTGGGGACTATCAGCCCAAATGATAAAAATAGAAAGTTGGTCCTGCTGTATATTACCACTGGGTAGATCGATTAGATACCATAAATCATAGGCCAGAGTATGGCCACCCTAAGAGGCAAGAATAAAGGCATTTGATGCATCTACTCTTGCCAAGTCCTAGACTTTAAGCTCTAAAGAAAGGCACCTGCCATTTCTCATGCCATCACTACAGAAATGTTATTTTTTTTTATTCAAATATCTGGAGATCATGATGGAGGCTTGAGAAAGCACAGACCAGTGCTCCTTTCCTGTGAGCAAGAAACATGCCAAAAGAATTCATGCTCCCAAGCCGGATACAGAAAATCCTCTATAACAATGAGCGGAAGTTTTATTTTACTAAAGAAGCTGTGAATTTATGGAATTGCCTCTTGTTAGAATTGGTCAACGCTTGTGGCAGTAATAACGCAGGTTTCCAGAACCCAGCACAAACAGAGAAGACTCAAACTGTGCACTGTGAGCAAACAGAAGTGTAATCTTTGGTTTTAATTCCACCCCCCTGCAGATGCCCATGGAAAAAGTCATAAAGGTAACCCCCATGGAAGCTTTCCTAGTAAAGCCCTACTCTACGCATGACGCACAAGAGATGCAACAGGAAACAAATGTCTAGGTCATCACTGAATCAATATCAACTATCCATATGTCATCACAGAAATAAAACAGCCCAGGCATTTCAAGGGGATATAAACCCAAAATTATAAATTTGCCCAACGGAAGAAAATACATACCTTAATTACATATTGCAACTGTGATTGCTACTAAAAGCAGTGTTTGTTTGACCTTTTCTGGGGTTGTGCCTCGTGAAAAGTCAGCTTTTTAGAAGGCAGAACTGCCAGTGTAAAAGAATATCAAGGTACTGACACTGTTTCAATAGCAATTACATTTACAGAGAAATTTAGGACCAATGAAAATATTTAATTTATGCATTTTGTAAAACACATATTATACATAATAGTGACAGTCATTATATGACTTGGTAACACCAGGACTGGAGGATTAACTCACTGGTGACTTGGAGATATAGCGGATATCTTTGCATTGTAAATGGCTGGTTTTAATGGTAAAGCATTGCCCAAAATTTATAGAAATAACAGAACAGAAATCAGGTAAGTGGCACAAGATGCAGTGGAAAGCCTGCATGTCCTTCTGTGCCATACAACCCAGGGAAATCCCTGCTCATATTAGATATATATATATATATATATATATATATATATATATAAAATATATATTCCAACATGTAACGCAAGGCAAAATTCAAGCAGGTATGGTTAAAGGCTATAGAAACACACCAATATAGGAGTGACATTTTAGAGCCCAATGGTAAGGAGTCTTGCCTAGCCCTGCTATTCCCCTGAGATGTCATTCCCTTGCTATTGACTAGAATTGCACTGATTTCATTCATGGATAATTCAAGGCAGAGGGCGTCAACTGTAGTGGGGAATATCAGGGGGTTAATGGCAATCACTTGCAAGAAAAAAAGAGGAATGGTAAGCCACAATATATATGGCAAATATAAATCACTGAAGGGAAATTTAAAGGTAGGGTTATAATTTTTAGGGTTTTGGGATTGGGGCATTGGACTGCTGTAAGGCTCGCTATGACAAACAGCCGTATGTTTGCTAAATTATAACCTTTACACAAAAAGCATTGAAGGTGTCCATAAATATACAAACCTTATATACAATATGGTCATATTTTGAACACCCCCCCCTCCCACTTATCCATTGGTCAGTTTGGTAGAATTATATATCTATATTTTTATTGCCCAAAATGAAACGCCATTCTGACTGAAAATATGATTCAGACAGTATCTAGTGGTTGAGATTATAGGTATATAGGAACATCAAGTACCAGGCAGCCCACAATTTTGCACTGTGCTTGTGCTACGCCCTGAGTGTGGAGAAAGAAGGCAGTAAAGGTGGAATCTACATGTAAGGCCTGTTAGAACTGGGAACCTGCACAGCAGCCCTATACTCCTAACCCTAAACTAAAAACATGAACTTTAATTGGGGCTGCTCACGGACTGACCATCATGCATAGAAGTGCAACCTGCAAGGCCTTTTTGCTTAACTAGAATTCTCAGCACCCTGGATATAAGGAAATGTTGGGGGTTGAGTAACTAAATCACTTTATTAACCCCATGCACAAGGATAAAGAAAGGCACACATTGCTCTTCGTGAGCCAAATCCCAGCACCCTCCAGTATAAGGAAGGCTTGCTGTACAGCAGCTAGGGGTAACAGTTTGCAAAGGGCAAGCAGCACAGTGCAAAACAAGCCTTAAATGTTAGTTTAAATGTTGTGTCCCTCCCATGAGTGGCTGCACATTTGCCTGGGTTTATACAGCGTGCAGAGTAAATACATCTGGTCTTTGCACCCCCCAGCCCACATGTGCAATTAGTCTAGCGCACAAACTAAAGCCTTCCCAGCCCCCCCTCACACATATACAAACCTCTCCCTCCCCTTTATACTATCCAGACCTCTAGGAGTCAGCAAAAAAAATCCCTGCCCCCAAACTACTCTCCAGTGCTGCTGCACACTCTCCTGGCTAATCCACAGCAGCATACAGTACAAACAGTAACAATAGTATTATTATTATTATTATTATTCCCATCGTCCTTTATTTATAGAGCAGCAGCACAGGGAAACCTGCAATAGAAAATCAGTTCAGCGCAAGAAAACCCATCTCAGGTTACCTATAGCTACACAGTCATGCACAGCAGCCTCACCTGCCCCAGGGATGCCTCTCTTTGCCTGATCCCTCAACGCCAACGTCACCTTTCCTATAATATCCAGCAATTCGGCCCCCCTGCATACAGCGCTCCCACTAATCCGCGGGCTGCTGCGCAACTGGTGAGGGCGATGTGCGGCAGCTGCGCTGATCCCACGGTGTGCAGGCGGCAGGGCTCATTTACTGTAGTTCCATATGTACCTTCCCCTGGCCGCTACCAGTAAATCCCCTTACGCAGGAAAGGATAGGGCAGCGATCGATAAAACGGTGATTAGATCCCTTTGCGCTGGACGCGCTCTGCAGCGGAATTACACACAGCGCTTCTCCGGCTTCCCGAACGCTATGAGTGCGCTTATCTTCTATCTGTGGCTTTCTGTATAACACACACTACTTTGTAGTCTCCTCCTCTCCTGCCCAACCGTATCCCTATCCCTTCCCACTCTGTAGCGTCACTGGCGGGGAGGGGGGGCCGGGATCCTTAAAGGGCTCGGATTTCACTCTGCTCCATTAATGCTTCCATTGTCCCAGATGACCTGCAGGCACAGGGGGCAGAGCCTCGCCTATAGACCCAGCGGGGGCATGTGGTGCTGGTTCCTTCCTGAGCTGGCTGCGAGTTACAGTAATGCTCAGCATATGGGCAAGGATAGTATTCTTCCTATTATTATGCTTTATTTATATTCCCTTCAGATTGCCAGAGAAGTCGCAATTGCCTTGTGAGGAGCTAAGCACAAGGGGTGCTTGCACATTAGCTTTATTAGTATTAACAATAATAAATACATGGCTAAGCATGCAGTATAATGTAGACAGAGGGCCTAATTTAGGGCTGTAGTTAGCATGGGACTGTAGCTGGGGGGAGCAGCATTGGCAGGGTTAATTATAACGCACCTGGTAGGTGATGGGGTCCCTGATAAAAAATTAAGCAGCAGCTGGGCAAGGGGTCATGGCAAGTTTAGGGGCTGACAGAATATTAGCTACAAGGAGTCACATGTACAGGGTACGGGGGGGGGGTATAAAAGGGCAAGCTCTTGGGCACAGGCTCACCTTCCATCAGGGACGGTCTTATGACGTTCCCACCCACCCAGCCGAAGTTAGTGTTTACTTTGTACTTTGTAAGGATTGTAATGCGGTAGTGGTATAAAAAAAAAAATATATATATATATATTATTGTCGCAGCTTGGAGGTGTTTATGTTGGTCTAAAATTAATGGGAGAATTGAAACAAATTTGATATGCTCCTGGCCTGGCATTAAGGCGGAGTAAAAAGATTTAAAATAAGGCAGCTGGAAGAGTTATTATTCTGGCGTGCTTGGTTCATTTTGTGTTTATTTTGGTGAAAATTAATAAATAAGCTGCGGCCATTATCTTCCACCCAGCTCTGGTCTCCGAGTGGTTCTTTATTATTTTAGGTAATCAATGTTACATCCAGCGTACAAGTCCCATGTTCTATCCAATCTAAAAGTCAGGGCTATATCTAGAAAATGCAGCTTTACTTGTAAAGGAGATCTTCAGCCACAAAGAAAAACGCTACCTTCCAATTTGTGCCTGTATGTTACCGATTTACTAATCCATGAACGGATCAAAAGCGTCTAAATGCGTTTTTTTTCGTAATAATCGGTATTTTGCGATTTTTTTCATCGCCGTTGCGACTTTTTCGTAAATTGTCGCGACTTTTTCGTAGCCGTTATGACTTTTTCGTAGCCGTCACAAAAAAATCGGAAGGTTTGCCAGCTGTTTACTAGCGCTCAATACAAAAAAGTCGCGACAATTCGTGCAAGTCGTAACGGCTACGAAAAAGTCGCAACAATTCACTCAAGTCGTAACGGCTACGAAAAAGTCACGACGGCGATGAAAAAAAATCACAAAAAATACAAAAAAGTCGCAAAATGTTCATTTCCAATCCGATTTTTTCCCATTCGGGATTCGGATTCGTGGATTAGTAAATCAGCCCATTAGACTGTAAGCTCTGCGGGGCAGGGACCTCCTTCCTACTGTGTCTCATACCACATGGCACTTACTGCCTGTGTATTTATACTTATTTATTGTATTATAACACTTGTCCTCCCTGTGTGTAATTTTGTATATTGTAAGATTGTACAGCGCTGTGACCCTTGTGGTGCTTTATAAATAAAGTTATACATACATACATAGATATTGCTATTCTAGGCCACTTTCCAGTATATTCATTATTATATTTTTGTAAATAAAATGGCTATTTAAAGTGTTATTCTCTTTTCAATTAGAAAATGAAAATATCAATATTGGTCAGGACTTCATTTCCCACAATGCCCTGCAGACTTCTGTTGTTCTCAAGTCTGTTAATTCCAATACATGCGGGGCGTTGTGTGAAATGGAGTCTTGGCCAAATAAAGAGCAGCTGGGGGAAGCAGAGAGGAGAATGAAAAAATGTTTCCAAATTGAAATTAAGTTTAAAATGGCTTTAAAATGAATGTACACTGGAAAGTTTCTTAGAATTACTTTTTCTTTCATTATGCAAAAACAATTTTTGGGTGCAGAGCCTCTTTAATTAAGGAAGCAGTATATATATATCCTTTTTTCAGGATGCAATGAATAAATAGGGCTTGTGTTAAACAAACTAAATGCCAGAGGGGCTGTTGTTAGAGGCCATAGACAGTCACTGTTTATTGGGCTTGTGGGGGGCCTGTTTGGGCCTCTGTAAACTTGAAATGCCAGGGCCTGTCTAAAACTGGCCATACACGCACCGATATTGTAATCCCATATAGAAAGGCAGCCATTTTAAACACTGAGGCTCTGTGCTCACACACAAACCAAGGGCACGTATACATGCTAGGTTGCATCAGCCAATTTACTCTAAGGTGGCCATACACATTCACATGCCTGACATGCCCACTTTTCCCAATGCGTCGGGAATTAAAACCTGCCAATGGACACCTGGCCATTTCGTCCAGATATCGATTGGGGGGGCCCATACACGTGAAGAGAACCTGCCGAATTGGTCTAAAGGACTTGAATCAGCAGCTTAAACCTGTCATGTATGGGCCACCAGGTAAGAACCCACAGAGTGGTTGAGTCAACCGCACCTTTTCGGAGCAATTCGTCACCCACTTAAGCGCTCCATGGGTTCTTACCCTTACTCTTCCTTTTGTAGTTAGAATTTGTGTTGTTTCCTGTCAGGTGAACAGTGAGAACATCACAAAATGGTGGCTCGAGGGAAAAAAGACAATAATAGCGGATATGTATATGCCAATTTGATGAAATCCTATGTATGTATTTATGTATAAGTACTATATTATTTCCCATATCTATAGTTACCTTGTACTTCATCAGTGAATATTTACCCCAAATAATTGTGTCTTAATAGTAGCATCCAGCCATTCCACATTAATTAGCTGGTTACTCAGGCTGGTCAGAATTGTTGGGTGCCAGCCATTACCCACCTTGTGAGCAGGCAGCCAGCAGCTTGGGAGAGCTGACAATGAACTCCATGTTATATTTCCCTTTATAAAGGCAGAGCTGTGGTTGGCTACCCACATCTATCAGAATTCCAGGGGAAGGACCATTAGGACAAGCCCACCACTTGACTATTTTCCACATGGTTGCATATAATGCTTGGAGGTTTCTTGGGTCTGTCTGTCTTGGCACAACATTACTTCCAGACATTTGGCTCCTGATTGCTGTTGCCGCAACTAAGAAGACAAAGGCACCATGATGGAAGATTCATTCTGCCAAAGGCTATGTTGGTGCTGTGGCAGCAATTTATAGAGAAAACCCTCTGATCTGTATTTTGGCTGAAAGCAGCCCACTTTTATATACATTACAGCATTCTTATCACACACATGACCTCCAAGGGGCAGATTTTTTATGCTGTGTAAAAAAAACAGGGACAAAATTTGCCACACATTGCCAGGCTTTACTGTGTAAAAATGATGCAAAATTTTTCACACTTTTTTTTTTTTCTTCTGCCGGACCTTACATAAATGGCGTAAAATCTGGACGAAGAACTTCACCATATATTTTACACAGCCTTTTACACCATTTATTTTTGGCAAATTTTGTTTTACACAAAATAATAAATAGGCCCCCGAGTGTACCAAGGTTTTTGATTCTTAAATGGACAATAACTATATGAAATTCTAATTTCCAGTTTGCATTAAGACATGATATACACTTAAAGGAAACATATACCCCTCTTTGTGACATGAGTTTGTTAATTTGGGTTTATGTAGAAAAGGTACATAAACATTATATGAATTTCAAGAAATATAAATGCATTTTTGTCTTTTAACACAGAAATCTGATTTCTCAGACTACAAGGAAACCCTGGCAGTGCCTCAGGGACCGTTTACCTTCCTCGCCTCTAGGCTCAAACACCACTTCTTCACCCTGTTTCATTTGAAGTAATGGATTCTGGCACTTGAAGTCCTTTTGCTTTCCAAAGAATTAGTGCACCTCCCACCGTATCTCCTCCAGCTTACATTCCCCATGGAGAGGCTTGGAGCAGTGACAGGGGGTATTAGCCATGAAGGCAATAAAAGTGAGAAATGGGGTGAGTGGCAATTTTCTATCATAGATACACCATAAATCCCAACTTAAAAGTTAGGGTAACATTTGGGGTGGATATGTATTTGCTGTCCAAGATATTCTTGAAATTATGGCTAAATGACTAATACACTGTCAAATATACCTCCCCACTGTTCTGATTGTTTCAGAACAGTCTAGAGTGTTGCCCCAATCCTGCAGTTCCAAATAGTTTGACTAAAGTCCCATTTCTAATAAGCCCTTGCTGAGAGTCTCATCCCATGATGAAATGTGACATCACCTCCCTTATATAAATATATATGATATTACTGTTAAAAAATGTTTCCTTTATTTGTCTTATTTTGTGACCTGTCCTTTCATGTTATTCTGTGACCAGTGGCACTGCAGGAACTGTGATGCACAGAGCTGGTGGACCTAACTCCATTAGGTGTTCATTGGTTAGGTATGCTCAGGCTTATTTGTTTAAGTAGGTGCAAATTTGTACCAGAGCAGTAAAAGTGGCCATACATGGGCAGATTCAAGACCGATTCAGCAGCTTATCTGCCAGTGTATGGGCACCAATATAGGACCTACCTGACTGATATGTGGTCTTAAATTGGCCAGATAGCTTGATCTTTGGTTAAAATTGTAGGCAGTGTTCTGCGACCTTAACCCACAGCAATCAGTCACCAGGCCATCATGTGTGCCTTAATTTTAGTTACATATTTCAAACAGGTAAAATAGAATTTCAGACTTATTATCATGAGTGGCATGTGTTTGGCCACTTAGAAAGAATAATCATTCTTTTATGGAGTCGTCTAAAGTTGAACCATCAGCTGACCAAAAAATATGTTTGGATTAAATGCCTTCCTTTCATAGGACTGATACAGTAATAAGTATTAATAGCAATGACCCACAGCCCAACGCAGATCATTCTTTATTGTCCTGAAGCTATCCTTAGACCTTTTGCACTTTTCCAACCATAAAGCTTATAGCACCAGTATAATCTCACTAAATATACCATTACTGTGTCCCAAATCATCCCTAGCTACACCCATGCACGTGTGTGTTATCAGCATCCCTTTCCCATATCACTAATACAGGGCTGATGGAAAATGCATACACACAGGAAACAGGGGGATTTGATAATTATTAGTTCCAAAACATGAAATGATTTACAAGGCAAATGGAAAAAGAAAGGAGCAAAAGAAAAAAGATAAAATACCACCATATTAAGTATATATAATTTGTGTATATTTATGCCATTATTAGGGATTATTCTGTAGAGTTGGATGCAAATGCCGTCTATACTACATGTATTACTGCAGGTGTCTGCACGGTGCCCACTTATGTCAAGCCGTTTCAACAATACAGATATTTTGTCATATGTTGTCAATATACTGTATACAGATATAGGATCTATTAACCAAAATGCTTGGGACCTGGTGTTTTCTGGATAAGAGATCTTTTTGTAATTAAGATTACCATACCTTAAGTCTGCTAAATAAAAATAATATATAAACATTAAATAAACCCAATAGTATTGTTTTGCCACCAGTACAGATCGGTACACTCATGTTGAACTGTTCTGGCAGTACTGTTATTCATTCTCTGTTTACCATTCACTTTTTTACTCTGTGTGTACTACCCATAATGGCCTCTGTTTGAATGCCAAATGTGATTCATGGCTTCTTCTACAGGATAAAACCTTTTAATATAAAATGCAGCAGTTGCTGCCAAGCAATATTTAATTTGCAGGATCTGGGCAAAGAGATGTTGTTTTATTTACTCAGTACTCATTTACTTACTTGAGTAGAGGCTGAGGTTCCCAAACCAGGTGGCGAAAATGACAGTTTCGATTCCAAAACATTCTTATGCTTGGGGCCTTGTTCACGCAACAGGGAAAAAACTAGAGTGTAACCAGTTAATTTAGACCGACAAGTTGGCTAAATGTTAACAGGTTCAGTTTTTCTGCCTCTGTTCCTAAAGGCAAGTCCCTAAAGTTGCAAGCACTTTAACATTCTGTTGTAATTTCTGTGCAGATTTCTTGCAACAGCAGCAGTGCTCCACAAACTGGCCCACTTGGGGAACAACGGAACAGTGGCAGGGTCTTAACCTGAAGACTAGTTGGGGTGAGAATTTGGGAAGATGGCTATTTGCTCTCCTAGACACAACTTAAAGCCCAGTGCAATTAGGGTAAGATTTGTCATACATATTCTTACTACGGCTGGTTGGACCTTTAACAGGGGCCATAGTAGAGGACCTTTTAAGGGAGCTTAAATGAAAAAAGTTGAAACAGGGCTGGAACTCACATCCACCCACACTGAAGACAGGGTTGGGAGGTAATACACACAGGCAAGCAGGCAGGCAGTGGGGGGACAAGGAACCAGAATAGGGGTAGCCAAAAGAGGTACGTGCCTTGTGTCCCCCCAACATTGCGCCCTAGGCACTTGCGTCTTCTGCCTACCACTAGTTCTGACCCTGCTGGGGCCCACTGGGGCTGCCACCCTAGGGGCCCCCCAGTAGTGAGCTGACCCCACAGTCCATTGTTTCGCCTACCATATACTTTCTTTGTCATGATCAGGGGCGGTCAGGGAGCACCAATACTTTGTGGTGGGTCTGGGTCAGATGGGCTGGTTTTTATCGAGCGGGGCCAGTCCCACCCAGGGTATATTGTGTTATCTGCTGTCTCCCCTAATGTTCAACCTCTTCAGAACAATTTACCCATTCTAAGGATTGCAGCTTCCATGTACTTGTGCAAGGATTTGTCAGAAGATTACAGTTCAATACTTTACAGAAAGTGCTGAAAATTTTAAATATGGTATTTAAAAAAAAATTCCAGCCAGGACCAGTCTGTGAAATGGGATTTCCTGTCTTTTTGGCATCACTTTAATACTGTAATATGGGCTTTGACTGGTTATGTATAACCTAAACTCAGTTCATCCTAGTAATTAGGATATACAAAGTCATTGCAGATTAACAGCATTTTGCCACATTTCCACCAGAGAAAATCTGCTTGTAAACAGTGGTTGGGGGTTGTTCATGGCTTAACCCCCTCCGGCACCTGTCTGTCTAGAGTGATGGGGAGAAAAATATATTTAGGGTTTTCCCCTTAAGGGAGCCCCTTCAAGCTGTGTGTTTGTTTATGCCCTTGAGCCTTCCTTTCCCTTTTCCATCTGTATGGCATAAGGGATCATTTTGCTGTTAGGATAAAAAGGAAAACATACTGTAAATTCACCCAATCTGAAGAGTAAATGTGGGAGTTTAACTCTCCAGCTAGAACCAACCCAGAACCCTTACAGATAAGTTACGGGCTGGGATATGCAGTCACTTTAATACTCTAATATGTGCCTTAAGTGTTTATGTAAAGCTTCAACTCACGTCACTGCAGTAATTAGCAAACACAAATTTGAAGTGAATGCAACTTTAAGAGTCTGATGTATACAACCATTCTGGAAAGTGTGTGATATATATATACTAAAGGGGTCATTTAGGAAAACAAGTGCAGAGTGCAAATCACCATGTTTTTTTACCCATAGTGTAGCATTTCCCCCATAATTGCAACCATACTCCAAGTCCTGTCCTCCACAATTGCACTGCTGTAATTCGGCGCAAGTTGTGGCTAGTGGGGGTTGCGTTACTTCCACAACGCATGTTTCACTGTGAATCTGATTCACTGGGCCCTGGAAAATCTTTTGAAACGGTGGCAACTATGGATTGTATAGGAAACCATTGTCTTGGTGGGATAAGCTGCCATTTCTAAATTTATGTGATTGGTGGAGCTCCAGCATTCAGAGCATGTGTGGGTGGAGGGAGTTTGTCTGCACTCTCCAGGCAGCTAATAGGTGTATGGGCAGTTCCAGGGTGCGGCGAAACCTCAGGGGATTTAAGGAGAACAGTGACTCGTAATCTTTTAAACCGTCCCATTATTGGCCAACTAATGACCACATCAGAAGGGTGATCCAGCTCATTATTCTATCTGCCTGCATGCGGTGTGTCCAATATGGTAGTGCCTACTTTGGCAAGAACAAAAGCTGTTGTTGTTTTTCTAACATAATTGAGATTTGCAGAATCTGTGTCTACAACAAAATAGTTAAGTGGAGATTTGTCTGTGTCTTCCTCCCAACAATTAGCCCTTCCGTTGTGTTAGGAAATGTGTAAAACTATACTTAAGCCTTTGCCTAATATATAGCTGGAAAAAAATATCATATATGCTTTCTCCTCTGGTAAACAGCTTGTGTATAATTAGGACTGCATGTTGACAAGGTACACAAGGATAACGTGATTTGTGTAAAGTACTGATTCCCGGGAGGAACATGCGCCCAGTGATGTTGCTCCCAGTGGCCTCAATGTAGGTGCCCATTTTTAAATTCCTGGCTTGGAGGCAAGTTTTGAAAACATAGAGACACCGCTTTACTCCAAGCAGAGCCTCCTGCAGGCCAGCAGTCCCCATGGGGCTACCTAATAGCCAATCACAGTCCTTATATGGCATCCCCAAAGAACTTTTACATGTCTGAGTGGCTCACCAACACTTTTTACATCTGAGTGTGGCTCACTAGTAAATTAGCAGCTTTTTGTCGCCCCTGGTTGTTAGAGGTTTTTACAAACAAATATATATACTGGACGAGGCTTATAATTAAAATTCTGTATTTATGAAGCACTTTTATTTTTTTGGTGTTACTGACCCTTTAAAATAGGAAGCAATCAATTTGGGTATTATGACTGTCAGCTGAATGTTATTTTCACATGTGATTGGTTTTTTTTTTCAGTAGGACAAAATGCAGATGTGCATGAGACCTCATACATTATTGCTGTTTGTTCCAACAATCCTACTCTATTCATCTCAATAGTTTTCCAAGGAAGTCACCAGAATATCCAATTTTCTTTCTTAATTGCACAATGTTGTTACGTGACATTGTGATTCTCCCCTCCGCAGTTCTGGATTGACAAAACCTTTTTGACATCACATGCAAATAATGCATAATGATTCATTTTACTGCAGAATCCTCCCAACAGCATCACTATAAATGGGGCCTGACTATCAGCAAACGTTAAACCAACAGTTCCCACATGAATTTTATCAGTCCTTCAGAAGCCTTTTAATAATCAGATTCCAGTAGATATCACAGTCATGGCATAAGGAATATTAAGTATGTATAAGGGCATTTTACTCACCATTATTCTAGAGTTATATGGAAGAACATATGCATAACTGGATTAATAACTTGTAGCATATGAATGGTGTTTGGAAGTAAAGTTTAATGCTTTGCAAAGTTTTCCTATTATCTTGGAATTTCTGCTAAACTTGATCACACATTGGGGTTCAAAGTACAGTTTGGGTAAGTGTTGATCAGTTTTATGCTTCAGATGGGTTTTGGCAGTGCTGTATTTACATAGTAACATAGTAAGTTGGGTTGAAAAAAGACATACTGTACGTCCATCATGTATTTAGGTCCAGTGCCTAGGGTGATTCAAAATACGCTCCCAGATTGTGGAAGTAACGCTACACGCAGCGCGCACGTGAATCACTTCTGGTAACGCGTGATGTAATTTAACCTTGAATGACATCAAACTCCCTGTTTCGCACATCCTAGTCTCTTCATCCCCCAGTTATGCACAAATTTTCCAGCCGTGGCTGGGGGATTTTTATTTTTTTTTTAAAAAAAGAAAATCTGTTATATAGTCACCCGAGGGCCACCCCCAAAAACTGCTACCCTAAGGGAATTATAAATACGGCTCTGGGTTTTAGGGCTCAGCAGTATATTGAGAGCAGAGTGAGATGTAAAATAGACCCTGAGATTTGAAGTACAGAGGCTGAAACAGCCCCCACAAGCCCAATAAATAGTGACTGTCTATAGCATCTTACAGCAGCTCCTTCTCATTTGCCAGAAACCAGAGTCTGCCAGTCTGGGCCGGGTTTATGTGCTTTTTGGTCTATGTTGGGTGAATTAACTAATATTGTATAATGTATTACACTGTATTATTTAAAACATGTATTATTTAAACATGTAATTAGGCTTAGACTGTAAGGCCCTACATTGTTTACCTGTTCACACCTCAGAGAGACTGTAGGACCAGTGCTAGCATTGTGTCACTGTATGTACTGCAGAGTATGGTACACACAAGTAGCACAGGGAAGGCAGAGTAAGGCACATTGGTGGCATAGGGCAGGCAGAGTATGGAACACACAGGCAGCATAGGGCAGGCAGAGTATGGCACACACAGGCAGCATAGGGCAGGCAGAGTATGGTACACACAGGTAGCATAGGGCAGGCAGAGTAAGGCTCATTGGCAGCATAGGGCAGGCAGAGTATGGCACACACAGGCAGCACAGGGCAGGCAGAGTATGGCACACACAGGCAGCATATGGCAGGCAGAGTAAGACTCATCGGCAGCATAGGGCAGGCAGAGTATGGCACACAGGCAGCAAAGGGCAGACAGAGTATGGCACACACAGGCAGCACAGGGCAGGCAGAGTATGGCACACACAGGCAGCATATGGCAGGCAGAGTAAGACTCATCAGCAGCATAGGGCAGGCAGAGTATGGCACACAGGCAGCAAAGGGCAGACAGAGTATGGCACACACAGGCAGCATAGGGCAGGCAGAGTATGGCACGTACAGCGCTGCGTACATAAGTAGCGCTTTATAAATAAAGATGTGCTGGGTTTACTTGGATGGGTTGAACTAGATGGACACTGGTCTTTTTTCAACCCTATGTAACTATGTAAAAACTATGATATACATACAGGCAGCACAGGGCAGGCAGAGTATTGTACACATGGGCAGCACAGGGCAGGCAAAATATGGCACACACAATTGGTACCCTGCCTGCCCTATGTTGCCTGTGTGTGCCATACTCTGCCTGCCCTAGGCTGCCTGTCTGTACCATACTCTACCTGCTTTATGCCTGTGGGAGGGCAGGGGTTTGTTCTGGGAGTTTATTAGCATTTGGAAATAGCCATTATATGGTCCCTACGGTGTGTAATTATGTTCTGGGGGTTGCTGTGCTATCCACAGGGGAGGAGGAGACGGCATATGGATTTAAGGGTATGTCTTAATAGGACAAAATATAATTCTTTTACATATGAATGATGGGTGATATCCCTGCAGTGAGCACCAACCATTTGGATTTTTGCTCGGCTGCCACCATTTATATGGGTATGGTCTTAAAAGCTCTTGTTATAACATGGGTGTGGTTTGAAGTTGGTGAGGTTTAAAAAAGGGGAGAAGTCAAAACAGGCTGCCATTATCAGCCCTCCACCATGTAGGCTAGAACAATTCTGGCCCTTGGTACCACAGAAGTTGGACATCACTGGCCTGGATAATGGAGTCTCAGAGGGTATAGGTAATAAAATTGGCTGTGGGATATAGCAGTGCAGGGCTTGTCAGTGATACTGACACTGATATGAACATACCAATATCATTCATCCAATAAAGTTGTGGTATTGCAGTCAGCATTTTGTATCTCAGGAAAAAGCAGCTTCCATTTTCCTTGCAGCGACAAAGCTCTTTCTCTTACAGAAGATGGAGCACCTGTTCCATTACAGTTCTCCCATTGGTTGGCGCCGTTTCATTACTAAGTGCTCATTGGAATTCTGCTTTGTCATAGGCCAAGACTACCTGCCATATACCTTCAGCTTGCAATAAGGCAACAAAGGGCAAAGGGATTAAAAAAGATATCTGTAAGTAATGGGACCAACTTGTTTGTGCTTAAACCCTTCTAGGGATTCCTTTTTGGGATGTTTAAATTAGTGTTTACAAGACACATTCAGGTCATTCAGGTTTGTCAGCGTTAATTTGTTACTCACTGTAATGCCGGCACCAAGTTTGCTTTTATCATTGCTTAAGTTTGTCCTAAAAAGATAATTAAAAGAAGTTGAAAAAAGCAAAATGCTCTTTAATGTTTCCTCATAATTGCTTCCTGCAGCCTCCAGATTTAGCAGTTTTATTGCTCCAAGTGATGACTATAGTTTACACATACGTTCTGGAGCACTTTTGGAGAGCTGAGGAAAATGAGATGCTTTCCAAGTCTTGGGGATGCTTTATTTGAAAAAGTTTTTCCAGTTGAAGTAAAGTACTGGCAATTTTGCCTCTTGCTCTAAATTGCAGTACAGAAGCCAGAGTTTTCCCATACACTGCTAGTAACACTACCCCCTCTAGTATTCCCCTCATCACCAATAGCAACAGAAGCCTGCCTAAGCAATACAGCACTATAGACCCTCATGTGCAGTATGGGCAATATCCTACCAGGATACCGGAAAGCTCACGGTGGGCCCAGGTGTCATTGGCCCTCCTGCTCCTGACCATTCTGCCTAATTCATGGTCATTTCCTATTTCAGAATGGGAAGAAAGAGGAGAAATAGATATAAGAATAGATGCTAGCATGTAAATAAAAGAGACTACTGGCCATCCTCTTCTGCCTTTTCAAATGGGAGTCACTGACCCCAGCAGCCAAAAACTATTTTATTATTATTATTGTTACTTTTTTTTATTTATCTTTCTATGCAGGCCCTCTTCTATTCATATTCCTATCTCTCTAATAAACCAGGGTAAATTAGGGTAAATAAGTGCTTGTTTGTGTGCACTGTGAATCATATGATCCCAGGGGGTGGCTGTTAGTACTTAAAATGACAATTTTCTGTTTAGTACTACCCAGTGGCACATACTACTAAAAACTGTATTTTTATGAAAATGATGAGGCAGGGTTTTAAATATGAGCTGTTTATGCAATATATTTTTTACAGAGACCTACAATATCTGCATGTACGAAAGCACAACAGGGATAGATGGGACATGGGAGCAACAAAGCTGCAAGAGGCTGTGCCTCCTTATGAAATGCTGTCTGCACTGTCTGTGCATCCATCTTGCTAGGAATAGCTGAAAGAGCGTTGTCATGTTCAGGTGAACTGCAATCCCATGTGTGCAGTGCTGACGGCAATCAATGTAGGTTGCTTTGTGCATTTGCTGCAGAGTCTCTGTGAATCAGCATCTCTGGTCTATGAGCTCAGTGCTTTATTATAGGAGCTCGCTGCAGGCCCTGTTGCTCCTTCCCTTTATTGTATGCTCAGTGGCTCTGTTCATGTTACTAATTATTTCTTGGCGAATAAATAATTTCCTGTGTGTGCATTTGAGCGTATGGAAGCAGCACTTCTCCTTATTTTAAAGCCTAGCCATCTACCAATTCATTTTTATTATAGCAATGTCTCCATTGTGTGGCATAAATGACCACTCAGTGTAAATTATAAAGATATTCAGTCATGGCCAAGTATATACACCTTTGTCCATACACTCAGATAAACTGATCTAAAACATGTTGGGAAAAAAGAAACAGATGTACACAATTTCTTCCTTTCTAAGATTCCAGAACTGTGTTATTCTATACAGAACTTCTATCCTTTCAGATATTAAATAAACAGCACTGACAAAATTATTGACACCATTGGTAGCAAACCCTTTGGAAATAATACGTAAAACCAGGTGATTCCTATAGCCATGATCAACCATCCTTCTTTTGTCTGCTGATAGTTTGGAAACTAATCCCAGATTTAAATGTTGCCTTCTCCCAACTGCCATTTTCAGACCTCATCTTGATTGTTCAATGGTTAATTAATCTGAAACCCTTCCCATTTTGTCTGTAACCTTTCCTGCCTGGGGGGCCGTTTGAATTGTGGGTTTGGTCCTTTTTTTTCTGGAAAACCCATGATCTGAATGGAGACCCAGCTTTCTGAGGTTGGGATCAAAACCATGCTCCCAATTGCCCGCAATATCATAATGCCATACACAGGCTCCCAGTTCCAGGGGCAGCAGAAAAAATAATCCCCAAAAGCTCTAATATTTCCTCAGCCTTCTCCCAGTGGGATTTTGCCATGTTCATGTGTGCTTTGGCAAACTCCAGACATGCTAAATTGTTCCTCTGTCAGCAGTGAGGTCTTGACCTGGGTCTCCTAACATAGAATATTCTTTCACTAAAATGGTGACAGACGGTGTTGTTTAAACTATTGTACCTTGTGCCTGAATCAGTCTGGCAGTTGATCAGTGTTGTTTTACCACTATTCATAAAATCCTCTGCAAACACTGACCAATTTTTCTCTTGTGTAGACATCCAAGGAAATTTGCTACATTGCCACAATCCTTAAAGTCTTTGCTAACATTGCATATGGTGGCCGTGTAGCCTTGACATTGTTGACACTACCTGTTCAGGCAGTAGTGATTTGTGGGTCAGCACTGACCCTAACCCCTAAAAGGATGCCTTTGTAGGACATGCACCCATGTCATTTTTTACACTTTGTAGGCTACTTCTGCATGCCTCTCTCATTCCAATACAGGGAATGTTCAGGAGCAGAGGAGAAATCGATGTCTTCACTCTGACCTGCACCCAATCTGATCTTGGAATGGTTGACTAAGTTGCAAGCCAAAACCCACCTGCAGGTCAACCTGCACATCGCTATCAGCCAGTTCTCTTCTTTCCTGTGTCTTCTCCATATTCAGTGTGGGGTACAACCCATACTGGTAAATGGCGTCCATCTTATATGGCAGCCAGTGTATTAGGATTAGAGTATGGCAGCCACCTGCATCTCATTACAAATTAAAGGAGGATCATCTGCTTGTAATCCAAATATTTCTTACAAGTTCTAGAAGGTGGTACATATCTTTTCCAGTCCATTTTAGGAGACAATGTAGTCCTTTTTCCAGCTTATCTGTCCTACTCCACTGCAAACAAAAGAAATACATATGTGAATACCACAGCATTGTTATTTTCACAATTATAGAGCCAGCATTGTCAGATGCCACCAAGATTACAGGTCAAGTACCTTTATACAGGTCACTGAACAAAGTAAGCAAAATATTTACAAGTAGCTGTGTTTGAAGATGGATTACCTGTTAGCCTGTGGCCTCAGTCTTTTTAACAGGTCATACAATTCCAATGTGACATATTAGGCATATTTAACTTAACTGTGACTGCAAGCTCTATTGCCCTCCGGTCCTACTGCCCTTAGCTGTGGGAAGGGTTCATCAACAACTGCCAGCTACATGTAACTACATGGCGTTGCCTTATATATAAATTCTAGTTGGGGGGATCAGGTTTTATGTAATACAAAAGTAATATGACAGCTGTAATTTTGACTCTTAGAAACTAGATATCTATCATAAATTTCAATTTGGGGCCAGGTAGTCTTTACCCAGTAGCAATCTCTCTGTATAAAATACAGTTCCATAAACGCCCATGTCTCTGCAGATGTTCTGAATACAATACCAGCTAATGCTCCATATCCTGAAACCCAAGCAGTATAATTCCCCTTTTCCCTGCAGTGGTTTTGCACAAAGAAACCTTAGAACTCTTAGTGACTCTGCAGATCATAGCAGCCCCTCTGAAGGAGCCCTTTGCCAGAGATGGGTTACGTACGAGGGACCACCTGCCACGCATACCGACGACTCAGGCACCAGAGAGATGGGACACAAAGGAGCTGCTAAGCGAAAGCAAAACTAATGAATGGAAATAGCCTAATTAGTGTTATTAATTAAACAGCAAGCGGTCCCTGCATGTCTAGAGGGATCATTAGCGCTGCACCCGACAGACTGCTTGCTTGGCAGTCGATTTCTTCTACACAGAGGTGCTGCCTACATACTGCTCTGATTGGTGCAAAGATCGTGTTAGCCATTACGCTGAAGAAGTGGGCATTTTAAAGGGGAAATCTACCCTTTATATATACCACTTTTTCATTCCAATTATTTTCTCTTAAACAGAAAAAAGTAAAGAGATAAAGTGATTTGGTGTTATTGTTCCTTGCATATTTAGATTTTTCTCTCCCTTCATGTCTATTACCATAGTAAAGGATGTGCCACAATTTGACTGACATTGATGTTTTTTAATCTAAAAAGTTTTGCAACTATATATATACACATGTGTTAAAGCTGCCATATTCTTCCTATGCTTAAACAGATCAGAGCCAACTAATACCTGCAATTGAAAAATAAACCGAGGTTGGTAGTATTAAAGATCCTGTTTAGAAGAAAGAAGGTTTCATCGAATTCAGAAAGGGTTGTTTTTTTTTACAGCGAAGCTGTTAAGTTCTCTCCCTGAATTCTTACTGGCTGATACATTAGATAGCTTCAAGATGGGGTTGAATGGCTTTTTAGCAAGTGAGGGAATACAGGGTTATTGAAAATAGCTGTAACCTGGCACTACTGGAGTCAGGAAGGAATTTTTACCCCTCTGAGGGTAATTGTAAAGGTTTCAGTTGGGGTTTCTGCCTTCTTCTGGATCAACTAGCCATTAGGCAGATATTATTTAGGCATAAAAGGTTGAATCAGGGGTTCTCCTGCCATGAGGCAAGTTGAGACACTCGCATCAGGCGGCCGCGCCTTACAAGTCACCAGGGGTGGCAAAAAAATTCCGATATTTAAACTCAAATTTTGGCTTTTCTAGTGCAGAGAGTGCAATATCGCTCTCTGCACTAGCAATACAACCCCCCTTCTAACATAAAAAAGCTATGTGCGAGGGGGGGGGCAACTTGACCACCTCAGGCGGCCAGGCCCCCTGTGTAACTATGTATTTATGAATGCAAATATACAAAGAAGGTAAGTCCTGAGCAGAGTAATCCATGTCCCATATACTTTATGTCTTGCTTTAAAAATGCAGATAAATGTTTACTATGTATAGCCATGTTTGTGATCAGAAAACTCTGTAGTACTGTATGACTCATGTTCTTTCTTCCCCATTCTAAATGTTATATATTATATTATTATAGTTAGTGTAAAGCTAGTGTATAATGTATTGGGTAATTACATGGAGTAAGTGTACCTACTGCACTAAGGAAGAGTATTCTGGAACAGTAGTGGCCCTTTAATTAGAATGCCCCTAGGAATTGAGACATTAACATAAGGCTGATAATTAAAAGAACAATAATAAAGGCCAAATACGATGAAATATTATGGATTTTAAAATCCATGTCCATGTTTATTCTTGATGGGCAAAACAAAAGATAGCCTTCATTATGGAGTTGTGTCAACATCATGCCAATCCCTGGGTGGATTTATAACCTGTAAAATGAACTGCCTTTTCTCATAAAGCCTGCTCTACTATTGTATTATTTATCTTAAGGATATGTCCATCCTGTTGCTACTGTTATATTACAACAGACAGTCTGTCATTGACAGTTGGTGTATTGTATTCTGCGCTCAGCCTGGAAATGTGTCCTCTATGGCGATCCAGATCTTCTTATAGACTTGCTTACTGCTAGTTTGGAACCGTTCCTGTTAATCATTTGATTAGCCTTAATTTCAGTTTAATTAGTGCTAAAAGCATCTGTGTCATATGATTGTTCCAATGATACATACTGCCAGTGGATCTGTAGCTGCTTCCATTATCATTAGTTACTCAACGGGAGACCTCAAAGTTTGGAAATTTAAAAAAGAATTTAATAGTAACAAAATGTAAAAATCATCATTATCTTTTATTTTATATAGCACCAACATATACTGCAGTGCTTTAAAGAGATTGTATATCATTCACATCAGTCCCTGCCCCAGTGAGACACACACACACATTTTAAAAAATATACTTTATTATATATAAAATATAAACAACAACAACAAGGCAATACAGTAATCCTTGTGTTACAGTATTTTTCAGAGATACAATAATCTAGACATAAAGCTACGGAGGGAAGGAGGAGTGGATGGAGAGTAAATGGGCATCCCTTCCCTTCCTCAGATTAAGGTGATTCCTGAAGAACTACAGTTTATATGGTGCCAGTCTTCCAGCATTGTCCCTTCCATATGGGTGTTCTGAACACTCAATAAAGCACCGTAGTACTTAAGAAAGTTCCTGGGCACACCATCGGAGTTCATGTTCCATGGCTTCAAGCAGGGCCTGTGCAAATGGACTGTCCTAAAAAGTGTGCAAAGCTGTGCTTTATGAATGATGTACTGTGGATAATGCTGGAAGCTTCACAGGTTACCCTAAGGCATCTTTCGCCATGCCTTAATATAAATTCACTTCTTAAAGTTACCTAGAGCAGCTTATTGCCACCCCTGGAAACCTGTGGGGAACTGCTATCTGAGGAAAGGTTGTCACCTTACCTCATGGCAGGAGCACCCCTGTACCTGCAGAAGTGGCCATGCTTGAACCATATAATGTAGGATGGGTAGAATCTCATTCTGCAACACTAATGTTTTTCCTATAATGGTAATATCTTTGAGGCCCCAAAGACAAATCTTTTGACAAACTTTAGCCATTCTCTCATCACAGCACTTTAGGGCTGCATCATTACTACTGAACCAGACTCCAAAGATTTTGATGATTTCGGATTTAAAGGAAAAGGCGACGGTATCAGAAGTTAGATTCCACTCAAATAAGTGCAAGGTCTCAGACTTGCCCCAGTTGACTTTACCCCTGTAGGGTTGCCAAAATACTTGCAGGTCTGGACAAGCGCTCTCACCAGCTACTGATATGTGTAGAAGATGGTCACATCATCCAAGTACAGTGAGCACTTGATCTGGTTGGTCCTGGTGCGCTGATCTCTCTAAACTCTTGCATTTGTCTGATACACTCAGCAAAGAGCTCTATGCAACAAACAAAAAACAGAATTGAGAGAGGGCTGTTTTGTCTGACCCCAGACAACACTGGAAAGAGGTCCATTTTCCAGTCATTTACCAGCACCAAATTAAATTCCACCACACTCCCTCCAGTGCCAAGGGAGTGTTGTGGGATCAATGGTATAAGTGTTACCTGATGCCAAGGTTTCCTCAGTATCTTTGGGGGAATAGAGGAAGCTGTGACAGTGTGTGACCACTCCCATCACTCCCTCCTTCTCACTGCAGCATATAAGGGCCCTTACACAAAGATATTAGTCGCCCACAACAAATCTCCCTATCTTCACCAAATGCATTCTCACTAATGTAAACTGGTTGGAAGAATAATGCGTTGCTTCGTCTTTCCATAGTCGCCCAAACCATTTAGAGGCCTTCGGAAAGCTGAAATAACGCATGTATTCCTTTATATTAATGCCAGTGAGAAGACCCACAGTAGAGGAGATTTTTCATGGGCAAATAATCTCTTTGTGTGTCAGGGCCCTAAAGTGCCAAGCCATCATGTATTATGCACTTTGCACCCTTCCCTACCAGTAGCCATGCAAGTAAGGGAGCCCTGGCGGCACAGGGTGTAAAAGAGGCCTGTACTTACCACTTACCAGTGCTAGTTTATATTATGCCACACAAGACAAGATGTGGCTTCTATTTTAGTTAAAGGTTATATGATTTTAGTTCCTCATCCAGGTATTCTTCTTTATAAAAAACCCAAAATGCCTCTCAGTGATTCAGTGCTGTATATGTAACCTGAGTCTTTAAGGCAGGGGTCCCCAACCTTTGTTACTTGTAAGCCACAGTAAAATGTAAAAAGACCCGGAGAGCAACACAAGCACCATAAAATTTCATGGAGGTTGCCAAATAAGGGCTGTGATTGGCTATTAGGGGCCTCTATGCACACTATCGGCTTACAGGGGGCTTTATTTGGTAGTAAATCTTGTTTTTATTCCACCAAAACTTGCCTCCAAGAATTCAAAAATAAACTACCTGGTTTGGGGGCACTGAGAGCAACATCCAGGGGGTTGGTGAGCAACATGTTGCCACTTATCTCGCCATTAGTTTTGAGAATTTGTTTCATTGATATTATATCATATACAGTACTCATAATTAGCCTATTATGTCCAGAAAGAGATATGACTATGAGCACCTGGAAAAGACATGCCCTTGTGCAAGCATTATTACACTACCCCTCCCAAAAAATTATTTTTATATATTATTATTATTATACATACTGTTTCCGTCACAAATAAACATATGGTCATGATAGTATCCCTTTTAGATGACTGCATTCAACGTTCTTCATCTTTTGTTGGTCCCAAGCCATAGCTCTAACAGCAGGGAGACGTGGAGGTTCATGTGAAAGTGCTCCATATAAAGCCAGCTGTGTGCTGACATAACTTGGCAGGATATCTCAACCACAGAATCACATTGCTCTTTCCAAAGCCCCTGCGATAAGTTTAAACAGGAAGGAAAGCAAGAAGCTGGGAGTATGAGAAATAGTAGGGAAATGAGCACAGGCTGGGAGATTCTAATCAGGTACAAGTACGGATATTTTACAAATAAAGGTCGTGGTGGCATCAAACATATTTGAGGACAGCAAGGAAATATTAGCAGTGTTTATTAGAACAAAGTTTTCTACTCAAGAACAGGAAGCTGTTCAACATTACATGGTATTGTTCCTCCAAGAAAGGCCTCCACTCTGTAGCTCTTCAAAATACAAAAGGGCTTCAAATAACCCACAGAGCCTACAGATAGGTGAATGACCCACGGCATGTGCAGCTGAGAGAGAAAATGGCCATCACAGCTTGGGGCTGACAATGATACCCACAGAGGGCTCCACTTAACCAGATGCCATTTTGTTTAATTGTTCCCTTTGGTTGCCATTCTAAAAACCATTCAAGGCTCAACCCATTCAAGTGACTGATTTATTTGTGCATTTAGCTGTCCCTGTCCTTACAGAGAATGGTGGCTTGGTAAAGATCCTATTCAGACTTGGACTGACATAGAGTCCCAGCAGACCTCCAGGTGGGCCCCACAGTTTGGACCATCTTGTGATTCTGTGTCTAACTGTTTTCAACAAGTCACAGTAAAACCTTCATAGTTACATATAAGATAAGGTTAAAAAAAAAGTAAACCCTGCTTACCTCTAACTGATCCAGAGGAAGGTTTAAAACTCCACTAAAACTGCCTCAGTTTTGCCTCAGGAGGGATAAAAGATTCCAACAGTAATAGGATCAGAGTGTTCCTTCTTTTAGAATCATTTTCTTTCTCGCCCAGAAGGCACCCATCCTTTTCTTGAAACGACACCTGCTTTCAACTCCACAACTGCATTTTTAACTGTTTCTATATCCTCCATTCTAAGTAAGTAAGCCCTGTGAGTCCAGAGCAGAGAGTGCTACTTAATACTAAGTGCCAAATACTCCCAAGGATTCACAATAAACTGGGAGTAAAAGCATCTGACAACACACATCTTTGGCATTGGCCCTTCTTCAGGACAAAAGGCTTTCCAGTTGATGCAGTAATTAATCTTTCCTTTAGACATAAGTCCAAAGCAGGAACAGAAATACTAAAAGAGGAAGAAAAGCGTATGTATGTAAATAAGGTATAAGCAAGGTACCATGAAAGGAGATGCCATGTTTAGGAGGAGGAGGATGAGAAAACTACATAGACCAGTTTGGCAGTAATCTTGAAGGGCCCATCATTACAAATCTCTAACATTGGAGACAGTTGGGGAGGTTTTATATGCTTGATGAACAACCAAACTTAAAATACAGAGGCCACTCTTCAAGGACAAGTTTGATGGCCAGCAGTTTTTTTGCCAATATAATACTTTCCTTTTTTTGTGCAGAGTCCCTGAAATACTAAATTCTGAGAGAGGAAGGCTCCTACTCCAGCTTCAGAGATAGGGCAAGATAAATCTGAATAGCCAACCTTTTATGTGTAAAATTGTGATTGCCCCGTTCTGCTTCACTGAATAATTCACAAAATGGTGAGGTTTAGATACATTCCTTGTTTTTTCTCATTTTTTTCAAGCAGTATGGCAAAACAATAGCTCAAATTCTGTATCAGGCAAAAATATTTGCTTATTCCTAGTGGCAACTGGGCGCCAAGGCCTGTTTTACTTTATCAAAGTTGTATGAGCATAAGGATCTGAGGTTACTCTAATAACTTGTTATGTAAGGCCTCTTGTAATAGTTGACAAAACCAAAAAAATGGAAAAGTGTCTTGACACACACAGAGTGGAAGGTCACTTCATGTGAGGTAACAGTTATTATTGTCTGATTCTATTCTTTCATTTTTTGAGTCTTGGGGACAGAGAGTCCCAAATAGGAGATGCACCATAAGGCTTATAGCCTGTAATACCAGAAATGCTGGATCCTTGCTATCCAGTCTGACTGGACTACAGATGGAAAGTACAGCTGGGCTCTCTGGCTCAGATCCCCTGAGATATGACCTCCGACCTCCCAACATAATCTCAACTCTTACACTAAAAATTATTGTCTTCTACCAACCTGCTTTCCAGTTACACCCAGCCACACTTATGTCAAAAAACAAAAAGCAAGGAAGGGGCCATTTTAAAAACCTTTTTACAATACAAACCATAAAATTGCATTTGCATTAAAAAAGCTATCCATTCATATATGGGGTCCAGCGCAGAAGAAAACAAAAGATTAGTAGTTTATTATCAGCTCAGAAGCAAGTGCACATAGCAAGTTAGCACTCATTTATGCCACAGTTGCCAGATTTAAAAATTGGAAGTAAGGCAGAGAACACAGCACTGGCAGGAGTAAGGGCTTGTACTCATGAGCATTTGCTTCTGCGCTTCCCTGAGTTGTGTTCCTTTGCTTCCCACCTCAGGGAAGCACAGGAACACACATTCCCTATTCTTCCGCCCATACTCGCACAGGCACATGTAAGTGAGACTCACCCAAACACTCACTGGAACAAGCCCTTAGTCTACCTAACCTACCTGTCTGTTGAGGACAGGGTCCCATTGCCTCTGCTGCTCCCTAAAGGTGGCCACACACATGGCAATGGTCGCACGAAAGATCGTTCCAATCAGCCACTAACGTTCAGGGCTGAAACGGCAGATAAGGAGGTAGAAACAATAGGATTTGAAGGCAGATTTTGCTCAGGCGCCTTCTATGGTGCCCAATCAAAATCTTTTAAACCACCCGATGGCGAGTCAGCCGATATCAGCAGCCTGATATCGTACGATATTATTGTCTTATTATCTTGCACCTGTTTTATCACTTTGCGCTCTGCCTAGGTGGTCGTAAATGATCCCTTAAATGTTTTTGGCCTATTCTACAAAAGTGCAGACTGAAGAATTGTGCTATTTTGTTCACAAAGATACCTGCACTCCTTTAAACTTGTGGCTAGCACCATAAGCATCAGAAAATAGGGGGCCATGGGTGTGGGTTTTAGACTCTTACCCCCCCACACTTGATTCATTATAGGCCATTTCCCCACTTAACAGCTCAGACCACAGTCCCAGATTCTTACTGAAAAGTCCCCCATTTCTCTTTGATCTACCGCACTGAAGACTAAAAAAGATTTTTTTTAAATCTTAATTAAACAAGTAGCTTTTGGCAGAGAGCCCAGAAAACTTAACAAGATAAACCTGCACTTAGATACAATTGTAACTAATAAGCTAAACAGGTACCTTGGGGGAACTAAGACTTGCAGCTTAAAGGTTCATTTCACCTTTTTTAGCAAACCTGTAATAACACATAAAACAAGACCCCGAAACCCCCAGAAATGTGATCAAACTTTATATAACCTGGCAAATTCTGTAAAAATGGGAGTGGTATTTAGGGTGTATTAGTTGTTGTGGTTGCAAAAATGGGCATGGTTTGCAGTAATATGCGCAGGATTTCTTTTTGTTCCTCTTTACACTATTCAGATGTTGGGCGGTATAAGCTACATGCCAGCTTCAGTAGGATGACGCCTCCACTTGAAGTGATTTTCCATGGTGCCTGCATACCACCAATGCTTTAATTCAGCCTGCCTTGATGAATTACTTCCAGTTGTGCACAACATGCAAAAATCACAGGGCCTGCAGACAAAGGAACCATGGAACCAACTCCTTCCTTGTTAATGATTCCCTTAGTGAGTTGCACCTCTATACACATGTTGTGCCAAAAGTAATGCCATACGTGCAAACATCAAGTGATTAAATCTGACACCTCAGTTTGCTAATTTATGCCTGAATCTGTATATCTCATGCAAGTTTTGGCACGTGTGATTTTGTTGATTTCTTTACTTTGCTGGAATTTTGGTAAAAAAGCAAGAAAACAAAGAAGGAGATTTGCACCAGTCTATAGCACTGTACATAGTGTATCTTTGATAAATGAGCTCTACTTTGAACACTGAATGTGCCATCTCTATAGGCTTTATTCAACTGTAGGACTTTGTTGCCGCAATGCCGCACTGACTGCAGGCTGGGGAATCATGTATGTATCCCCCCTCCCACCCCTTAAAAGTTAGGGAGGACAGGCCTCAACTCCTGATGCTCCACTTTGCTTCTTGCTCTGGATTTTCAGTCTGGTACAAAGAGCAGAACTCAGCATTCCCCAGAACAAAACTGTTAGATAAGCAACAATGTGGCATTCTCTTGCACCCCAGGGAATAAAAAAAAAGACCCCTTAGGTCTCTAAGAACTTGTCTTCATACTTCAAGTATAAGTGACCATTGTTTAATGGCTTCTTGTATTTCTCCTATAGTTCTCCTTTATTTTCATATTCCACTTACAAAATGTCAACAATGGTGTTGGGGGAGGTACAAGAACCTATGAGTGTGGTTATTTGGGATGCCATCTCCTTCTTTAATATTTTTTACAAATTGAATGCACATAAATCAGTTCAGTCTGCAGCATGCATCTAAATTAATTGCTAAGCTGCCATGCAGGATTTGGATCTAATTTGTGTCTGGTAGAAAGTGATTGGTTGCATGGCCGGGTGAAAATGGCTGGTATTGCACTACTACAGGCATTGCCCCTGCATTTGTTTATAGCCTGTGCAGAGCGATACCATAAAATCTCACTTTACTAAGTACAAGTCAGCAAAGATTTGTTAGTGTATAGAGGCACTTTTATGTCTGTCTGTCACCATAAAACATCACCGGGCTGCGCTTAGCCAATCACAAAGCCTCGTTTTGTCACATTTCTACACAAGTCTTAATGTTTGGTGTATAAAACAAAGACCTATGTGGCCCTTCCGTGTGATTTTCCTACACCCCATTGACTCATTCATATTTGTAACACCGAATGGCCCACTGGTTAATGTGTCCCAAGTTACAGACATCATTGTCTCTGGGGGAAGTGACTAATATATAATTATCTCGAGCCAGATAGCTTTCTGTAAGAACAGGAAGCTAAAATACAATTTATCTCTCAGTGGCCTTCAAGGGCAGCAGAATGGATGACTGTTATTTAAGTAACTGGGGTAATGATATATGCTTCAAGGCACCATTTAGCAGGCTATGCTGTCAGAACTGTAACAGATCTCATTTAACCCAGCATATCAGCCGTTTCACATTTACACATTCAAATTATCCAGATTTATTGCAAAGGAAACACAAGTTTAGTTAGAAACTATCCAAGACATATATCAGTGATATTTCTATAAAAATCTCAGGCCCAGGGAATGTGAGGAGATGGCTGTGTTTCCCACTGGTTTGACATTATTGGCTGTGATATCCCAGATGGTATTATAGCAGGGCTCCTGGATGCATCAGGCTGCTACACAAAAGGTGTTATGAATGTGGCTTGGCAAAGGAGAGGATTAAGCAAAAGCTAAGCGGGGGAATGAGATCATTATATTATTGGAATAATAAGAATAACTTTGAATATTGCTTTTTGCTTAGAAAATGCTGTTAGGCTGATGGCACATATAGAAGAGACATTAGTCTCCTGGGGTCTATACCCAGTCATTTATGGCCACACCCTGTTATGAGAGGACCATGCTCTGTTACAGTGGCGTAACTATATGTTACTGGGTCCAACAGCAAATTCAATGTGGGCCCTAAAATATTTGTAGTTTGATTTACTCTATCATGATGTATTGAATTTGTTAAGTAGGGCCTCACTGGGCCCTCTACATTCCTGGGCCCCCAGCAACCGCAGGGCTTGTTTCTTCTGTAGTTACACCCCTGCTCTGTTACACCTTCATTACATCCAGTTCTAGACTGGGAGTCAAAATAGGCCCTGGCATTTCAAATACTAAGAAGCCCAAACAGCCCCCCACCAGCCCAATAAATACTGACTGTCTATGGCATCTTACAGCAGCCCCTCTGGCATTTGCCATGATCCATGGATTCCCAGTCTGGGCAGGACTACGTCCCTTGCTCTGTCCTGGAGTGTATATACCCCAAAAAATCTGGGAGAATTGATAGGTTTGACATTTGGAGTGTTTTGCCCACTAAATGTGCCACCCTCAAAATGGGGCATCCAACTACTCTCATGGAATGGAATTACATGTAAATGCTGGCATCTGCAATTTTTATGCAATTCTATATGTGTATTTTGAGAATTATTACATGCTATAAGCTCTTCAATGGGAAGCCATCTATTGGTATCTTCCCTCACTCCTTGTCGCCTGTCACCATGGTACTGGTACTGAAAATCATACAAAACTAGGTTAAATACAATTTTGCAAGCTATAAAGATATATTTTGTCACCAAGCAGGTAAAAGAGTGCAATGAAGAAGGAACTTCAGCTTTTAATATGACTGCACATTATAACAGCCTCAAACAAATATTACTTCTTGTACAAGCTAGTCCTTTGTGTAGCTCTATGGGGGCAGAATGCAAATAATACACTGTTACTGTATGGTACTGAATAATATCTAAATGCTATATAAAGTAATAATATAAAAATATCTAAATGCTATTTAAATAAAACTACTTCCATTCTAGCAAAGTGTGCTATTTTGCTTAATATTGCCTCTGCTACAATATATAGATAAACATGCCATTTATTTTACCGTGTGACCCAGCAGCTTTATTGCAAAGCAGTTTAAACCCAAGACGCTACCTTCAAGGCAATATACAGTATATGTATGTGTATGTGCAGCAGGGAACATCCAAAGCACTACATGGCTGGGGAAGGGTTAAAGGTGATTGGGTAAATGACAGACTGTCATTGCTTGTTATGTCACCTTGACGCCACTGTCCGTCAGGGACCAGAGTGGTATCCTTGGTATCTCGTGCTTTAATGGGTGACTGCTGTTTTTAATCATAAGTCAACTAAACCATTACATTTTTACATTAACATTTATTTATAAAGCGCCAACATATTCCGCAGCGCTGTACAATAAGTGGGTTACATACATTGGACATACAGAGTAACATATAAAGCAATCAATAACCGATACAAGAGGTGAAGAGGGCCCTGCCCAAAAGAGCTTACAATCTACAAGGAGAAGCCAACATCTAGTTATTACATGTAGATTTCAGTTTTATTTTGAGTGTTTGACCTTTGTTGTTGTTTTAAAAGAGAGATAATAATGGTCATTTCCATGACAGAGGGGTGACTATTGCTTTGAAGTATCTGGGACTGGACCAACCTGAGTGGTGGAGAGATGTGGCTGAACCGGTTTTATGTTCCCATGATTTGGAGTTAAGTGCCTTTATTTCCAAACACATGCCCTTAGGGAAGCAAAAATATGCCCAGAGATTATTTTGGCCCTACACTTTTAGTGTCCTGGGCCACCATCTTTAGAGGGTCATAACTATAAGGGTAAAGCCCAAGCATCTTATTGTTTGTACAGGACTATAGGGGACTGAAGGCTAGTGTTGCTTTTCTGGGTTTTCTAAGTTACCATCCATAGAGAAGCTCAGGGATGTAGGAAGGATATATTCCCCCCAATCTCAGCTGGGGGTCCCATCCTCCCTGCATTTCCAAAACCATACATTTTTAAGTATTTCACTGAAAATACCCATGATAAAAAGCAATTTCAGTACCCACAAGTTAGAGACTTGTCTTCAACAGGGTATTTATTACAAGGGATCCCTCATTAGGAACAGGGAGTTACCAGATCTCTTCAGACAACTTGTGTGTGGTACTGATATTACAGGAGAATAGGCCTTGGCAAGGACATAACAATAGTAAAAGGAGACCCTGTTACTTTTTTGAGCAGTACCACAAGAGTATGGAGGGCTAAGTAAGGCCCTTATACCTATTTTGGTTTACTGTATGTTTGGAAAACAGTTTATCCTGAAATACCATAAAATAATTACATAATTTTGCTTAGGGTTCCACTAGCATCTAGTTAAACTACTGCTGGCATAGCTGGGTAATGGCATACTAAACCCTTTATATAATTAGCTAGTAGTAGCCGATATGAATTGTTCCCCTGAATAGAAATGTGTCCTGGTTCAACCTGATGGAACTGTGTCCTTGTTCAACCTGAAGTTAGAATGTAGTACCTATAGACAAATCTTTGTGCAGGGGTTAATGCACTGTTCCTTTTAGCGAGATAAATGTTCACAGAGACAAGGTTTTTTTTTATTATACTGAGGACATAGTCAAGTGCCCTTCCCAGTCTTTTACAATCAATTTCTTAGGCAGTGTCTTATACATAATATGGCTCAAAGTTAAAAGCCTATTCCACTTACAGGATCTGCAGCTTAATTTAAACAATTGATACATACAATGCAGGATCAGCAGATTTCTAAATTCTATGCCCAAGAGGGAAAAGGGACAAAATGTGCCATGACATACACTCACTGGCACACTCTATGCAAAGTATCTTTACATTTACACGCACAATGGTGTAAGTGCTATGCCACAGTCCCTTTCCAGAGGCTATTATCCTACTGCTACTATAGGCACCATCTCTCCCTACTATACCTGCTATCCCACAGCCACAGTCCCTTCCCAGAGGCTATTATCCCCCCACTGCTACTATAGGCACCATCTCTCCCTACTATACCTGCTATCCCACAGCCACAGTCCCTTCCCAGAGGCTATTATCCCACTGCTACTATAGGCACCATCTCTCCCTACTATACCTGCTATCCCACAGCCCCAGTCCCTTCCCAGAGGCTATTATCCCCCCACTGCTACTATAGGCACCATCTCTCCCTACTATACCTGCTATCCCACAGCCACAGTCCCTTCCCAGAGGCTATTATCCCCCACTGCTACTATAGGCACCATCTCTCCCTACTATACCTGCTATCCCACAGCCACAGTCCCTTCCCAGAGGCTATTATCCCACTGCTACTATAGGCACCATCTCTCCCTACTATACCTGCTATCCCACAGCCACAGTCCCTTCCCAGAGGCTATTATCCCCCCACTGCTACTATAGGCACCATCTCTCCCTACTATACCTGCTATCCCACAGCCACAGTCCCTTCCCAGAGGCTATTATCCCCCCACTGCTACTATAGGCACCATCTCTCCCTACTATACCTGCTATCCCACAGCCACAGTCCTTTCCCAGAGGCTATTATCCCCCCTCTGCTACTATAGGCACCATCTCTCCCTACTATACCTGCTATCCCACAGCCACAGTCCCTTCCCAGAGGCTATTATCCTACTGCTACTATAGGCACCATCTCTCCCTACTATACCTGCTATCCCACAGCCCCAGTCCCTTCCCAGAGGCTATTATCCTACTGCTACTATAGGCACCATCTCTCCCTACTATACCTGCTATCCCACAGCCACAGTCCCTTCCCAGAGGCTATTATCCCCCACTGCTACTATAGGCACCATCTCTCCCTACTATACCTGCTATCCCACAGCCACAGTCCCTTCCCAGAGGCTATTATCCTACTGCTACTATAGGCACCATCTCTCCCTACTATACCTGCTATCCCACAGCCACAGTCCCTTCCCAGAGGCTATTATCCCCCACTGCTACTATAGGCACCATCTCTCCCTACTATACCTGCTATCCCACAGCCACAGTCCCTTCCCAGAGGCTATTATCCCACTGCTACTATAGGCACCATCTCTCCCTACTATACCTGCTATCCCACAGCCACAGTCCCTTCCAGAGGCTATTATCCCCCCACTGCTACTATAGGCACCATCTCTCCCTACTATACCTGCTATCCCACAGCCACAGTCCCTTCCCAGAGGCTATTATCCCCCCCACTGCTACTATAGGCACCATCTCTCCCTACTATACCTGCTATCCCACAGCCACAGTCCCTTCCCAGAGGCTATTATCCCCCCTCTGCTACTATAGGCACCATCTCTCCCTACTATACCTGCTATCCCACAGCCACAGTCCCTTCCCAGAGGCTATTATCCTACTGCTACTATAGGCACCATCTCTCCCTACTATACCTGCTATCCCACAGCCACAGTCCCTTCCCAGAGGCTATTATCCCCCCACTGCTACTATAGGCACCATCTCTCCCTACTATACCTGCTATCCCACAGCCACAGTCCCTTCCCAGAGGCTATTATCCTACTGCTACTATAAGCACCATCTCTCCCTACTATACCTGCTATCCCACAGCCACAGTCCCTTCCCAGAGGCTATTATCCCACTGCTACTATAGGCACCATCTCTCCCTACTATACCTGCTATCCCACAGCCCCAGTCCCTTCCCAGAGACTATTATCCCCCCACTGCTACTATAGGCACCATCTCTCCCTACTATACCTGCTATCCCACAGCCACAGTCCCTTCCCAGAGACTATTATCCCCCCACTGCTACTATAGGCACCATCTCTCCCTACTATACCTGCTATCCCACAGCCCCAGTCCCTTCCCAGAGGCTATTATCATAGCTTTGAGGCTGAGTCATCCCTTTGAAACCACAAATGTTTTCAGCCTTAACCTTTTCAAAAATTCTGAGACTGTTTTTGTTAATACCAGGTCCAAAAAGCTCCCTCCCCCCCCCCCCCCACAAGCCCAATAAATAGTGACTGTCTACTGTAAGTCAAAGCCATTCGCATACAGTCAAGGGCGGGCCAAGCCAACCGGGCGCCCTAGGCAACCTGGTCGGGCAACTCCGCCCACCCCGCCCCCACCCCCCCGAAGGGCGCATGCGCGCCAAAGCACAGGAGGAGGTGCCGGGGGGGGTGGTGCGATCAGATCGGTCATTGCCTCCACCGCTAATAACAAACGGCGGAGGCAATGACATAGTAGCACTAGGGGTAGGCAGGAGAGGCTCCTGCCTGGCGCCCCTCGATCGTTGCGCCCTAGGCAGCTGCCTCTTCTGCCTATCCCTAGTTCCGGCCCTGCATACAGTAAGCAGACCCATTAACAATAAAGGATAATAAAGGAAAGCAGTCAGTCGTTCAAAGTTAATATTAATCTTACTGACTGGACATTGAGCTTAAGGATTTGGAAGGTGGCAAAAGCGGCTTATAAAGAATTAGCGCCATTCATTGCTCAGTGAGTTCATTTATAGGACTAGATTACAGTATTGACATGTTTGTTTGTTGTGTAAATCAGTGTGGGTTATAATTATTGTAGGCTTATAATTTATCTGTCACGTAAATGTATTAGTGCCGGTAATGGGTAAATATTCACAAAATAACAGCACCAGTACCAATTTAATATACACAAACCAATATATTTTCTGTCTGCATAAGAAACAGTAATTGTGTATTTAGAGCTGTGGGACTGTGGGTATTATATCCGGAGGGTTGATTATTTGTCATATTCCATATTCCATGGCTGGATAATATTAAAATTAATACAAAGAAATTTGTGGAGACCTTATGCAGACTGGCGGTGATGAAGAGCCCTTCCCTGTGGGCCTCCAGTTGGACATAACATGGCAACATACTGTATATACTCGAGTATAAGCCTAGTTTTTCAGCACCCAAAATGTGCTGAAAAAAGTCACCCTCGGCTTATACTCGAGTCGGGTGCCATGGGTCCCTCCAGACTAGCACCCTCTCTCCTTTGTGTGCAAATTAGGCCACCCACAACCAGACCCTCCAGTGCCCTGGCCTAGGCTCCCACTAGCAATACTTATTTCCCCTCCGGGACCGGGTCTGCTGCCAGTTTGCCAATGTGCAATGAGCGTGGGGTAGTACTCATATTGTTTTTGTTGACCCTCTTCTCCGCTTACAGAACTAGTTTACTGTTTTTCTTTGAAATAAATATTGAAAAACATATACCCCACTGATGCCTCAATTAATATAATTTTATTGGTATTTATTTTGATTATTAAAACTTAGCAGTAGCGGCTGCATTTCCCACCCTAGGCTTATACTCGAGTCAATACGTTTTTCCAGTTTTCTTAGGTAAAATTAGGTATCTCGGCTTATATTCGGATCGGCTTATACTCGAGTATATACGGTAGTCATTTTACATTGGTCTTCTTTTTCTGTACAGGTATGGGACTTGTTATCCAGAATGATCTGGACCTGGGATTTTGTGGATAATAGGTCTTTCTGTAATTTGGATCTCCATACCTTAAGTCTGCTAAAAAATCATTTAACCATTCAATAAACCCAGTATGTTTATTTTGCCTCCAATAAGGATTAACTCTGTCCTAATTGGGATCAAGTACATGGTACTGTTTTATTATTACTGTGAAAAAGAAAATTTTAATTATTTCATTAAAATGGAGTCTATGGGAGATGGCCTTCCCATAATTTGGAGCTTTCTGGATAACAGGTTTCCAGGTAGCAGATCCAATATCCCAGGCTATTTGCCTTTATATTCTGCCTCTCTCTAGCGGAACCCAAACGTAAATGCTAATAATGCCCAGCAGCCTACCAACAACAATATCATTACATCCCCAGCAACTAGATTGTCTCCCTGGGAGTAAGAATAATGTGCTGATATTTTGTTATTATCAATTAACTACTTATCATTTAACAGCCTTTTTACATTTTGTAGATTGCCAGTTCCAATTACTTTGTCTAGGGCCACATGCTATAGCAACAAACCTCTGTCTACACGTTCTCTACATTTATTTGCTCTCTTTATATGTATACTCCTCTCCATAACTTTCTCTGATCAAATTTTTTCCCTTTTTTGTGGGAAAATTTGCTCTTGGTCTTATCGTTTTATTATTTGCGGTTTTTGAATTATTTAGCTTTTAGTTCAGCAGCCCCCCAGTTTTTCATTTGAACAACTATCTGGATGCTAGGGTACAATATACCCGAGCAACCAGGCAGTGGTTTGAAAGAGAGACATGAATATGGATAGAGGAGTGCCTAAATAAAAAGATAAGTAATAAAAAGTAACAATAGCAATAAAATTGTGGCCTCACAGAGCAATAGGTTTTTGGCTGCTGGGGTCAATGATCCCCACTTGAAAGCTGGAAAGAGTCAAAAGAGAAAGAAAAATATTTCAAAAACTATACAAAATAAAGAATGAAGACCAATGCCCTTTTTCATTTTTCTTATCTACTTTATCCCACCATGTCTACTCTCTCCTGTTATGTTCTATTTTTACAAAAACACTGTTTCAAGATGGCAGGATGGTACTGATGGCAGTCACTTCCAACAGATTCCAGCATGGTGACCCCCTGTGAAAACTTAATTGGATAATTACTACTATAGAGATGCTGACCATTTAGGCTGGTTCAATTAAGTTCAGTATATAAAATATGGCTTTTTTTAGCCATATTAATTTTTAGGGTTTAGTTCTCCTTTACAAAATCTGCAAAAAGTGTAGAGTATCACAAAATGGGCTTTATTTATCAGTTGTCTCACGCAACAAAACCTGCCCTTTAGGGAGCAGAAATGTATTCTTTTTTTACGTGTAAGTGCCCAAACCTTAATAATAATGCACCAATGCCATTTACTGTTATTCCAATACAAGTTCATTGATGAAGCAGTTTGTGTTCAGTCTCCCATATTCCAACTGGTTATTAGGTACATATAGAGGTCAAGGAGAAGGAAATCTTCATCCTAGCATTGCCTTCTTCTCTAGGCTCGATGACCATCATCCTGTGAGCGGCTGAGCCTGGGTCCCAGGCTTTGCTCAGGATTTAACAGGCGCTGGGTTAATTTGCTCTCACCTGACTCGCATTAAGATTCTAACAAGATTATATTTGTTATTAACCAGAAAGGCCCACCGTGGGAAGACATAACAAACTTCTGGTTTTACACCATAATAAAAGGGGACACACATCTGGCTCCAGTTATGCAGTATGAATTCTTCAGGGGCCAACAAACCCACTTTTGTGATTTTAGAATTACAAAGTGCTCTCTTTAAAGAAGTGAACAGTTTTAATTAAATGTATACATTATTTAAGTTAAAGAAAGCGCAGAGATTATTTTAGGGCTGACCTTAACTAAATGTGCACAGAATGTTGTAAGAGGAGAGAAGGCAAATTTCTCAAGATTTCCATAGCTCCACTTGGTGCAGAGTGGGGAGAGGTTATTCATTTTGGGAAAGTGGCAGAAATTCCTCTTTCCCTTACCAGCCCTCTCCCAATAGCCTACATTGGTTCCCACTATGATTTGGTTGAGGACCGGACAATCAGATCAGCCTGGCACATAGGTCACAAAGATCCGCTCATATGGCGACCTCACGAAGCAAAATGATCTTAGTGCTCAAGGCAAGCTGCACCTCGCCAGCTTCAACCCCCGCGAGAGATCAGCAAGCGGCGGGGGGGGGGGGGGGTGCCTACCCCTAGTACCCTGGGCCCATACTAATGGTTGGCCTAGTTCTGGCCCTGGTGGATCTTCAGGTGTATAGGCACCTTAAGGCTGATGCAGGGTTGATGCTTGGCCTCACATCAGCCATTTCATGTGCCTGCACCCGGAGCCATTGTGTGGGCCCTGGTGTAGGTACATGGAGCAGATTTTGGTGCCAAAATGCCGATATCTGCCCTGTGTGCCTGCACCTGGGTCAAACATAAAGAGGCTGATTCTCAGCCTGTGTTTATACACAGGCCGAGAATGAGCCCCATGTGGTATCAATCTAACTCTCTGAACTGGACACTTATGGCTGATGCCACAACAGGCGTATGGTGTATATTTTCCGCAAGCTGAATAATGCTTGCTGAAAATATGCGCCATATACACCATATGCCCCTACCAGTGCCTGCACCAAATGAATGGAATACACTTGGGTGCAGGCACATGTAAAAGTCTTGCGTTTTTATGCGTATTTCAGCTATATGTGCCTGCACCTGAGCATATTCCATTCATTCCGGTGCAGGCACAGTTAGGAGCATATAGCACATATTTTCGGCAAGCATATTTCAGCTTGCCGAAAATATACACCATACGCTTGGTGTGGCATCAGCCTATAGCAGGGGTGGGCAAACTTTTTGGCTCAGGGGCCACATTGACCAGCGTTATGCCCAGGGCCGCCATTAGAAATCACGGGGCCTCTCAGCTCCCACCCAGCATCCTGCAGCTCCCCACCCCAGCATCCTTCAGCTCACCCCCAGCATCCTCCAGCTCCTCCCTCAGCATCCTCCAGCTCCACTCCCCAGCATCCTTCAGCTCCCCCCTCAGCATCCTGCAGCTCCCCCCTCAGCATCCTACTCAGCATCCTGCAGCTCCCCCCAGCGTTCTTCCCATCATCCTCCTCAACATCCTCCTCAACATCCTCCAACCATCTACCCCCCCCCCCCCAGCGACCTACAGCTTCCTTTGGCTCCATGCTCCATCCTCCAGCGACCTCCTGCCTCCTCCGGCTGTGTCAGTCCCCCGGCTCCCGCTGCATCTGAAGTTTTATACGGTTGCGCCCCGTGCGTTCTGACGTCACGCGCACGCACGGGGCGCAACCAATCAGGAGTCGGCGGGCCGGATTAAAAAGGTAAACGGGCCGGATGTGGCCCGCGGGCCGTTGTTTGCCCACCCCTGGCCTATAGGCTGAAGGGCTAAATAACAATTTAGATACACACAGTTGTACAGAAAGCAAAAGGCAATGTTGCAATTCACAACCGTATCATTTTTACAGAGATCTGTGGCATACCTTCTGGCATTTGGGCAAATCTGGGAATCCTTCACTGTTTGAGGCTGAGATTGGAATCTAAACTGTAACACAGTGCACCTCTAGTAAACAAAAATAGTTATCCACATAGTTGGATAAAATATTAATATTAACACATACATTTTTATATAAAGGAAATGCAGAGGTAAGTTGCAGTAATAAGCTCTGCATTAAAGAGTATGTTTATATTACTAACACACTGTATACAAATGCCTGGCGCAATCTGTTCCAGGTCTGCATTAGATAAACTGACAGCACAGTATAAGAACAATTCCTTAATTGGTCACAACAGCGCAGTTCAAGGCTATCAGTTCAGCCAGTCAACTTCCACTTCCCCTGAGCTCTGTTCTCTTTTTATTAAGGTAAAAGTCGCTTCCAGCTGTCAAACCATAACGGCACAGGGGGCTGCGTTACGTGGGATCACAATTATGGGATACACGCACTTTGCATTAATAAACCTATTTAATCCTCTCATGAATACTTTATGGACTCAATTTATATTTTTAATAACTGGATTTGTAATTTGGGTTGGTGCGATTTGTTGCATTGTTAAGCTCTATTTTTATAATTTTATCAAAAACCACCAGAAACATTCTTAGAACTGATGCAATACTATATTGAATAACCCCCCTACAGGGGAGGCAAGATGGTTTAACAACCATGAATCTGTTAGGGGTACCAAATGCATTTATAAGGTCTACTCTTTCTTGAACATTTCATGTCAGCATTCAAGCATGGCTAATACATGAAATGAGATTAATAAAATGGCAATTTATGTGATGGCTGAAGCACTCTGCCTCTGGAATTAATTAGATCCTTCTGCTCCATCTCCTATTAGTTGAGTGATGCCATTTTGAGCCATTCCTTAATTAACATTAACAAATCAATGGTGGCGGAAATGTTGTTCTTAAAGTTAAGCAATACTTCCAATGCTTTCCTCTCATTCCCTTTGATATACAGTAGAGAGATAGATAGCCAAGCAGCCCCATATTATTATTTATTCTGAGGCACTGACGGTTTTATTGTTATTAAAGAGTGCTGGAGTGCTGTCTACTGTATGCATGGCAGATACATTTACTGGAAAGAAACCTGACTGAAAGTTATTTGCATTAGTCTAGCTAACTGATCACATTCAGAATTTCTAGCTGGAGATACGCCTTGCACCAGGACTTCCTACAGCAAATGCCTGGAGCACTGGTCATATATTAACAACTTTGTGCTAACACTGCTGGAGCTACATAGCCATTGCTTCCCCTGTTATTGTATAACCTTGCCTCCAACATTTCCCTTTGAATTGGTACACATATGGACTGCATTGTGGAAGGTTGTGCTACAATTGCTGTACAACACCAGTATCCCATTTTAGTTGGTGGTCATGAAATAGAATCAAGTAGGGTGTCTTCATGAGAGAAGGTGGCCACATCTTCTTCAGCCACTTGGTATTAGATAGAGAAACAGGGGGCAGGATTATAAGAGCAAATATTTGGGACAATAAAAGTATTTCCTAATCAGAAGGGAAGTCAATTGGAACCAGGCCTGGACTGGGATACAAAATAGACCCTGGCATATCAGGTACAAAGAGGCCCAAACAGCCCCCACCAGCCCAATAAACAGTGACTGACTATGGCATCTTACAGCAGCCCCTCTGGCATTTGCCAGAATTCACAGATTGCCAGTCTGGGCCTGGTTGGAACAGAGTGGATTTCTTAAGCACATAAACTACATGTAGTCTAATGCCATTGGTTCAATAAACCATCACTATTTACTTCGGTCTACCCTAGAATTTTTTGCCAATACAATTATAAATCATATAAAAAGGTTCGGTAACAGTGGGTGAATCCTTTGCTTCCATTCTTTAAATCTATAGCGCTGCAGCAGTTTCTGGATTTTTGTTCAAAAATCACACATCTGATTGGTTCCTGCTGTCTTCCACCAAACTTTACTACTAATAATACCATATCACTACTAAACAGAGGCTACAGCTGGCCAGGTACAATGTACATAAAGAGTCATAAAAATCAGTGCATGATCATTGTGTGGACCCCTCTAAAATTAGTATGATAAAACTTTATTGGACATCACAAAAAAAATAGGCAGACTGTATACCCAACTTGCACTTGCATAGGGTCATTAAGTGAGCCAGAAATGCATGGTTTCACACCTCCATGCAAGGATTAATCAGACCAATGCCCAACTGCCCATTTTGTGAGATGTACCCAAAGTCCGCCGCCTTGTGATCAGCTTTAGGTATGTTGCCAATCTTTCTTGTATTCACAAGGCTTCCAGAAGGTGCAAGGATTTTTTGAGTGTCCATTGGGATCACCTAAACCCATTCAAAAAGTATTTTCTGACATTAACATGTTAAAAGTTGGAAATTATTTTATGTTTTAAAAATCTGTGTCACTGCTTGCCAAGTTTTTCCATATAGTGGGCTGATAACCCAAATATAAAGAAAGCACAATAAATTTGGAACCTTCAGTGGCTGAGCAAACTGTGGCCATAACGATCCCTTGGAAGTTGCATAACCCTAACATATATAATGTAAACGTAGCAATTTATTTATGTGTGGTGAATATTAGGGATGCACCACTATTTTCGGATTCGGCAAACCCCTAATATTTCATGAAAGGTTTGGGCGAATACCAAATCCTAACACTTCCATGTTTATGTGACAAAAAGTCATATGATTTTAGGCATTCGGATTTGGTTCAGCCAGGAGCGTGGATTCAGCTAAATCTAAATCCAGCTGAAAAAAGGCTGAATCTTGGCCGAATCCTGGATTTGGTACATCCCTAGTGAATACTGCCTTTCTCTGCATCTCTTAGAATGGACAGCCAGGTCAGCCCATTACCCCGGTATGAGTGAATAAGTCACTAACAGACATTTCCATTTCAGCTGAGCAGCTGCTGCCCTGTCTGATAAACTCAATTCCCGGGGGGCCTGGGGAGAGGGCAGGAGCCTAGGTCACAACCCGCACACCAGTAGTTCTCCTACATCCATGATTGTTTACTATTATCACTGTCTATAGCATTTCCCACATGAATCATATCCTTCCTGCAATCGTCCCATATAATAGTCTATCCCTGACACGTCACTCAGCCCTCTTTCCTGCAGCTTTCACTAAAGCTATAACCCCTCCTCTCCATAGCAAGCAATACCTGCTTGCGTCATATTGAGTGACTGCATCTTTCCATGTGGTACTTGTATTAAAGGACAAGGTAAGTCCTATACTTACTTCTTACTATAGTGCACATGTGTCAGACCAGGGCAGTGCGTGGGAAATTAAGATGGTGCTAAGGAAACAGGGAAACCTATCATGCTTGATGCCAATTTTATTAATAGGGAAGAAAGATAAAAATATAGGTATATAGGTATATTGTATTTGGTATTTATTTCCAAAAAAGGTAGCAACTCAAATGATTATGTAGGTAACTGATCATGACCACTCCAACATGAACAATTTGTACTGCGGTACATACAGTGACACAATGCTGGCACTGCTCCTACAGTCTGTCTACAGTATGGGCCTTACAGGTGTAAACAATACAGGAGCTTACATGTGTGCGCAATACAGGGACTTACTGTATGTGTATGAACAATCCAGGGCCTTACATGTGTGAATAATACATGGACTTAGAGGTGTGAACATTAGAGGTGCTTACAGCCTAAATCTCAAATGTGAATAATGCTGGGGCCAGTTAATCTCAGTATTGATACCATTTTAAATTTTATTTAACTATTTTATAAAGTCACAGCAGCCAGACAAATAAGGGCCACACAAGGGGGCCCGTGGGCCACCAGTTGGACAGCACTGTCACATGCCCGCCCACCCCTAAATGTAACCAACTCCTCCCCTAATGTCATCTGCCCACCCCCAATGTCATTGACCCCACCCCCTGCTCAGGCACGCAAGCCACAGAAGATGGCAATCCTAGTGACACTGGGCCCTTCTTTTCCTGACCATTTTATTCTTGTTCCTATTTTCTACGTTGAAACAAAGAGGTGTTTTATGAATAGGCCTATGGTCTAAAATTTTCTGGTGGGCCCCTGGCATTCTAGTCTGACACTGCATATATGTAGTAGTGCTTATGGGGGAGCTATATTCACACACAATATGGCTAACACAGAGACCAAGGGCACACATACACGCTTTTTGAGTGAGTGTGAGTATGTATCCATGGGTGTGCTTGATTGCGTGATGTTGGTGATGCCTTCATCCCCTGTAAATAATATGAAGTTTCCATTACCAACTATGAAACCACATGTTTTTAAGCCTGAAGAAGAATGATATCACTTGGGTGTTAATATTAGTAATATTTGGTGTTATTAATGCATGCAGTAATATCAGCAGCAAAAATGTTTAGTGCATTGTGATCTCATCGCCAAGCACAATTTTACGCATAGGCTTATTAAATGGCTCACTATATTTCAATTCATTGGTAAGTGTGAGCATTAGAAACATTTCAGTGCTGAGCACAACCCTCTCTCTCTCTCAGTATATAAATGACAGCTAAGGCAACACCAGAGCAAATGATGGGAGATGAATTTAGTATTTCATGTACATCAGTAGCAAAAAAGCAGGCTAATTTTATTATCTTGTCTACGGCAGCCCCATTAGTATACAGCATGAACGCATGATTGGCAAAAGGCAAGCGAGAGAGCAGACGTGGAGAGGGCAGGCAGCCTGTGGAGGATGAGATCACCACCCAGGGGAGCTGAGAGCGCTGCAAGTGTGAGCGTCCCCATCCAACAGGCACGTATACACCTCTGCAGCATATAGAGATGTCACATGAAAGGTACAGCTAACACAATGCATCTAATTCCCCTAAACAGTCACTTGCTAAAGAGAAATGAAGTACCCAAGCAGGTAGATACATGTGTGTGCTCTATAGTTACATTGTTCAAAAGAAACAAATTGCTGGAGGTTCAAATGGAAATTGTCAATAAAGACTTTATATTCAGGGAAGGAGCTGCAGCTACAGCACAGTGTATAGAAAGGCAATATGAAGTCAGCTAAATGAGCTGGAACTCTGGGATATTGTGTATATAGGTATGAACATATTTTTTTATATAGAACTATAGGCATTAATAGACAGACAGCAGAGCATATAGTATATATGGTAAGGCAATATGGTTTTACTGGAAGGAGTTGTAACTATCAACTGTGATAAAGTAAAGAAAGAAGGTATTGGGGAAAGGGCTGTAAAGCAGGGATCCCCAACCTTTTATACCTGCGAGCTACAGCCAAATGAAAAAAGTGTTGGGAAGCAACACAAGCATTGAAAAAGTTCCTGGGGGTGGAAATAAGAGCTATAATTGGCTATTTGGTAGCCCCTATGTGTACTGGCAGCCTACAGAAGGCTCTGTTTGGCTTTACACTGGGTTTTATGCAATCAGCACTTGCCTCCAAGCCAGAAATTTAAAAATAAGCACCTGCTTTGAGGCCACAGAGAGCAACATCCAAGGGGTCGGTGAGCAACATGTTGCCCCCGAGCCACTGGTTGGGGATCACTGCTGTACAGCATTATAACTAAATAGGTAATTTGTCCCAGGTCCCACCAAGACATCCCTCTACCAGGGTATATAGTAGGAGCATATTGTGTTGCTTTTATCTATATATTTGTTTATCAGCAGCCTTGGATTCCGCATTTAGTGGTTGCAGCAGCACTGATGGCAATGAAGATGTATGGGGCAGTAGGGGCAGTAGGGGCAGCAGGGGCAGCAGGGGCAGGCAGGGGCCCTATGCACACAAACAAGATGGAGCAAATATGGCTGGAAATAGACAGGCAGCTTGCAGAGACTGTTTCATCCGGATTCATAAGTTGTGCATGGAACAAAGGCTGCTAGTGTCTGTCCTAGGCAAGGGAGGGGTGGAATGATACTGAATATAGCTCTGTACAACAAGTCCAGTCTCTGGAGCAATGTGGATCCTTGGCACATCTGCCTCTCAGCTGTGTCTTTGTGTAAGGAATGGGCCAGAGGGCTTGACCAGATGGCGCAGGATCTGCATGGCAGGGATATGGACGTGTTATCAAGAGAAACAGATAAAGTGCGACATAGTTGGGGTCATGAATATAAGAGGTGCAGCTCTGCTGCAAGCCATTTTCATGCTAAGCTTCTGTTTATTCTCCTTAATGTTTTCCCAGTGGTTATGGTCAAGCAGCCGCTGGGTTAATGTCAGTGTTTGATGTGTATTTTAGGCAAACCCAGAGCACAGAGGCCTGTAACAGACTGCACATGTACCCGGCTGAAAGCATGTTGTAGAGGGCTGCTTTGTGCATCTGTGTCCTATAAATCCCCACAGCAAAATATGGTATGGTCCTCAAACCTTCTGGAAGATGGATTCCATATTTAACCAGAACCCCATTTAGACCTGTTACCCATTTGGGTTACCCCATTACAGTTGCACCACTTAGTATACAGAATAGCAGTGCATTATATACCACCAATCTCGAGACCCCAAAAAGCAATATTTGGTACTGTTAGGACAATATAGGGGTCTCAGATATTCTACAAGTACACATCTGTGCCACATATGCAACCATTAATGGATACACACATAATACTCAACAGGCAAAAATATATCAGTGTTAGAGACGCTTAGTGATAGCATATTATGGTCTGTTCTCAGTGATGTCACTTTACCCATGTAACCTACAGTAACAATAAGAAATGATGTACAACCTACTTGAAGATATTTGAAGTTAACTTGGGATCCTATGACCAGTATAATAGTATAATGTCTTGGTACTGTCATGGAATCAATGTTATTATATTGTAGAATTGGGGGTACATTATGGCCTATATAAATTGTGGCAGCCACACCATTCCCCGGTGTTAGTATGTGGGCCCTAATGAGGCTTTTTGCTAATGAAAATGTTCTGCAGAACTGAGGCAGGGTGGGGCAGTAATGGCATCCAAAGACAATCCTCCCTGTAGGGATGGGAGCTTTCAGCTGTCCCTAAACTAAGATAAACTATGGCCAACAAATCCACTGCCAGAATACAAACAAGCAAAGTTGGCAGAAGAAATGTATAGACTAATTGAGAAGAAGAAAATATATGTAAATATAGTTCTGTGGGGACAAATTAACTTTGGGTGTATCTGCATAGCTAATGCTTAAAAATTTATTAAAGGGACAGTATACACCTCTTTATAACATGAGCTCAATGAATAGGGCTTGAGTGGAACACACTTTGTACCTGTTGTTTTAATTAAAAATATCTATGGTTCTGTTACTTCAAAAATATGAAGCTAGTTTTACTTTAGTGCCTGCTGTCACTTCCTGATCCCACAGAGGAGCTGATAAACTAATTACCAGTCTGCAGAGGAGCCCCAGATAATGGTCTACTCAAAGGCTGCTGCTTATAGAGGGGTTTGTTTGTCAAAAGGCTGATAGGGAGCTCTGAACAAATTGCTTTGTTTATAAAGGAGGGGGGTAAGTTCAGTAATAAACAGCCCAGCTTTCAAATAAGTGCTTTATAATGGCAAAAATAGGAAAATATAGATTTTTTTTCAAATTAAAACGATAGAATGTAATTTCAAGTCCTATTTATTGTGTTCATTAATAGGTGTTTTATGTTTGCAGGGACTGTGCAACATTTTAAATCAGACACAACCCCTCTATTTGTGTATTATCCAGTCTAATCTGTTGATCTGCTTTAAAATGAAAGGCTTACGCAGCAGGTAGAGGAAGGGCTTCACTCCCGAATCCACACGCCATTGGCTTCATCAATGCATTAAAAGCATGTCTTCTATTGGCCTGACACATTTATTAACGAATCCTTATAACCAGGAATAATATGTACCTATCTATATGACAAGAAATATACATATTTGCATAAATAAATCCTTTGGCAACAACGCATTTTGTGCCACATCACCAAAGCATAGGCTGAAAGGACTTAGAAACCTACACAAACACACACGTCATTAAAAACAATGTTTTGAGTAAGTATCCAACATGGGAAGCACAGTACATTACAAAGTAATAAGCAATATACAAAAAATCAGGCTGTCTGGCTGTTAAAGGAAAACTATACCCCCAAACAATGTAGCTCATATGTAAAACCCTGTTTCACGTACATAAACCATTTTAATAAAATATACTTTAATAGTATGTGCTATTGGGCAATCCTAAATAGAAAACTAAGGGCTGCCTCATGGGATCATAGGATTCACAGTGCACACAAACAAGCCAAGGCACACATACATGCTAGGCCCCATCAGCCAATTAATGGGCAGAGTTCTGCCTTTTATTCCCACACTACTTCCTGTTACAGTTACAGCTGCATTATTTCCTGTCAGCTGATCTCTGAGGGAACACACAGCCCATCACTAAATGGTGGCTCATGGGAAAGGATGTAAAAGGGCAATAGTTAACAATATATATTCTAGTTTGGTAAGATTCTTTAATTGGCCCCTTAATATGATGTGAGCTATCTGTTGGGTAAGTATTCATCCTAAAGGTATAGTTTTCCTTTATGAAAACCAAAAACCTCTCTTCTGAATAGTATCCCCCCAGACTATCACCCCATGCTAAGGCCCATCTCCATTTTATGCACATCACAATCAATGCAGGCTGCAAATGGCTAAAAAGTCTACATTTTTATTTTATGTTTTCCTTTTCAGTAATATCATAGTACAACCTTTATATATTGCCTACTGCATGTACCACACGTAAGCCACAAACCACAGGCGCAGGGCTGCAATGTATACAACTCATAATCAGGAACCTTTCACCTCCTGAGTTACATAAGGAATTATCATACACAAAAACATATCTTCTTGTGGTGCACGTTCCTGCTCTGCATGTTATATGTCAGGCAACTCATCAACATAATTCTACCCAAAGAGGCTGCTCTACGTGATAGGAATCAGCAACCCTTATCAAAAACCAGACTAAATGAGCTGACAGAATGGGAAGGTAGTTACACACTGTACCAACACCTTATGATACTTATTTGCTAAACGTGGCAATAAAATAAAAGTGAGCAAACAATCTTTATTGCTTTTATCCCACCAACTATCAGACAATAGGGACAATAGATTCCTCCACACGTAATAATATGCAAAAAAAAGCTCCAATAAAATATGGAAAAGGAAAGTTGTGTTTACAAAACCTATCCCTGAGCTGGCAGGTTTAACCAAAAAAATCACTCTATATGAAACTGCCCTTCTGGTATGCGACAAAATATGTGCCTAGAGTGCACGAGTAAAGGTGGCCATACACCTTCAGATCCGCTCGCTTGGCGAGCGGATACTCTCCCGATATCCCCAACTACCTTGGGGCCAAACTATCGAATTATAACGATGGGTATAGGCAAAGGCTAAAGGGCCGATATCAGCAGCTTGAATTGGCCTGTGTATGGCCACCTTAACCCAACAAGGATTATGATTAAATAGCAACTCTTTCAATGCCAGAAGATCAAATTGATCCAGATTTTGAGGGTTTACTGGGGTTTCTGGGCCTTTAGTAAACCTCACCTCAAGGGCCTCCACTCCTGCCGCCAAGGCCTCCCTCAAACACGGCATAAACCCACAGCCAAGGCCCTGACACAAACCTGCAGCCGAGGCCATGACACTAGCAAACCCGCGGCAGGCATCTAATTCCCAAAAAAGGAAATTGCAATACTTCTGAAACACAATGTTTGTGTACCCAGGTCTACTAGCGCACTGGGTGTGTGTTTTTATATATATATATATATATATATATATATATATATATATCTATGTGCATATTTGCATTTTACAGATTGAACCTTTGCTCTAGCCATGTTTGGATAAGCCCTGTAAAAATGTTATACAATGAAAAGGTTACTTGCCTTAGAAAAGAGATGCCTTATCAGCATCAACAAATATAAACAAGATTATTGTCTAACGAACGCTTCTTCTATAGCAGGGGTCACCAACCTTTCTTACTTGTGAGCCACAGTAAAATGTAGACTTGGAGAGCAACACGAGCACCATAAAAGTTCATAGAGAAGCCAAATAAGGGCTAAGATTGGCTATTAGGGGCCTCTATGCACACTATCAGCTTACAGGGGGCTTTGGTAGTAAATCTTTTTTTTTATTTAACCAAAACTTGCCCCCAAGTCAGGAATTCAAAAATAACTACCTGGATTGGGGGCACTGAGAGCAACATCCAAGGGGCTGGTGAGCAACATGTTGCCCCCGAGCCACTGGTTGGGGACCACTGTTCTATAACATGGTACATGGTATAGCGTGGTATAATAAAATTATATATAAATATGATTTGTGTAAAAAGATAAGTGATTGAGCTAGGGAGCAATTCAATTGCCATTTATGTTTTTTGCCTTGTAGTTTTAGGCTGATGCCAGACGTGGCATAGCGCTGATATATTAGGCAAGCGGAAAAACACTTGGCGAAAATACAGCTCTACGCCTGCTACTTGTGCCTGCACCCGAATGAATGAGATACACTCGGGTGCAGGCACATGTAGCCAATATACGCAAAAAAACGCCAGACTTTGCATTCCCTCGCGTTTTTTTGCGTATATCGACTACATGTGCCTGCACCCGAGCGTATCTCATTCATTCGGGTGCAGGCACAAGTAGCAGGCGTAGAACAGAATAAAATAAAACCTAACAGAGCAAAATGCTGAGCGGTTCATCACACTTTTCTTTGCTGTCTGGCATTGTATTCCAGTTTAATACTGAGACTGCTTCTCAGTGGAATGGTATTTGTCTGCTCCCTTTCATAGCTATGGTCCTAAAGAAGCTGCTTTCATTGTTCTAGTTTGTCTTAGGGCCAAGGCCAGTACTCAGGGCCAGAACTAGGGGTAGACAGAAGAGACACGTTCCTAAGGCACAGCACTGCCAGCCCCAATGTTGGGAGGAGGGGCACTAGAACCATAGCCACCTAATTTTTCTGCCTAGTCCTACTAGTTCTGACCCTGTAAAGTGAACAATTGTGGGTTTTTTTGTATCGGTGCACATGGTAGAGCTGGTAGGACCAGAGTCCAGATTATGCAAGTGGCGGGCAGAGGGGGAGTTGGTAGTGAGTGCCGGAGGGTCAGTGATTGTTTGTGCATGGGCACCTGGCCAAGTAGTTTGGCCTAGGGTACAAAAACTACTTAGCCTGGCTATGAAGATTTTCATTCATCCAGGTCATGGTATATCTAGTATCATCCAGTAATTTCAATGATTACTTAGCAAGTCCAGTTACTCTAGATTTACTTATACTAGATATACTTAGCTTGGCTTTACTGGTACTACTTTTAGTACAGCAAAGGCAGGTCCACTGGGTCTTAAAAGTGAACATATTAGAGACAAATGCATGGTCCCCCATTCTTAAATTACATGGCTGGGGATGCTCAAAGTTGCACTGGGGTCATCCCTATTTCATTGTGCCCCTGGTAGAACATATATATCTTAATGTGTTCAGACAGAAAGCCTAACTACTTAACTGTCTATGTGGGAGTCCTTGGACATCCAACTAGTTTCTACAGTACTTGCTATAGTGCTATCCATAAAGTTGCAGGTTTGATGAGAATAAAGAATTTCTTTCCTTTAAAGCTGGCCATACACACACACACACGTACAAAACACAGTTTCGTAAATTTTTGGACCGTGTGTGGGCTCCAAATGATCAACCCAATAATTTTCCTACCATGGCAATCAGTCGTTTAGTCAGACAGCTTAGAAGAATTTGGGTGGATATCGATATAATCTGTGCATGTACTTTGTATCTGATGATATCTCTGGGGGACCTACAATGGAAGTCACTTTCCTATGATGGGTGTCTGCCAATTATTTCATGTTCAGAACATCTTCCCATTTGTTATTTTTAGGACTTTATCCTACAATTTCAATCTGAATGTTAGTTTTAGATCATTGCATTGAAACATATGATCAATATCCGAACGTTTATCGGAAGAAGATTAAAATCTGAACACATATAGCCACCTTTGGGCTAATGTCCAACTTTGTGCAACTTCAGAAAGCTGAAGCGAGGCATAGACTTTTTCACCGACCACTTTTATTGTTGCCGGTGGAAAGGCATTTTAAAGCAGTTAGTTGCCGGCAGCAGCAGAGATCTATCGCGGATGACTAAATTTCTCTGTTGGACAGTAGCCTTAAATCTAAACTGAGTAGTCTAGACTACTCAGTGTAGATTTAAGGTGAAATCAAAGAGAAGTCAGGTATAAAAAAATACACCTGATGAGGACCGTTTTCATGCTGGGAATTCCAGTAGGGCTTGTTTGCCATGCAAAGCTCCATTACATCCCTCTAGTGGTAGGTGCTAGGGACCAGGTTATGGGTCTGTTTCTCATATTCAGAGAGGACAGTAGGATATATTGATGTGATGCTCTTAATAACCTGCACTGATATCAAATAAAGTATCCTTGTATTGGCAGCCTTTGAGACTGGAGACCATTTTAGCCTTTCTCCTTGAGGGTCTGTTATTATTATTATTATTGCTTTTTCAACTTTAATATATTTTAGTATATGGTTATGGTATCAGGGAGCACAGTGAGGCAAATTAGATGATAGGGGCATTTCACATAGTGCAGTTTTATACATTTTGTATATGTTTGTGCATCTTGTATACATCCAATATTTACCTAATGAACTGAATATCTACATGAGAGTGCTCCAGTATATTGACCATTATAGCTTTCGTTCCAAACAGGGTGGTCCCATCTGTATTTATTATGGTGTGAATATTCATACACCCCTGTATCTAATATTAGCCAATGAGATGTGTTCTTTTTCACTTATCAATAAACACATTATCTGTTTATTGTGGGTGATTCTAGGTCATGGAAATCCTCTGTGATGTTTAATATCCTTATACAGTGTGTTACAAATTGATTCATAGTATGTACTATATTATGTAGAGCTGATTATAACGGTATTATGACTTTATGTTTAGTCCCATTTACCCACATGTTTGTGTCCATCATACATTATATATGGAATATTGCTCATTATTACCCAGTAAGATCCACTTGCCCTGACAGATTTCTCTGTAACACTATTATAGCCCAGATGTGACGTTGGCATATAAAATAATTCTGTTATATTGGAAAGGCAGCTGCATTTATCCCAGCCCCTGTAGTACATCACTTCTACTTCAATCTCCTGCAATGGGAATTCACTGACAGCATTCCGGGCATTGCTTCTTAATGGGGGTCCTAAGAGGATTAGTGTGTATTTTAATCTTCCTAAATCACTGTTGGGTCTAGCGATATTTGTATAGAAGAATGTCCCTCTTTGAATCAAAACATGGGGCAGGGCCGCGGCACAGGCTGTTATCTCGAAATGCTTTAATACTGAAGGCATTTACATCCAATCCTATGTTACTGCTGTATGCAGAGCCCGTTTTAGAGTAAAGCAGAAAGGGGATTTGCCCTGGGTCCCCAACGTCAGAAGGGTCCCTTGAGGGAATAAAAAAAAACAAAAAACATTTGATGGTGTATAATGATTGTTACAGATTCTGTAGAAATGTCTACAATGACTTTGGTAGTTGAACTGCCTTCTGTTTAGCAGAGAACTTGGCTTTACCCAGGAGACTGGAAGAGTCTGGTTGGGTCCTTTTATTTCAGTACCCACCAATCAAATCAGTGTTAAAGCTTGAGCTTCTGATATACTCTTTGGAGTGCAAGGGAGCTCCTGAGTTTAACAGTAATCTTAAACAGTCTGTTAATGCTCATAGGCTTCCCCTGTACCCACCTTTTACATGGAGGGAAAAGTTGTGCCAGACATTGGTAGGTGAAAATATGTTAAATCAAGGCAATAAACATGCCCCTGCTTTATGCACCTTTCTCCTTTTTAATAAATGAATTATTTTTGGCTTTCTTGGGAATATTTTGTAGTGAGATCTGCATGAGTAAGTACTCCATCATCCTGTAGAGTAGCTACAAGTGGTAGTTATGGCAGCGGGTGCAACGGTCCTAAATGGGCCCACCAGGAAGCAAAGCTACAGTGCACCCAGGAGGCGATGGGGGGGGGGGCACTGGGGGCATTGAGGCTAAGGGGGACCTGGTGCAAGTGTTGTACTGGGGCCTGTGAAGAATGTGCTCTTTAATCATAATTAATGTATAGATGAAGGGAAATAAACAGTCCCATTGCATGCCTCACTGTCAGTATAATTATCCCCTGTACTAGTAGTGTTTCTTAAACAAGAGGTAGTTATTTGTGAGTGGCCTAATTATTCTGATTGTCCATGAATGATGGGAGTGCCCCACCAACTAGGACCTGGCATTTACAAATAAATCCAAGGTATAAATAAACACAAAAGAAACCCTTAAACCCATATCCATACTGCCTCCAGCCAGACTATTGCAAGGAAAACAAACAAACAAACCACTTACTACAAAGCCAGCTCAGTAGATGACAATATGGTCATGGAAAATATGACCACAAACCGCTTGCCCTGCTAAGTCTATGCCCTCCATTGTTTGTATACAGATTTCCATAGGCTTGCTCTCTGAATAGCATATCTACAGGGGTGCAGCTGTTTCCACCTTATCTGTAGGCCACGGGCTACCTGTCACTTACCCAGCTTTTCTCCTACTGCGTCATTTTCCTTTTCTTGTTTTAACCTTGGACCTTGGCTACTCCATAAACTCGGGACCCTTATTAAGTACCCAGGTATGGGGCCTGTTAAACAGAGTGCTTGGGAGCTAAGATTTTCTGGATAAGGGGTCCATAATTTGGATAATTTATCTTTTTTTCATACTGTAAGTCTACTAATAAAAAATATTAAAAAAACATGAAATAAACCCAATAGGATTGTTTTGCCTCCAATAAGGATTAAGAATCACCTGAATGGGAGAAGGCTTTCTTGTAATTTGGAACTGGATGAAGAGTTTCCAGATAACAGATCCCATACCTGTATAAAGATAAATGTATGTAACATTAATTTTGTTATGCAGAACCTACAGGTCTTGGACCTTTAGGAAAGACAAAATTAGAGTTAGATCAGCGGGACTCAAGAATTGGTTCTGTACCTCATTTAAATAGAACATTTTTAGCGATAGCGCTATTGTCTGTTGCAGGGAAAATAAATCAGAGTATAAAAGGGGATCAAAGAGACCAACCATATACAGCATTCGTTAGTCTTGAGTTCCTGACTTACAGCTTTGAACCGATCCAATAGTAAGTAGGAGCCCATATGTAACATACATCTAGTGGCAAACCTAGAGCTGTTACTATTGTAGTTCATTGTTATAGCTCTGTACAACATGGTGGGTGTAAAGTTGTCTTGCCCAAAATGAACACTTTGCCCTTAGGATGATGGCTCTCCTTCCTCTGCTTTTATTTGGTCAGAGTGGAATTTTCTATCTAAGGCTTTTAGTCTAATCAGAGATCTATATATATATATTTTAGAGCCTGATTAAAGCTTTGTGTGTAACAGAGGTTCTCTTATTTTAAGCTGACTGAAGCAGATGTCTGTGGTCTCTGGATCCGCGCCCTGCACTATTTTGTCCTTGGGCAGCCTGCTGCTTTCTAGGTTTTGCTTAAAGTCAACCTCAGCCAACCTTACCTAGTTCTGCCCTAACATAGGGCATATGTTACACACCCACACAAAGAAGCTGTATAAGTGTGTACAGGAGAGACGAAGCATTATGTACGCTATCACAAAACCTAATTAAAGGTCAACACATAACAGTCCTAGTACCAGTACCAATTAGGGACACACCGAATCAACTATTTTCAGATTGGGCCGAACCCTAAATCCTTCGTAAAGGATTCTGCCGAATGGTTTTGCTGCACACGCTGCTAAAAAAAAATTTAATATCCATGTTTATGTGACAAAAAGTCATGTGATTTTTAAGGATTTGGTTCAGCCAGGAGTGTGGATTTGGTTGAATCCAAATCCTGCTGAAAAAGACTGAATCTTGGCCAAATCCCGAACTGAATCCTGGGTTCAATGCATCGCTGGTACCAATGGATAAATTAATTTATAAATCAATATATTGGCAATCAGAAAACAAAGAAAATACTTTTACTAGTTGAACGTTGGCTTCATTTGCTATTGGTCAATTGTCTGGCAACTCACATTTGGGGGAGAAATGGCCTCCTAACCAGAGTTATTCCTTCAGCAATTGGAATAAAGCAGTTGGATTACAGGGCTGTTGGCTGGTAAAGTGATTGATTGATAATCCAGTCATTATTGGAGTTTGATTGGCCCGTCTGATCATCTTAGACCATTACCACATGGATCAGAAACCTGCTACATAGAAGACTAGTTCTTTGTTTCAAAGTAGATGGAACATTAGGATTTGCCTTTTTTTTAAAACAAAAACCCCAGACTCTGCTATTTGTCTGGCACTGACTTTATTTGCTTTGCTAATATGCTGGCTGACCCTATGGTGCGTAGATCAGGGATGCCCCATTTCTGGCTCCTCATCTGCTGAGCTGTTTTTCTCATCTCATCGCCTTCTGTCAAGGTCACATTCTGGGCATCCCTGCTGCAGATGGATGGAGAGATGACAGACACACACCCTGAACATGTTCCCTTTAAGTGCACGCTGTCTGATTAAAGCCAAAGAGCCTCTCTGCAGCCTCCAACAATAGATTCAGTGCCCGGTATCACCCCTCCTCCACCGCAGTTTTCCTGCCAGAGAGCTAAGCCGCACGGTATCATGTTGCTTTCCTACACGCTTAAACTATTAATTTGCAAAGTATAGAGCTTCATAATTACTGCCTTGCAGAATGGGGAAGGAATTTTCCTGTTGGTGCCGACAGTCACAGAAATACATTTTACTTTGCAAAATTGTAGTAAAAGAGTTGGATATATGGCTGCCATAATCTGATATAAATATATATATTTCCACATCACACACTTATATTTTCTCTTTTCGTCACCAAGGCTCCCCACAGCATATATAGGGGTGAGGGATATAACTGTAGAGGGAACCTGTGGCTACTGGGGGCCCAGAGGGTATATGGGGCCCAGTGGAGCACTGACTGATAATGTTTTTTTTTATAAACATATACAGAATTGTGTATGTTTATAAAAAAATTTCTTATTCATAATTTTTTATGGGACATTAAATTAATTTGCTGTGGGGCCCAGTAACTTCTAGTTAGGCAACTGATGGTGTGTTTATACTTGTATAATCTGCAGGGGTTTAACCTGTACTATGATTTGTGCTAAATGCTCATTTGTTTCCAGAGACGGAAACATCAGGGAAAGGAGCACTGTGAGACAGAACGTGCCCATGGAGCCAGATGGAGCTTCATTAGCGCCGGTATAGGACAGACTATAATAAGACAGGGTCTGTTCAGGTCTAAGCTGTTTTGTTTAAAATGTATTTTTCTTTCAGCTGGGGGGGGCTGCAGGCCAGATGTGGCCCACTAAAGGATCTTTTTGGCCAAAAAACCTCCAGATACATTAGCACTTATTTATGAAGTACCAAAAGCAAAGGCTAATTGTGATTTTTATACCAACATGCATTTTATACCATCCAAATAGATGCAAATTAGTGTCCATATTGGCAAATGGCATGCAAGTTGTGGTGCAGAATACTGTCACTTTCAGCACGCAGTGTCCATAATGGCACCCTTTTGTGCAAGTTTTACCTGTGGATGAATTATTTGACGTGTAAACAGTGTAATTAATAAAAAGTACACCATAAAAATCATGACAGAATCCCTGTAATATATGCCTTGGCAAGTACACAGAGGTCCAAACAGCCCCCCCACCAGCCCAATAAATAGTGAGTGCCTATGGCATCTTACAGCAGCCCCTCTGGCATTTGCCAGAATACGCAGATTGCCAGTCCAGACCTGCCAGTAACTATAATTTCAACTGTGCAAGGGATCATACAAATGGGTGAGGCCGGGATGCTGACTATGACAAGCATGTGGTGTAAGAGATAGTTACTTTGTGCATTCTCCTAAAGGGGGAGAGTGATAATGAAAACACTTAGAGGCTCTCCCCTAACTACATCCCATCACAGCAGCTGGTCCCTGGCTGGCAGCAGCGCAAGAGTACTTCTAATTATAACGGTGCATTGGGACTGTATATTGGAACATAAGGTCCAGCAGGGGTATCATGAATACAATTTGCAACTGGCAACTTCATTTCATATTTATTTTACAGTGTGTACATTATTTGCAAGTTTTGTTGGGCAGCTGCCAGAAATGTAACTGCCGTCTAGGTGCTAGGACTAAACTGTTGTAGCAACCAGGTAGCAATTTGAAAATCAGAATGAAAGATGAATAGCAAACAGACTAATTGGAAATATAACCTATAAATAAAATAAGAATAACAATTAAAATAAAATCCATCCTGTCAACTAGACAGCAATTCCTATGAAAAATGAAAACCAACTAAAACACTACATAGAGTAAAACAATCTAATACAAAATGTTTACTTACAGGCCACCTTTCACTTACATGTATGCATAAAGGCATGTTTCTATGATTATAGCAATGATTTAAAAGTAAACTCTACATATTAGTATGTATTTACATAGTTACATAGTTACATAGGGTTGAAAAAAGACCATTGTCCATCAAGTTCAACCCATCCGATTAAACCCAGCACACAACCTATACTAACCAATCTATACACTCACATACATAAACTATATATACAACCAGTAATACTAACTGTAGATATAAGTATCACAATAGCCTTGGATATTCTGCTTGTTCAAAAACGCAGTGTGTCCAACTGGCCCTGGGGTAGGCCTTCTGCCATAATAACATTTCCCTTGATTTAGCCTTCAGATCTCCTTGTATAGGAGCTGTTTGTGCAGGTGGTGTATCAGCACTCCTTGTGGCTAGTTTGTAGTGTCTGGGTTCTAGGGTGGCTCTAGGGAACAGAGTCAAAGAACTGCAGTTATATACTGTATATTTTATATGTATCTATTAATACAAATGTAGAGCTGTACACGGTTGGTGCTTGGTGTGTGGTTTCCTAATAGGCAGCTAATTAAGCATTCTGTAGCCTGAGGCTTAGTTTTATTAAACCATGTACAGAACTGTACAAACAGCAGGAACGTGCCAGATACTTGCCACCCCACAACATACAGACGTGAGCTTTACAGTAATTGTGACAGAGCCATTTTAATAAATTGGCAAAAGGAGCATTTGCCCAGGGCCCACCAGGATAGGGGATAGGATAGGGGGCCCAGCAGCACATATTTCATCTGAGAAACCTTTTGGAAGAAACATTCTGCAGAGATAGCGAACCCCTCATTTGAATCAACTGGATGAGCTCTACAGCATATTTATTTTTAATTTCTTTGCCTTTTTCTGGTGGCATCACCATGTTGACATTTCCCTGCTCCCAGGGCTGTTGGTTCAGGGTGGCACACTCGGGCATCATGCCTGCTTCAGTAAGCGCAGACCATTCATTCACTGCCTGCTGTACTGTACTGAACTTCACCTGCTTGAGGGTTATTTTATCATAACCTACTTGGGGCAGTGGGGGCTACCATTTAAATTTTGACCTGGGCCTGCTGGTACCTTAAAGCAGCCCTGACTGTGACTGGATTTTTAAATGGATGCATGGGCATGCTTATTTCATAAGGTTTAAGTCTGAAAGGGCAGATAAAGCTTGACAAAGGGCTTAGTTAAGAAATGATTTGGCCTTGTTTATATGGCTGTAGTGTTGTCCCAGAGGATCAATCACAATGAAATATACTATATAATAAAGTGGAGGGCATACAACACACTTAAAGTGACACTGACACTAAAAAACTACTTTTAAAATATGTACATTAAAAGTTCCCTATAAGTCATGTTTATAGTAATTGTAACTTGAACAACTTTTTGTTTTACCAACCTGACTGTTCCTTCTCAACCTAGCTTCTATTGCTAATGGCCTACTGCTGCACCAATATGGCAGCCTCCTCATAAGGGAACAGATAGGTAATATAAACACATTGGGTAAAAATGATAAATAGCATGCAAAGACAAAAAAAAAAGATTTCATTTCTTGTGTCAGTATGTATTTAAGGCAACATTTACTACAAACTGAATTTGGTTCAAATAACTTCAATAACTTCAATCAAAGGGGTTGTTCTCCTTTAAAATACCTTATAGTATGATGTAGAGTGCTAATCTGAGACAATTTGCAATTCGTCTTTGTTTTTTGTGTTTTTTTTTAATTATTTCGCTTTTAGCTCAGCAGCTCTCCAGTTTGGAATTTCAGCAGTTATTTGGTTTCTAAGATTCTATTTAATCTAGGGAGAGATAGGGATATGAATAGGAGTGGGCCTAAATAGAAAGATAAGTCATAAGGCTAAGGACCCACATAGCAAGTTAGTTGCCTGTAATAAATCGCTTCTACCGCGGGCGACTAACCGCTCTGAAATGCCTTTGCACCGACAACAATAGGAGCTGCCCATGGAAAGGCCGACACATCACGTCAGCTTTCATAAATAAACCTTCTAAACAAGTAATTATATTTATGATTAGCCCAATACAAATAAATGGCTCTGTTTAAATTATGATACATTCTGCATCACAGCCCACCAGGGAAGGAAGGATTTGTTTTGGCAAATCAGACAATTATTATGTGTTGGCAACACCCATCATTGCCACACAGGTGCCACTATATTATACAAAGACATTCATTAGTGTTTTTTTCATTTTGGAAGGTTCATTTTAGGCTCAGCACAGTAATGGCCCTATCCACAAAGCAGCTCTGTACAGGATGGGTTTGCAGAGACGAGAGTGGAAGAACTTACCTCGCCTGCACAGAACCCTGATTTTAACCCAACTGAACCCCTGTGGCATGAATTGGAATACCGACTGCAAGCCAGGCCTGATCCCCAACATCTCTGCCAACCTCACAAATGCTCTTGTGGCTGAATGAAAGCAAATTCCCCAAAAAGTTCCAACATTTAGTGGAAAGCCTTTCTAGAAGGGTAGAGAATGTTACAGCAGCAAATGGAGGGCCACCTTCATATTAATTCCCTTGGTTTGGGTAATAGATATAGACAAGCAGGTGTCCCCATACTTTTGTGCTTGATGCATTCGTCTTTCAACCTCAGCAATTAGGGAACCACGATGACACTAATCTTATTGCTTATATAAGGCAGAATATCTTTTTATCTAACTAGAACATTTCTCCAGAAACGTGTGCCTTCACCTGCGCGCTAGCCTAGCCCACTTTTGCTGCTTCTCCGCTGATAGATACCAGCACTGCTGTAATAATATACTCCAAGCGGCAATCATGGAAGATTTGCTGGTAAGGAGAATCCACTGTGTGCACATTAGTGGAACATTCATTTCCAGCACTTTTGCAAGCCCGAGCTTGCTGGAAATGACACAAATGATGGGTTTTTACGTTTTGCTTTATTAAACATTACCAAGGCCCGGCCTCGGCCTTTACTGCTTCATTTCAAAGAGCTGCTGCCTATTAAAAACGAAGACTTTCTGCTCAGTTAATGAGTGAGGCTTTCAGTCAAAGTGATGTTGCCGGGGAACAGTTGCCAGTTATATATGATGTCAATAATGCTACAGATGCATGAGTGGGCTCATCTTCCCATCATCAATTCATCTATAGCGCTTCTTCTTCTCTTTCCTTTTCCACTTAGCTTAGAATGACAACCATTTTCTCAGTATAAAGTCTTTCATCAATGGCTCAATGGCACAACATGCCAGTCCTGAATATACCAGTATTGAGACAGACCTTGGAAGCAGGACCTAAATTGTCTGTAGGTGGTATGCTGGGGGCTACTGGTTGGAGATATACACACACAATAACACACATTATATACACATGCAAGCCACAAGATGTTTCACTAAAGCTGAGGACTCAGAAGGGGCAGTTCCATGATGCTCCATGATGCAAAGCACAAAACCATTATGCATCCATAAAACCACCTTGCACAAAGCATTTGCGCCATTCCATTGTAATGTTTGCCATCAGTATTGTATTACCTGGCACACCTATGCCTTAGCACTTACTATTAGGATTCTAATGCAAGGTGCTATATGTTACACTAAAAAGACAAAGTTCCCCTGTATGAAACACCCACCTCTGACCACCTGATTATTTCAGGGTTATTTAATAAGGGGTGTAACAATAGGAGCAGTTAGTGGCTGATGGGGATTGGGGAGCAATGGCTATTGTTGGGGCAATATATTCAATATAGGAACCAAGAGCCTATGCCCAGGGTATGGAATATGTTTTCCATGACTGACATATGTGTAGACTGATCAGCAAGCAAGGGACAATAAGAGGCCAGTGTATAGGGCAGAATAGTTACATAGGGTTGAAAAAAGGACAAAGTCTATCAAGTTCAACCCTTCCAAGCAAACAAGCATAGTATCCAAGGCTATTGTGATACTAATATCTACAGTTAGTATTAATGTTTGTACATATAGTTTATGTATGTGAGTGTATAGATTGGTAAGTATAGGTTGTGTGTGCTGGGTTTACTTGGAAGGGTTGAACTTGATGGACTACATACAACTGTGTATGTAACTAGGTAACTCCAGCGCACACACATATACCCATACCATCCTATCTATACACTCACATACATAACTACTACTATACGCAACAATATGTACCAACATCAGCACTTATTGTAGATTTTAGAGTTACAGTAGCCTTGGATACTATGGGCTCAAGAACTCATTCAAGCTTCTTAAAGGCAGAGTGAAAAACCACCTACGCTGCACTGAACCCAAATACAACTATTTAATTACAACTATAGTTAGACCACAGGCTTATATGCTTCAGATTGTACTGTACTGAGAAAGATGACCCCAGTATGTACTGATATTGCATTAATGAGCATCGTCTCCTACCCTTATTTTAGTATGGTGACGGTAGCAGCAAGCAATCGAAAGAGTGCCCTCTGACTCAATGTATCCCAGTCAGTCACTGAGGCCACTGAGACACGAAGTACCCAAAGGTTAGAACACTAGAAACAATTTGTGGCCACTTTCCCAAGAATTACAGGTACCAAGAACCAAAAATATGGCAGTGACTTTCTCTTTGGAGACACAAACATTGAAATGAAGGGTGGTGTTTCACTACATGTTGCTATGGTCATTTAAATGCAGTTTATATGATCACTGCTGCTCCTTTAGGTTTAACAGAGATACAAAAGTATTCTATAAAAGCATCACTGCGAAAGACTAGCAAAGAAATCTGAAATATTTATAGAATTCCTTTTCTTTAGAGCTGAAGACTAAGTAAAGAGTGCCAGTTGGACACTGAAGTGGATTTCCATGTGTCCCATATTAATAAGCCATTCTCAGCTTTCCACAAATATACAGAACTGGAACAAGGTAAATGACTGTCTGCAGCCGTGGATTCCTTTTGTCTCCATCTCAGAAATCGTCCTTCTATGTCAGTTGGCAGCAGCCCAGAGTGGTTGGCTTTTGCCTTAACAATATCCTGAATTCCCTGTTGTTGTTTTTTTTTACAAAAGGATAGAATTCTTAGAAGATATGACCCATGGAACGATATCCTACTTCTATTTCTATCTCAGCAGGAAGTGATTCCCTTACAGGACATCGGATATATGGATTACCATGGTAATAATCAAGTCAGTATTCTATACTGCCATTCTCTTTATAGCACATGTTTTGAACAGGATGAAAGGAACCACTCCTTTAACAAAAGCCAGGGAAGGGGATCTAGGGAAGGTATATAATATTTAATGACACCTGTTGCAAAGCCTCTGGAATTTGTAAAAGTTCCATAATTTAATTTTTTTATATCAGTATGTGGTCATTTTTTTAGATTATTATTATTATTATTAACATTTATTTATAAAGCGCCAACATATTCCGCAGCGCTGTACACTAAGTGGCAGCGATGTACAATAAGTGATATGATACTGTGTTATTTTTTTGGAGTAAACCAAGGCACACTTGAAAAGCCCTTTCAAATGGATTATTCCAAACCTTCTGCTACCTACCAATAGCCATTGCTTAATTTAAAGGTAAACAACCCCTTTATCTCCCCCTCCTTTTCTGTTTGTGTATGTATCCTCTCCCTTACAGATTGTCAGCTCTTTGCAGCGCTTATGTATGTTATGTTCTAAATCTGTATTAACTTAGCCACTGTTATTATGTTATGTAAGGTGTATAGATGTATCTCTCTCATTATGCAGCGCCTTCTTTGTCTGGCAGTGATATATACGGGAGGGAGGGAAGGTGGCAGCATGTGGGCCTCCCCTGGAATGTTTAATTCACACCAGCCCAATAAATAGTGACTGTCTGTGGCATCTTACAGCATGAAGGGTACCATGGTGGGCTGTAAGTGATGTTTAGGTGTTATTTATTATTTTGGATAATTAAATGGATACTATATAATCTGCATATCAATATCATGCACTTTCATGATAACTAAAACCTTTTTAGATGAAATTTATGCCTGCACTGTAGTTTCCCACTACTGATTGTTTGTGGACGGTATGTACTTTTCTTTCCCTATAAGACAAAAGGGCAGATGTCCCACTTATAAATATTATTCTTCTTTGTAGATGAAGAGTTTCTTTGCTAAAGCAGCGGCCACACCTTGCCAAGGCAGCTAGGTCAGTGGCAGGGCGATGGCTCTCATAGCATGCAATTTCAGCAGTGCTGTTTGGGCTGCCCGGAGTCACATTACAAACGCGCAGCTTCCCTGGATAGAGCCAAGCCTCTCTCCCTGGCACCATTTCCACTGACATTTAGCAGCTGAGGGAACAGTGTGTGAGGGAGAGGGGGGAATTAGACAGGAGAGAAGAGACTGCGATGAAAGAAAGTGGAACGAGTTCCCTGTGCAAAGAAAAGATGCTGAAAGAAAAGCGACAGCTACTAATGAGAAGGTGTAATAACCCATTAAATGCCCGGCATTACATTCATAATAATAGATTTCTTTGAAGCGTGGATCTTCCAAATGGAGAGTAACCCTTTCCAGGCAGGGAGAGAATTCTGAGCTGTTCCAAACAAAGGGCTAAGCGAATAGCACAGCCATTACCTGCCTGTGCTCTTGTATGATGTACATGGGAATATTCTATATTATATTTGTGTGGGATTTCACCAGGTCTATTGTAGATCTCTCCAGACTCAATATTTAGGATGGTATCTGATTCCTGTAACCCGACAACCACAAAGCAGATTCATTCTGTCTAGAAAATCTCTCTGATATACCGGCCCATTTGTTAAAACGAAACGTTACATAATGCGGGGAAGTAATTCATTGATCAGATGCAACGGAGAGTACATATTGATGTCATTCTTTAAGGTACTTGTGTCCAAAGACACTCCTGCACTTTCACATTGTTGCCAATGCGTCCATATTTCTCTTTTGAAAGATGGTGCTTACAGGTCCATATTTGTGGGTAGGCGCAAAATCCAGGGTGGGAAAGATCTGTGGGGGCCACAGTTTCACTGGGCAGGAGATTTTGATCTCATTTAAATCTCCCCAGTGAAGAAGATTAGGTTGAAGCTAGTGGGGGATGGCTGAGGGGCTACCGACTGGTGGGGTATCATCCCACCCCCAATAAATAGTGTCTATAGTATCTTACAGCAGCCCCCCTGGCATTTACTAAAGCACTCATTTCTTAATCTTGTCTGGCATGGCGCCATTGGAAAAAGGCAGTTACTAATACAGTAAGCTAAAATGGTATGTGAGGGGTCATTTACTTTGACCCCTCATGAATACAGCTCTAATGAATGTAGGCAGTGCTGTATTCATGGTGTATTTTCTGCTTTTCTGCATCAGAAGGGGGCTTTTTGCCACCCTGGTAACTTGCCGGGTGGTGCTGTCTGAGACTCGCCTCATGGCAGCAGCAATTTTACTATCTGTTAGCAGGGGCGCTGTTACCTGCTCAGACGGCAGCGCCCCTTAAGTTACCAGAGGCGGCAAAAAGCCATCCTGGTAACTTTAAGAGACAAATTTCCGTTTTTTAAAATGGAGATTAGCCTCTGCTCAATCATGCTCTCTACATTAGTGATGTGCCCCCCTCAGGGCTCTAAAGGTAAGCGCAGGGGGCCGAGGGGGGGGAAGGTGATGTCGGAGGAGCAAAGTTCCAAATACATGGCAAATTGCACCCTTTTGCTCCCTATGGTCTGAACCAAGTCATTTTAGACCAGTAAGTTAGTAAGGATTATGTTTTAGAGAGAAGCATGGCAGGTAGGAATCTGCAAGGTGATAGTGTAATTGTGATCAATTGTGCGTCAGAAGGACATAGACCCGCAGGGTTGCAATAGATATTACTGCAGGGAAGCGTGCAAAGTGCAAAAAATGTGTAAAAAATGCAATTTGTGCCCTGCCTTGCACTACTCTGAATTGCCCCAAGACTTGCACAGACCTGTGCCACAGACCCACCACCATTCCAGACAGCTCTGACTGGCAGAGAGTTAGCATTAGCCTTAGCAGGGGACAGGTGAACTGGAAAATACCCACTATTCCTGAGAGATATATGGCAAGGAAGCCCATATTATCCTTTCTATGGCATGCTGAGGGCAGCAGCATAATCCTCTCCACCTGGCCTGGCACTTTGCTCAAGGAAAAAGCACTAAACTCAATGCCACTTCACAGAGTTTAATTCTCTGCCATATGAATCATCCCATTCACATTTATATTTGGAATGGGGCGCCCCAAAGGTCAGAACTGGGCACTTCCTTCCTTGCTCGGCATTTTAACACGCACTAAAGCCAAGATTGTTCCTATTCCTGGAAGAAGATTTCAGCATCTACTGAGAGGGAAGTTGTTCTTCTCTCTGGGATTACTCATAAGGCTCTGGAAATCAGAGCAGGGGTGTCACTACTTGGGATGCACGCGGTGTACGACGAGTGGTATTAAAGGGGAAATAGGACTGGAAAACTGGAAAATGCCCAATATGCATTTCCACAAAATTCTATGTTGTTTATAAAGAGACCAGTTTTGGAAGCAAATGCCATATTTTTATCCATAATGCAGAATTTCCCTCCATAATTCCAGTGTAATTGAGGCCATATTTCAAGTTGTCTCTGCTGCAGTTGCACTCAATAAATAGTGACTATGGCACCTTACAGCAGCCCCTCTGGCATTTGCCCTAACCCACAGATTGCCAGTCTGGGCCTGGTGACTCCTTACATGAATATTTCAAATATGATTTCAATATGTATTTCTGAGGCTTTCTGGTCCCTTGTCACTAATACATATAATTAAAGCTGCACTGATAAGCAAGCATCAATTTAAATGGCTACTATCGTCCTCCAAAATTCATTTTTTAAATGTTCCTGTGTATTTACTTTTTAGGACGATGACACATGGGCTGTTTGTCATATTTCTGGGTGACAACCAATAGTCATTTTAATACTCTCCATTATAAGTCTGTTGTATTGGTTTCTATCACCCAAAAACAGGGGCAGAGTTAAGGTGGCCATACACGGGCCGACTATAGCTGCCGATATCGGTCCCTTGGACCGATTCGGCAGCTAATCGGCCCGTGTATGGGGAGAGCAGAGCGGCCTGGCCGACCGATATCTGGCCTGAAATTGGCCAGATCTCGATCGGCCAGGTTAGAAAATCTGGTCGGATCGGGGACCGCATCGGCTCGTTGATGCGGTCCCCGATCCGACTGCCCCATTGCCGCCCACATAATCCGATCGTCTGGCCCCAGGGCCAAACGATCGGATTATTATTTTTTTTACCTAAATGGTCCCCGATATCGCCCACCCGTAGGTGGGGATATCGGGGGAAGATCTGCTCGTGTATGGCCACCTTTAGCCATACATAGACCCACTCTGACTACTGGTTAGCGTAGCTTGTTAACCTGTTTATGGGATTAAAATAATAACCTCCGTGATGGATATCTTATTTGTGCGTTAGATATTGATCAGGGAGACTGAAAAATGTAACATTGGGACTGTAGACGTGGTCCTCTACTCTCGGAAGATGAGGTCTAGCTTGGAGATGGTGAAGAGAAGTGTTAATGTTAAGGGATTTCCCAGGGTGCAAGTGTAGCATTGTATTTTACACCAGATATTTTGATAAAAAATAACTTATATAAAACAAATGCCATGATAAATTCTGCCATTCTGCCCGACTGGCTTGCAGACTTGGAAAAATAATATGTGAAGAGGAAGTTAAAGACCAGGTTTGATTAACACAATAGAGCTACTGAACGACTATCACAAAGGGATTTGTTTAACCCATCCACAGTAATTGAATGCAGCCCATGGGATAATTACAGGTTATTACAGACGCCTTTAAAAGCCCTAGCATTTTCTGTAGCGCTGTATAATATGGGAAACAATGCAACCAAGGAAAACAGATCCAAACAGACAGCCAGAAGGCCCCATGTAGAGCTTGTAATCTAGCAACCTGAGTGAGGACATGGACAGGGCGGAATAATGGTTGTACATTACTGCCCAGCTATTGCTATCCTTAAACACTGGGCAGGCCTTAATATTCCACATATGGGCCGTGCTTCTATCCTGAAGGCTGTGTCACTTCTACAGCCTCTAATGAGGCTCACTAATTAACGGGGAAAGGGAAGGCATAGACAGAGAGTAAAGCTGGCCATACACGCACCGATACTATCGTACGAAACCTCGTTTCGTACGATATTCGGTGCGTGTATGGCAAGTCGGCAAGTCGACCGATATCGCAGGAGGCTGCTGATATCGGCCGACTCGCCGATCGGACCAGTTGGAAAATTTTGATCGGGCGCCATAGAAGGCGCCTGAGCAAAATCTGCCATCAGCGCTGAATCGGCAGAAGGAGGTAGAAATCCTATAGTTTTTACCTCCTTATCTGCCTGTTTCAGCCCTGAAGGTTAGTGGCGACCGATGGTCGCACAAAAGATCGTCAGATCGCCACGTGTGTGGCCACCTTAAGTTTCCTTCTCCTTTTCAAAAAAGGGTCATGTAATGTTAGTGGCAAGGCTGCTCCAGGACATCAGATGTTTGCCTCTAAATGGAATCTCCTGTCACTCAGTGAACCTTTTTAGTACTTATTACTTAACTTTTATTACCTTATCTCTTTGTCTTTTTAATAGAGTTTTAACTAGTAAAATTTATGAGAAAAAGAATCAATGTGCTTTTGAGGGTAAACACATAAACAGAGGTTTATTGCACAAGAGAAGGGCAAACCAGGCTAACATGGATACATTTTCTTGTACCCCCCCCCCCCACCCAGAGCTTTTGAGATTCTTAATAACCACTCTGTAGGCCATCTACTAGGTGGACCAATCATTTTAGTCCTTATATATTGGAGCCTATTCACGGAGCATTGGAAGTGGAAATCATGCTCTGCACCTTGCACCATTTTAAAGATCTGCCACATGGGGCAAATTTCAGGGCTGTTCGGCACAAAGGAGCCCTGAACTGTACACTCGCCATAAGCAGACAGAAAGCACAGGGCCTTGCAGATGTTTACCAGCCAGCACATCTCAATAACACACAAGCTAGAAGGTGTTCCATTGGCTCCTACATGCCCCCTACCTTTAGCAACCTCTTTGTGCAGCCCTCAGGGCTCTATGCCCTTCATTCTAGCATTCTGTGTGCCACGAGGCAGGTTAAATTTTGACCTATCTTTTATATATATATATATATCCTTTATTTAAAAAAAAATCTTGTCTTCCTTTTCTCCTTATGTGAAACCCCCATACTGAGCTCTAAAGTTGCTGAGTGTTTTAAATATCATCTAAGTTCTTTCTGAGAGATTACACTTCTCTGAGTGTGGGTGGTGTGGGAGGTGCAGATGAAGTGCATTGGAAAAGCATTTTTTCAGTAGCCTTGTATAATACCCCGGTGAGAAGGATTTAGAAATAATTTTTTTTTAAGAAAGGGAAAGAGGAGGAGGAGGAGATGTGCGACACTCAATCTAAAGCACCATTCGCTTGCTGAGACAGTAGTGGCAGCTATGTACAAGGGAACCGTGGGGAAACATTATGTACAAAGGGGCCCCGCTGAGCTGCAGCAGCTTTTTAATATTTAGCGAAAGTGGAGGGAAGAGAAATATTTATTAAGGGGAACGGTGGCATCCGGGAGATATGCAATCAAGCAGTGACTCTTTGTATGTGGAGGTGGGGGAGGAAATGCATTATTTATTTAACTTGTATTAGACACAGCCCTTATCTTCTGTTCCATGGCAGCATATAAGGAGGAATAATGAATGGCCAAATCATGCCATCAGTGATATGTACAGACAGTTTTAAAGCAATGCAGGTTATTTTACATTAGTAAAGGTTTACGTGAGTAAATGTAAAGCCATACTAACTTGCCTACATGACTGCCCCAGGGGCCTAAATTGCTGCCACTGTCAGTGTGTTATGGATATCCAGCCGCCAGTTTGGAATTAATTCTTCCTATTAAAACTTTCCTATTATTAGCAGCTTTAGAACACAACCCCTGGTTCTATGTAGAGTCCAGCACAGGGTTGTTTTTTCACCTTTGAGAGATATCGGCCTCTAAAGCTGGCCACACACGGAAAGATCCACAATATGCCCACCTTGAGGTATTGAGCAACATCTGGCTGATTTTCAGACAGATATTGGTCGGTTGGCCCACCTGAGGGCCTCATACATGGGCCAATAAACTGATGACTGTCGGCAGCTTTTATCAGTATGGCCACCTTTAGAAAACCTTTTGGCTAAAGTCACATGGTGGTGCTTTGAACGCTGCTGCCATCAGGCAGAAAAGCTTTATGGCATAAAGAAGATATCAAAAGGTGCAATTAAATACTTGAACATCCCACTGCTCCAGAGATTATATGGGTTGGTTGGGAATTCCATAACTTGTTTTGACTCAAAATGTTGGTCCTGATCAGAGAGGAATCATGGAGGACAACCATAGCTATAGCTACTATATACAGTTGGCAATAGTCTGTGCTGACTGATCTTGGAGACTACCACTGCAAGCTTGGAGAAGTAGTCCACGAAAACAAGGACATAGCAGTGCCACTGGGTATCCACTGAAACCAACTGAAAATACTTCACAGATTAAAGGAGAAGTAAAGGTAAAATCCAAAATGTTTGGCACCCCTCAGTGATTGCAATACCCTGGGTTGGTGCTCCTGTTAGGAGAAAACCGCATCAGTCCAGGATAGCTGTGAATAAGCAAAAAAAAAAAAAACTGCTAAAGTATATTGGTTGGTAAGATTAAGCGCCGAGGAACAAGAGAGAGGGGTTTGGCATCAGCAAGTAAATAGTGAGGGCGAGTCAAGAAATTATGGAAAACAAAAAGGAAATAGCAAAAAATCCCTGTTTATGTCCCACTGGTCAGCAAATTAATATGTGCAACAAGTAGGTACGCATGGGTGGGTATGGAGAAACACCAGCGCCTGGAACATGCTGCAATCTCTTCTTCCCATATGGGGAGCCTCTGGCTCATAATTATGTATCCCCACTATTTTTTAAAAATGTGTTTTTAGTAGAATCAGTAAACTTCTGCAGGATTAGATCTTTCAACTGATTAAGGACATTGTCAGTGGGGTTAAGAAAAAAGGTTTAGCCACCAGGAATGGATCTCCAGACACTATGGGAACATGTATCCTGTTTATATGCAAGTATAGCTTTAACAAAACCAGTTATGTAGTAACATATGTCTGTTTTTCAATGTATACTTACTAATACGTGTCAGGTGCCATGTTGCTTTTGCCTATAGCCTAATGAAACGTTGTAGGATCCAAACATAACCTTCTTTTCCTCAGCAAGAAAATCAATACGAAAGCATTACTGGTTTAAATACACCCATGACTGGTCAGTATAATGAACCTGGGCAGCACTTTACTAGCCAGGAGATGGAAAGGGGCCACTGTGTTTATGAGTATCACTACTCTTGTAAACTTTCCACTTAAATACATAAGTACATTTTTTTGAAGTTATTAAAAACCGCAAACAAACTCAACTTCATATTGGTAATCACATCCTAGCAACTGAAGTCTGCACTGAGTCTGCTAGACAGACGGTGCTTAAATAGAATAGCACAGCATCTGTCCCACCAATACATTATAGCACTCTGTGTATAGGAACATATCAGGGTGATAAAAGCGAGTTATTAATAGTACAAATAAAGCTCAGAGTCTGTTCGTTCTTGAATAACCATATAGCTGGGACTTCTGTACTGAGTGATACTGTGCTGGCTCCTCTTTATTACTGTCCTAATGCTGATGACCCTCTGCTTATTTATTTATACTACACAAGAGCCTTGAGTATGCTTTAAATTATATCCTTATATAAAAGCCTCTTGCTTGTTTATGGTCATGAAAGTACTTATAATATCCTTATATTTTACAATAGGGGGTGCATTATTCACTGTATACACTGTTTGATTGTGTGTATGTCATGTGCATATAAGGTTATCTTATTGCTCACATTTCTTCTGCATCACTGCTAAATGAGGTGGAAGCATTTTGCAATAGAGCATACCTGGTTTTCTAGTCTGTTTCCACTAAACATGGAGGCCTACAGACATGTCGACTCATACTCATTTTGTGGGAGACACCTGGAATAGCCCCCACGCATGCTGTTACCCTAACTAACAGTCATTACCACTGAAAGCAAGGAACAGGTCATGGGCCATGGCCTGGGCAGGACGGCTGTGGTTTGAGGTGGAACAGGGCACAGAGCACAGACCTGAAAGGACTGAGATGCTTGCAGCGGCTAAGCCGAGGAAGCACACTGATAGACATCGGTCAACTTTAATAATAAGTGTCATACCATAATATCTATAAAGAGAAATAGGGCACCTATCTGTGAAACAGAATTATGAAACATTTAGGACAACTGAGTCCATCAACTTTGCAGGCACCTCCTGATTAAAGGGCACATAAAGGATTCCTGGCTACTCTGAGCACCTGGAGATAGAGGATAATTGTCCCTTCTATCATTATTGCAATGGCCCAGGAATAACCCTGTCGGCAGCATTTTCAGATGGGGCTGCTCCCCAATCAGCACTACCAAATCCTTCATCTAACAGAGCACCAACTTCCAACTCTGTCTCCGGGCAGGAAGGACAGGGCTGCTTTTGTGTATCAGCTCCTTGTGCCGGGTTTTTGTCCCAATGCGAGGTGCAGACTTGCGGCAATACTGCACTTGGGGCCGGAGAATTCTTCAACATAAAATGGTAAAGTAAAGGTCAAAAGCTAATGGCTCTCTAGAAAAGGATCCCAAAATGGTGGCTCAAAGGAAAAGATGTAAAAGAGCAGAAGCTCCTGATATATATGTTCCAGTTTGGTAAGATTTTTTAATAGGCCATTTAATATGATATAAACCATCTGTTGGTTAAGTATTCATTCTGGGAGTATAGCTTTCCTTTACGAGTCCAGCACAAGGAAATGGTTTTAGAAACGTTTTAAAAAGCCTGAAATGTGATGAGTGCAGTTGATCGCTGGGTGCGCATTCTAGCAGCACAAACAAGGACACGGCGTGCTTACGGAGCTTTCTCATGGGAAGGGGGCTGAAATAAATGACAGGGCAAGAAAGAGTGCAAAGGGAAAGTACTAATCTGTTATTATTTCACAGAATGAGTATCCCATTTCCGATTCACATTGGCTTAACATGTCATGCATGGTCCCAGGTTACATAAGAGATCTGATTTCCATTCAATGATGTAGAATAAATGTAATACAGGTCTCCATGCTAACATACAGAAAAGGACTTGGAGCACTGGCTCCCTGTGAGGGGAGCACATTTTACACAGAGCTGGCTGTATGGTGGGGCAGAAAGGGATTTTTCCTAAGCCCCGAGGAATACTTAGGGGCAGATTTATCAAATCACGAGTTCGAATCCCGAATGGGAAAAATTCGGATTGGAAACGAAAATTTCTGAAGATAGCAAATATCACGAAAATGCTTACGAAAAAAATTGTATTAGTCACGATAATATCATATTGGCGATCCGAAAGTCACGGAATTTTTGTACCGAGCAAACAGTGGTAAAACCTTTCCGTGCGGACGCCCGAAAAATTAGGCGAAAATATGCTCGGAGCGTTCGTGCTTTTGTAAATGTGCCCCTAAGTATATCCATTGGGGTATACAGCTTATGGCCCTCCTGTAACCCACTTATTATTAAGTGTAGCCAACCGCACCCACCCAGACGATTCACTATAAAGGAATAATGGGGCACATTCATGAAAACGCGAGTTTGAATCCTAAATGGGATAAATTCGGATTGGATACGATAATTTCTTAAGATCGCAAATATCACGAATATGCTTATGAAAAAATCGTTTTAGGCACGATAATATCGCATTGGCGATTTTCGTATCCGAACAAAAAATGCAGGAATACCGAAGCTTGAATGAATCAGCGCAACAATACAATTTTGTCGCACAAATTTTGTCACAAAGTACGAAAAAGTTGCGAAAAATACGAAAAAGTCGCGCAGGTATGAAAAAGTCACCGAAAATATGCTGATCGAATACTTTGAGCGTTCGTGGATTAGTAAATGTGCCCCTCTGTGACTGCTGGGGGTGGGTAGGAGGTATAGAGACCCCAGTGGAGCACTAATTTGTTTATGAAAAATGCAATATTCACAAAGCTTAGGGAGTGGCCTAAAAAGAGGTTTCCGTGGGGCCCAGGAGCTTCTGTTTATGTCACTGGCCCTTGTAGTCATATAAGTGGCCCCTCCTGCAATGTTTTTCTTCCTGAATGTTTAATGGAACATATAACCCTTTGTGTAACACGAGTGCAAGGAATAGGGTTTGTACTGAACATGCTTTCAGTCTGTTGTTTAATTCACAACAAATCTATGGTGTTTGTTATTTCCTGCTCTAAACAGTGTATGTACTTTTCATTTCTAGCCTTCTGGTTCTTCAAGGCAATTTAGACACAGGAAGAAGGGGGCTTGTTTATAGTTCTTCTCCCTTGAAGCAGCTCTCGTGATTGCATAGGGTTGGGAGGAGAATAAAGGACAAAAACAAAACAAATATGCTTTACTTCATCTTTACAAAGATGGATTATTTGTACAGTAAAAGAATAGGCATTGGCCCTGGTGCATCCCATAAAATGCAGGTACACACACAGCTCTCGCCTGAAAAATAGCTTTAATGCCTTGTGTGAAAATCCCATTAAAATTACATTACAAAAATGACATTTTTAGTTATGCATTGCAGTAGTGTATTTACTGGTGAATTTATAATGCCCTTCCATTTCACCCGTCCCACCTATTTATTGCCTGATCTGCCCCAATTTGACCTCTTTATTCTGTAGGTAAGCATTTCATGCCTTCCTGAAATGCTCTTTAGGGCACACCTTTAGGGCACCACCCACGCCTTTATGTCACTGCCCTCCACATCTAGCTGGTAAAAAACTTTTTAAAATGTGGCAACCCTACACCCCAGTAAAAAAGAGCCCTGCACATGCATAGCCAGGCTTCTGATCCCTCGGCCATGGCCCATTATGCCAATCCCAGTCCAAGATCTGCCCCAATACTATCCTCTCCCTTGCAAGACCTGCCCACTTTGCACCTTCAAGTTGACCTTTAGTCCTGTTCTTCCAGGGGCCTCCGACTGCATTCCCCTCTGTACAGCCCGGATGGAGACCCTGGTTACATGGCTCCCGCCATTAATAAATTACCCCTATCACCTTCTAGGTTGCGTAAATGCTCAAACCTATTAATATAATTTCAAGGGTGCTTTTCCCCTTTAAGCCTTTTTGCTGCCAATTTGCACTTCATAAAGGAAGCTACATGTACGGAACTCAGGAGCGGGGTGTCAGCATTTCTGCACAGAACATAATCATCATCAGAAGCAATTGTTCAGCAAAATGCACCACTCGTCATACGAGAGAATAGCAGCCAATTGCCATGTATTTATACTCATCTCTCACTCACTTGTTCCATGGTAGGAGTAAGGGATACTCTTCCAATCTCTCGGTGCACTAATTACTGCACTGTACAACCAGGCACATCTCTGAGCCTCATTTATGGGAAATATTCTGTTTCTAAGCAGGTTTTATTGATGCTCTAAAAGTGCAGCCAAACAAGGGACTTTTTCAATTTGCCAGTTTGAGTTTGGCCAGGGGGGATCAGGACCAGTCCAATGCCTGGAAGTCATTATGGTGGCATTCCACTGACATCTCATCCAGTTTCAGCCACATCTATATACCTATAGGTTCCTAATCTTATACTGATGGCAGGGCTGCCAGTGAGAAACCTAACGCCAATGCGGAAATACACATCTGCCCAACAAGCCAAAAACCATCTGGATTCGAGCAAAGGAAATGATATATCATCATGTGCTATTTTCCTTACATCTGGATTGGTTTCTTTTTGAAGAAAGATTGAACTTACCTTTCCTGTCACAGCTGTTTATAGAGGTGCATCAGTTACAGAAAGCCCTGCCAGCTAACGGGAGCCATAAGGCTCTGCTATTCCTCTCTTTAGTACTGAACTTAAACACTGCCTGTTCGGGCAATGACACAATATCTGATTGTAAGCTCTTCAGGACAGGGACGTCAGTCCTCCTATCTCTTAAAACCTAGCGCTTAATCTTGAACAGAATTGTATGCATTGTATATAGTTTTTCTGCCATATTTTATTTTTCCCCACCCATGCTATCAATATATTGAATGGTCAGTGCTGGGTACACAAGCAGAGCTATATAAATAAAACACACATACATTATGGCCAAGAAATAAGAATCAGGGGAATCCTGTGGATCTGTTAAATATATTTCCCAAATAGCATAGCCTCCTTACACACTTTAATGTTAATTGATAAGAAGATTCATGGACACTAGGATGAAACAAGCCCCATCCATGGACCTCCAATCCTTATTTTTAAAGGAATACTGTCATGGGAAAACATGTTTTTTTCAAAACCCATCAGTTAATAGAGCTTCTCCAGAAGGGAATGGAGCAAGATAGCAGCTCCCAGTAGATATCAGAATAGTACTCAATAGTAAGAAATCCAAGTCCGGCTTGGGACTCCTCCAGTTACATGGGAGTATGAGAAACAATAGGTTACCTGAAAGCAGTTCTAATGTGTAGCGCTGGCTCCTTCTGAAAGCTCAGACTCGGGCACAATGCACTGAGATGGCGCCTACACACCGATATTACAACTAAAAAAATTTGTTGGTTCAAGAATAACATTTTAAATGGTAGAGTGAATAATTTGCTATGTAAACAGTGTAATTTAGAAATAAACAGTATACCATATAAATCATGACAGAATCCCTTTAAACATTATTGAGCCTTTTTATGGCAGGGCCTAACTGCCTTTTATACTTGGCCTCCCCCTCCACTGCCATGGCCCCCAGCATCTGTTAAACAGAGGTTCCTTTCTGCTGCAAGATCCTGTTGGCAGTTACAGGTTATTCATTCTAAGAAATTGAGAGTAAAAAGCTCAGCTCTAGACTGAGACACGGCAATGTGACTGGCGATAAAGTAATACCACCTTCCCAGTAACTTACCTATTTCATATAACATCGATTTAGCTTGAAACTATTGTTTCTTGAATAAGCTACTCCCTATCCCAGGCATGAATTCATTCTCTTAGTTATTGTTTGCTGTGATTGTGCTGAAAATGAGTTCCACGCACCCACTACCCTTTCAGCAAAGCAGTACTTCCTGACATTACCTCTGAGATTTCCACCTGAGAGCTTCAGGGTATGGCTTCTATTATTCTATTATTCTTTTTCCTCTGAAATATACTCCCCTCTGGGACTTCGGCCCCTTTGATGCATTTAAAAGCTTCAATCATATGTCCCCTTTGTCTCCTTGCCTCCAAGCTATTCATATTAAGTCCTTTGAGCCGTGGTGTCATAGTATCTTGTAGCACTTCAGTGGCCCTGCTTCAGAGAACTCTTGCCTGTCGATATAAAGTACAGAATTAGTGAGGTCTAACTTTACACTGTGCCCACAGCGTCTGCAGATTTAGTGATCTATCCAGATCTATATCTCACAATAAGAGGCACATACTGTATACAAACCATGGGGTGAATCCGTATATCAGAAATGTTGGGAAAGCACAATGCAGTATATTATTTATATAACACTTATTCAGCAGCGCTTTACATAATAAATCTAAATACTCTACCCAGAAGGGCTGAGCTAGCATCACCTGCAAACTTTCTGTCTGCAAATCTTTTGTCTAGTTAAACTAATGGCCACACAAGGAGACCCTTGTTGTCCTTATGGTAATGTGGCATATATGGCATACAGTGGATAAAGACCCTTTTCTTTCTCAGGTCCAGGTATTTTTCTAGCAGTTCCCCTATAACTGGCCTTTACTCTATCTTTAGTTACAACAGAGGCCTTACCGCACACCCTAGTTCTCCAAGTTTGACCGCCCGGTGCACATTGCCAGAGGGATCGGCACCCTCACAAAAACCAGCAGGAAAACAAAAGGCATCTTTTTCGCAAATAAAGACTTTCTAACAAGGAATTATTTCCCGTTAGCCCTGAGTGCCATTTTGCTTTTTGTTTTCCTTTACTCTATCTTTGTCATTCTAGTCAAAGGACAACCCTGCCCTGTATTTTTTTCACAAAGTGAATGTGGCAATTCACAAGTCAGTCCTATATGGTATTTGACCAATCAGCCCATGGACCAAATGGACAGATGCCATATAAGAGGACCACAGTATGGCCACTAAGTTATTATTGGTGGTACTTAGTTCCTGCATACTCTTTCCAAACACTTTATAGATCTCTGGGGTGCAAGTGCTAGAGGATGGATCCCCAGGGTGCAAGTGCTAGAGGATGGATCCCCAGGGTGCAAGTGCTAGAGGATGGATCCCCAGGGTGCAAGTGCTAGAGGATGGATCCCCGGGGTGCAATTGCTAGAGGATGGATCCCTGAGGTGCAAGTGCTAGAGGATGGATCCCCGGGGTGCAAGTGCTAGAGGATGGATCCCTGAGGTGCAAGTGCTAGGGGATGGATCCCCGGGGTGCAAGTGCTAGAGCATGTTTCCCTGAGGTGCAAGTGCTAGAGGATGGATCCCCAGGGTGGAGGTGCTAGAGGATGGATCCCCCGGGTGCAAGTGCTAGAGGATGGATCCCCAGGGTGGAGGTGCTAGAGGATGGATCCCCCGGGTGCAAGTGCTAGAGGATGGATCCCCCGGGTGCAAGTGCTAGAGGATGGATCCCCAGGGTGGAGGTACTAGAGGATGGATCCCCCGGGTGCAAGTGCTAGAGCATGGATTCCCAGGGTGCAAGTGCTAGAGGATGGATCCCCCGGGTGCAAGTGCTAGAGGATGGATCCCCCGGGTGCAAGTGCTAGAGCATGGATCCCCAGGGTGCAAGTGCTAGAGGATGGATCCCCAGGGTGCAAGTGCTAGAGGATGGATCCCCCGGGTGCAAGTGCTAGAGGATGGATCCCCAAGGTGCAAGTGCTAGAGGATGGATCCCCAGGGTGCAAGTGCTAGAGCATGGATCCCCAGGGTGCAAGTGCTAGAGGATGGATCACCAGGGTTCAAGTGCTAGAGGGTGGATCCCAGGGTGCAAGTGCTATAGGATGGATCCCAGGGGTGCAAGTCCTATCTATCTAAAACTCTACCAACTCTCTGTAGGACTAAAGCTAGCCATAGCTTCCAAAATGTGGCTGAGCAGTAAGATGAATCCCTAACACTGATTTAGGCATAGGCACTGTATATGCAGGTATGTGTGTGGGGGAGGTGGGTGCTTCTACAGACCAAATCCAATCTGCCGATTCACCGTCAGTGAGTGCATGGTGCTGCAGGTCCAAAGGTGGCAGTAAATGTGTACAGGCACCCATATGGTATTTGTCTTTTTAGCTTGTGGGTACATCGGTTGGACACCACAGTGGATCGGCCAGTGTATACCCCCTAGAGTCCAGGGGTCCCCAACCTTTCATACTGTGAGCCTCTGTGAGGGCTGGTAGCTTACAGGAGGCTCAGTTTGGCAGTACACCTGGTTTTTATGCAACCAAAACTTGCCTCCAAGCCAGGAATTCAAACATAAGCACCTGCTTTGAGGCCACTGGGAGCAACATCCAAGGGGTTGGGGAGCAACATGCTATTCTGAGCCAGTGGTTGGGGATCACTGCCTAGACCAATAGATTTAAAGGTGAACTAAACCCTAAAAACATATATGGGTAGAAATGCCATATTTTCAATACTAAACTTACTGCACCAGACTTTAATATTTAATACAGTAATATGAGCCAGTGTCCTAAACTGACAGCAGCACCAGTCATGTGCTGTGTATCATTAGAAAAAAAAATAGGAAAAAACACTTTATATGCAGCATTTCTTCTTTGTTTCACTTTAGTTGTTCTTTTTATACAGACACAGGTACAGCACAACATTTTGCAAGCAGTTTCCCACCACTTGTTTTCAAGTTGACATCAATAGGATGTACTGTATATCTGTATTATAGATAATATGAGCTGAATGTCCCAAGCCACTTAGGAACTTTGTAATATATTTCTACTGTGCTTTTTTCTCTGCTGTTGGACTGTATTTATCCCCCCCCCCCCCCCCCCCCCAATAGGGTGATCCTGTCTGTGCAACCCTGTACTCATATATTATTATTTATGTTTCCTGTTCTATTTGGTGCTGGAATGACCTCTATTGTTCCACAGTTACTCTATGGCAGTGATGGTGCCTCCTCGAGTCTATAAGTCATATGGATTATGTAATAAGGGTGCTTACAGCTGTTTCTGCAGGCTGAGGTCACAAGGTTCTTGGGGTTACTCATACGGGGTTGGGTTAATAATAAAGTATAAGCATGGGTTAATAATAATATAGTATGAGTATGGGCAGTCTGAAACATGTAATAATTTCTCCCTGCATTGTTTCCAGGGAAAAGTCACAGTATCAAAGGAACTTGCTCCTTAAGGTGAAAATACACAGAGCTACTAGTAGCAGCTACTAAAATAGACAGTGCTGATCATTTACTGATAACTGTCTCTGTGTGTTTTAGCAGAGGCAATTCTCAGTATTGTCTATGGCAGGGTATTTTCTGGCGTTCATTAGCCATGACAAGTAGCTGCTACTAAGCAGCTGCTCTTTGTGTCTTCAACCAATAGAAAGCTTTGCATGGGTGCACTTATATTTATGGCAGTTGGTCTCTTTTTAGGGAACCTATGCCTTTCTAAATCTTCATTATTCTCCCCCTATGCCCAGAAGCCATACCAGCAGGCTACTAACAGAGGCACAATGTGCATTCCGGGCCAATCCTCTACTTGATGCCTTAGCTTTTCTGCAGTGACTAAACTCTACCTAGGACCACTGTGACATTTAAGAAGTGAGTTTCATCTAGATGTCCCAAATGGCATTAAGGTGGCCACACACGTGGCGATTTGCGATCGTTAAATTCTCCACTAACCTTCAGGGCTGAAACGGCAGATAAGGAGGTAGAAACAATAGGATCTCTACCTCCTTCTGCCGATTCAGCCCTGAAGGCGCCCGATCAAAATCTTTTAACCCGCCTGATTGGTGAGTCGACTGATTTCAGCAGCCTCCTGCGATATCAGTCGACTCACCGACTTGCCATACATGCACCGAATATCGTACGAAACGTGCGTGTATGGCCAGCTTTAGGATCTCTTTGTCTAGTCCTTTAGAAAATAACCCCGGATTGACTGTGCTCATCCCCAGCTTTTCCTAATCACGATAGCAGGTTAGCAGACTGGCCTTGTCCTACACAACGTGTGAATTTCTTAGGTGTGTGCCTGAGTTTACCCTGTAATAAAATAGCTTTTTCTCCCCCCGCCTTGACTTAAGGAACAATTACCCCTCACCACTCCTACTCTGTTTTTTCTGGGAATAGGCTAAACTGGTGTTACCTGATTACTGTACATTGGGCCGCGGTGATGAATCATTATGAGCCATTAGAGATATTCGCTCAGCAAGTCTATTTCCTACGCTGTGAGCAATGCTACTCATACTGTCACTTACTGAATATTTTATTATTATAATGTTATGGCTTTCTGACTTGTTTTTAACCATATACATGCACAGTTGCATATCAAGGAGGTGCAAAATGAATATCAATGCACAAATCCTACTTTGCTATTAACCTGAATGATTTTCTGTGCTGTTTGGCCCGATTCCTTAAGGTAAGTCGCCTGCAATAAATCTCTGCTACAGCTTGCGACTAATTTCCCTGAAAAGCCTTTCCACCAGCAACTCTGGAGTGGCCTACTCCTTGCTTCGGTTTTCCGAAATTGCACAAATTTGCCTGCAGGAGGAATCCGAAGCGATGCATAGGCCTTTCCACAGGCAGTTCCCTTTATTTCCGGTAGAAAGGCTTTTGGTGAGATTAGTCACCTGTGGTAGCAGAGATTTATCGTGGGTGACTAATCTCCCCATGGGACATTAGCCTTAAGGCCATGCCCTTATGCCTGAAGGCAGGGTCAGACTGGGCTGCGGGGGCACCGGGAAAAAACCTGGTGGTCCCCGGCGGCCCAGACCTGATCTCCGCAGGGCGCTCTGCCGAGCCTCAGGTCTCCCTCCCCTGAAATGCTGAAGGTAAGTTTAATTTACCCGCGATCGGGGAGCAGGTAGGAGGGGTGGTGGGGGCGACTGCGGGAGGGGATGTGTGAAGGCCGTGGCAGGGGCACATTGGGGGTGCAATGGCCCCGGTGGGCCCTGCACCCCCCAGTCCGACCCTGCTTAGAGGTGGCCCCTAAGGTACAGCCCAAGCCCCTGTTGAATTCCACTTTGTACCATTGCCAGTGGGCTGGTGGGTTAAGTAAGACCATAGGCTATAGGACAGGATTTACAGCACTGGAATGTAATATATATACAGCATATTTACACGCACCAACAGATAAAGGATTATATTTCATTAAAGCACCCAGAACTGCCAGCTGGCACACAATATGACTGGACAAACACGTTTTACATGCATATGCCTGCACATGCATTCAGGATAAAATAATATGTACTCACAGTCAGAGTAACATACATTTGCACTCCTAGTTAGGGTAACATACCCACAGTCAGTGTAACATGCACATATACACAGTCAGGGTAACATACATATGTACTCACAGTCAGGGTAACATACCCACAGTCAGGGTAACATGCACATATACACAGTCAGGGTAACATACATATGCACTCACAGTCAGGGTAACATACATATGCACTCACAGTCAGGGTAACATACCCAAAGTCAGGGTAACATGCACATATACACAGTCAGGGTAACATACATATGTACTCACAGTCAGGGTAACATACCCACAGTCAGGGTAACATGCACATATACACAGTCAGGGTAACATACATATGTACTCACAGTCAGGGTAACATACACACAGTCAGGGTAACATGCACATATACACAGTCAGGGTAACATACATATGTACTCACAGTCAGGGTAACATACACACAGTCAGGGTAACATGCACATATACACAGTCAGGGTAACATACATATGTACTCACAGTCAGGGTAACATACACACAGTCAGGGTAACATGCACATATACACAGTCAGAGTAACATACATATGTACTCACAGTCAGGGTAACATACCCACAGTCAGGGTAACATACATATGTACTCACAGTCAGGGTAACATACACACAGTCAGGGTAACATGCACATATACACAGTCAGGGTAACATACATATGTACTCACAGTCAGGGTAACATACATATGTACTCACAGTCAGGGTAACATACACACAGTCAGGGTAACATGCACATATACACAGTCAGGGTAACATACATATGTACTCACAGTCAGGGTAACATACACACAGTCAGGGTAACATGCACATATACACAGTCAGGGTAACATACATATGTACTCACAGTCAGGGTAACATACACACAGTCAGGGTAACATGCACATATACACAGTCAGAGTAACATACATATGTACTCACAGTCAGGGTAACATACCCACAGTCAGGGTAACATACATATGTACTCACAGTCAGGGTAACATACACACAGTCAGGGTAACATGCACATATACACAGTCAGGGTAACATACATATGTACTCACAGTCAGGGTAACATACACACAGTCAGGGTAACATGCACATATACACAGTCAGGGTAACATACATATGTACTCACAGTCAGGGTAACATACACACAGTCAGGGTAACATGCACATATACACAGTCAGGGTAACATACATATGTACTCACAGTCAGGGTAACATACACACAGTCAGGGTAACATGCACATATACACAGTCAGAGTAACATACATATGTACTCACAGTCAGGGTAACATACCCACAGTCAGGGTAACATACATATGTACTCACAGTCAGGGTAACATACACACAGTCAGGGTAACATGCACATATACACAGTCAGGGTAACATACATATGTACTCACAGTCAGGGTAACATACCCACAGTCAGGGTAACATGCACATATACACAGTCAGGGTAACATACATATGTACTCACAGTCAGGGTAACATACCCACAGTCAGGGTAACATGCACATATACACAGTCAGGGTAACATACACATGTACTCACAGTCAGGGTAACATACCCACAGTCAGGGTAACATGCACATATACACAGTCAGGGTAACATACATATGTACTCACAGTCAGGGTAACATACCCACAGTCAGGGTAACATGCACATATACACAGTCAGGGTAACATACATATGTACTCACATTCAGGGTAACACATACACACACAGTCAGGGTAACATTCAAATATACACAGTCAGGGTAACATACCCAAAGTCAGGGTAACATGCACATATACACAGTCAGGGTAACATACATATGTACTCACAGTCAGGGTAACACACATACACACAGTCAGGGTAACATACACATACACACACAGAGTCTGGGTAACACACACATACACACAGTCAGGGTAACATACACATACACACACAGAGTCAGGGTAACATACATATGTACTCACAGTCAGGGTAACACACATACACACAGTCAGGGTAACACACACATACACACACAGAGTCTGGGTAACACACACAAGGCAGAACCACACCTGCACTAATTTATGGATATGGCCTAAACCCTCCCCTCCTTTGATGTTCCTACAAGCTGACATTTTAAAATGCCACTAAATGTTTAGTGCTGCTTCATTCTTTCCATGAGATACAAGGCAATGCCAAGAGGTGCTAACATGTCAATAAAACCTCCAGATGCAGCAGTTTGTGTCATGGCCTCTCCTTTTGCCCTTATACTGTTTTGTACATTTGAAGGTATGTTGGCACAGAATGAATTTTTAAACAAAAACATAAAAATAAAGTTGCTAAAAATAGTGTGTGATTTGGGCCAGGTGCCTGCATTGGCATAATAGGGCACGGTTGAGGTTATAAAGTGTAATGGTGCTCTCAGGACACTCCCAAAATTCAAAATATATACATTGGCATCTCTGGCTAGGGCAATAATTTGCACTGCTGCCTTACAGCTCAAGAGTCTGGGGCAGGGCCAGGCCAAGTCGACCAGGCACCCTAGGCAACCTGGTTGGTTTTGCCTGCCCCAAGCAGCTCCCTGCCCTCCCCACCCACCCACCGTTACGCCCTAGGCAGGTGCCGCTTCTGCCTACCCCTAGTTCCTGGTCTGGAGTTCTATTCTGACCAGGGCCCAGTTTGTATGGAGTTGGTATATTCTCCATGTAAGGTTTCCTCCCACATTTCAAAATGAATTGGCTGCTGATGTTTGCATGGGATTTGCATGGGAGTTCCGCTGGGCCAGGGACTGATGTGAATCTCTGTAAAGTACTTACAAATGAGCTGAGAGCCTCCTCTAATCCAGTCTGCTGCTTGTCCATCCACTTTCCTGGTTTCACATCTGCTCAGCAAAAAGTGCTTCACTGCCCTGGGGAGCCCCAATAAGGCAGCTCTGATCTGCCGCTGCCCCGGCTTTGCTTACTAATAGGTGAGCTTCAGCCCATAGGGAATGCCATGAAAAGGGCAAAGTCAGAAGCACAAGTTGGATCCCTTCCCAGGTTTCCTGCTGTTCTGCGACTCTCTGTGTAACATGTTAGCTCTAGATAAATAAAGGATAATAATAATAACACATCAGCCTAATGTTTTGTTTATACAAGGAGAGTTGAGGGGGCAGGAAAACAAATGAAAGCGTGCGATTATCATATCCTTTTACCTCTTCTTATCTCTCCAGCCTGCAAAGTGATCATTTGTAATTTAAAGGGGGCCACCCAATCTGCTGCATTAGAAACAGCTGGAATCATATGAGCGAGAGGAGTTAGAATGAAATATGTTACACTGTACAAATAGTAATTATGTGCAATTCAGCAGGGAAAGCAGGTCGGACACCATGGTGCTTGGTGCAAGGATATAGGAGCAATGAGTATGTTTGCAGGTTTCTATAAGAATATATAACCCATATATACAGCCCACATTTAAACCAGCATCTGATATAAATAAAGCCTTTTCACAAAATGTCCATCCTCTGGTTTATACAGGTACAGGACCTGTTATCCAGAATGCTCAGGACTTGGGGTTTGTAATGTTGTTCCATCCATTCCTGCAAGAATATTAGCAGTTTAGCACTGGGTGGCGGAATGAGAATGCACACAGGAAGGGGAGGAGCACAGTGCCTGGAGAGAACAGCCATTACTCTACACTGCACTCTCAGATCCCTGTGTGGATTCTTCAAGTTCTGCTACACCGTGCACAGGGGCATCACAGGGTTTTATAGATACGGGATCTTGAATCACAGTACTATAATGAGTCTGACGTTCAGGTACATGAGAACATTATCACTGACCTCTCCTACCCCTTAGTCCTGAGCGTCAATAGGGACAACTGCTTTGGGTTGCCATAGCAATACCATCGCTGTGCCCCATTTTCCCGCTTGCCTTGGGGGATGAATTATTTCAGTACATGTGCAGTTTCTGAACAGGGGGTCGAGGAAGTGATGTGAAGTCAAGATGGTGCCCGCAACCTATGGATCACTCAATACATTCAAGGTGCTTAAACAAGTAACCTAAAAAATCATTTAAATGTTAAATAAACCCAATAGGATTGTTCTGCCCCCAATAAGGGGTAATTATATCTTAGTTGGGATCAAGTACAGGTACTGTTTTATTATTACAGAGAAAAGGGAATCATTTAACCATTAAATAAACCCAATAGGGCTGTTCTGCCCCCAATAAGGGGTAATTATATCTTAGTTGGGATCAAGTACAGGTACTGTTTTATTATTACAGAGAAAAGGGAATCATTTAACCATTAAATAAACCCAATAGGGCTGTTCTGCCCCAATAAGGGGTAATTATATCTTAGTTGGGATCAAGTACAGGTACTGTTTTATTATTACAGAGAAAAGGGAATCATTTAACCATTAAATAAACCCAATAGGGCTGTTCTGCCCCCAATAAGGGGTAATTATATCTTAGTTGGGATAAAGTACAAGGTCCTTTTTTATTACAGAGAAAAAGAGAATCATTTTTAAAACTTGAATTATTTTCTTTTTTAAAAGTACAGCCTATGGGAGAAGACCATCCTGTAATTTGGAGCTTTCTGGATAACGACATTTCAGGTAAGGGATCCCATACCTGTATGAGGCACTGTGCTCACACACAAACCAAAGGCACACATACATGCTAGGATACATCAGCCAATGAATGAGTCTATGGGGGGGGAGTCTCACTCAAGTCTATTTATATAGCTCAGTACTTCAAGGGCTTTATCTATTGCTTGCTGATATTGTTGCTCACTTTCAAGTCGACTAATATAACACCTCCCGCTTTACTTATTGTTTTCAGGAAGGTGCTATCACTTACATATAGTGCTTTTGTTTTGTTAAGTCCCTTAAGTGCATTTTGTGCCCTTAAGGGGAACTGTAGTTACAATAATTCATTGTTATTTATTTATTATGCTGTAGTGGTATTTTGTGATATTCAGTGTTTTATTAGTGAGTTTTCTCATCATCATTTTTCTCTGACAACAACCCACTCAGGCTGTGAGTGCCAGACTAACAGCAGTAGAAATATATTGTAGCATCTGATACCAACAATATACATCATTTGAAACATCCAGCTGCTAAGGGCTAGTACTGATAAGCGTTTGTTCCTGCACTCCCCTGCCCCGGCGTTCCTCTGCCTTCCACCCCAGGGGAGCGCAGGAACAAACACACCCCATTCTTCCTTATGGAGCTGTACTAACACAGGCATGTAAGCACCAAAAGCAGGTGGAGTGCAGCATCTTGTGTTGCATGCTTACATGCGCTATGTATTGTTTCACCATGGCGGGGAGTACTACTCCAGCTTGGATTTGTGGGCAGGCCACAAAGGCCCAGGCCTAGGGCAGCAGAAATCATGGGTGGCTCGCTTCTCCATTCAACCAGCCCATGTTGCTTTAGGGCTCTGGCCCGCGACAAAACTCCATGTTCGCGGGCGACTAATCTCCCCGAGTTGCCATGACCCGCCATCCCACTGGCGAAATCGCGCCGCCGCGTGGTGGGTCATGGTAACTCAGGGAGATTAGTCGCCCGTGACAAGGGAGATTTGTCGCGGGCGACTGATCTCCCCGTGTGCCAGAGCCCTTAATGCTTAACTGTCCAGCAGCCGACTCTCCTTGCACCTATAGGGAGGGTCTGAGGGCTGAGCAGGGGACTGGCTTTTCACTACTGAAGAGGGGCATTATGTTCCTTTATTGTTATATTTAAAATGGAAGTCTGGCCCTTTAAAATCACACAGGTTCTGCGGTCAAGCAAAATGCAAACTGCTCATACTGCCCAACCAAATCCGTGCACATGTGGTTACTGTAAGAGTAAACGTCAAATCAGAAAAGCCAATATAAAAGGAAAGGCAAACAGTTGTCTCTAAAGGTGGCCATACACGTACCGATATCGTCGTACGAAAGGTGGCTTCGTACGATGTTCGTACGATTTTCGGCCCGTGTGTGGACTCCGAATTATCGTCCCGACAATTGTTGTACCATGACGATCGGTCGTTTAGCCGATCGGTCAGGTTAGAAAATTTCTGTCGGATGACGAGCAAATCTGTGCATGTATCTTGTATCTGACGATAATTTGGGCGACCTATGACGTATGTGTGACCTGTGACCTATGACGAAAATTGCGCGAGCATAGAAACGTACATACGTACGTTCGTTATACGTACGTTCGTACACGGACTTTAACTTTAACAACCTTGTATTTCCTGCTACACAAGTTCCCCTGTTTCTATTTTATGGGAGCCAAATCACCCAAATAAATTGATAGGGAAGCAGGGCTTGACTAGTTAGGACAACCTGCTGTTCAATGTTTGCATTTACAAACAGGTCAAAAACAGTTATAGTTGTTTATATAATTGCTGATTTATATTAAAAAATTGATAATAAACAACTGTAGCCTTCTCTCCCCAAAAGAAGTAGTCCGTTGTTTTATTGCGATCAGGGGGAGGGGAGAGGGGCAAAACAGGCTCGACACTGCATTATTATTATGAAGTCATTTATGTTATGCCTGCACTACCTAACTATGGTATCCTGCTTTATGAATTGTTCTTCTTTAGTAAGTGAGGGGTTGCTGACCAACTATAATAAACAAGTCAAGGAAATTTGGTGAGGTACAACAAATAGAATGTGTTTATTTTGGCATGATTTTCTAATATGTTGTTTCTTTCACAAGCACCCAAAAATTTGAAGTATTTCAAAGATAAAAGATATGCACAAAATATTTTGAAAATCTGCACAAACTTTGTAGAAGATCTGCACAAAAGATATGCACAAACTATTTAGAACATATGCACAAAAAATTAAGAAGATCTGCACAAAATATTTAGAAAACTTTGTAGAAGATCTGCACAAAATATTTAGAAAACTTTGTAGAAGATATGCACAAAATATTTAGAAAACTTTGTAGAAGATATGCACAAAATATTTAGAAAACTTTGTAGAAGATATGCACAAAATATTTTGAAAATCTGCACAAACTTTGTAGAAGATCTGCACAAAAGATATACACAAACTATTTAGAAGATATGCACAAAAAAATTAGAAGATTAGCACAAAATTTAAAATTTGGAAAAACATGAAAACTATTCAGATTTGTTTTCAATCTCGTCAATAATTTCGGCGATTTCTTGTTCCAGGAATACTATGGCTTCCCCTGCACACTGTATGGCTTTCTTTGCCACTTGCAAGCGATCAGCGCAGCTTCTCAGTTTACTCAGGAAGTTGTGTTTTGTACTGGTTCCCTTGTTGGATTCATCATCCGAACCTTAAATAAGAAACATACATTAAAATATATGCAACTAGACAAACCCTAGTCCATAGACCATCCATCTATGCACAAACCTGATACAGGTAGCGTGTCTTGCGAGGAGCTGTGTGGCTCTTCAGTGTTGTCTGTTTTCAGAGATTCAAAACTCACATCCAAAGCAGCATCTGTAGTGGAGTTATTCTCTTCAGTGCCTTCTGTAAGGTCAATAGCTGTATCCTGAGTATTTTGGTTAACATCTGTTGGTTGTCCTCTGTTTCTTTTCATGGCAAGAAGTCTTGCTCTCTTGATTTGTTCTACAAGAACACAGTTATTAAAATATAACACATCATACACAAGTTATGGTAAGCTATTACAGGAACAGAGACAGCACTGCAGAGAAGGAAAAGACAGTGACAGAAACAAAGAAATCACAACACAACCATTTAAGCCGGATATAGGGAAGCTGTATCAGGAGAGAGAGTGAAAGTAGAAGGGAAAAGGACAACAGCAATACAACAAATAATAAAAGAACGTTAAAAGTACGGTGACGTTTTAACGAACGAACGTTCGTCCTGACGCGGCGTTAATTTTGTTATACTTTTATAACTTACTTTTCTTTATAGTCCGATGTATGCTTTTTAACTGCTCTTCCTCCCTCAACTTCAGATCTGACCAGCGCTTCCGTAGTTGGTCTTTAGAGCGCAGCACGCCAAATTTTGTTTTCAGACCTTCAATTACCTTATTAAGAATATTATCTTTCCGGGAATTTGCCCCATGGTATACTGCTTTTTTAGCATCATAATCATGCTTCTCAAGGATTTGTACCATGTATACCATTTCTGAACGACTCATCGGTGTCGCTCTTGCCATAGTTGTAGCACCCCTCTCCATGGACAAGCCGAGAAGAACTGGCGCCAGAACCCGTGTGACGTCAGCGGAAATGACGTAGTATCGCGTGTCTTTCCGGAAATACTTTGTGTTCAGCGAGTGTGGCGGGTGTCCGAACGATCGTTCGTCTTCGTCCCGTATTTTTTTACCTTTGGAGTCCACGGTTTGGAATTTAGGTGAGTGTGTTTGGAACCATTACTTCTTTATTCATAGCATATCGTGGGTGGGGTTTTCGTTTAAAAAGTAAAAACGTAGATCTTTGACAAGATCGTTCGGACGAACGAACGTACGAATGTTCGTTTCTGTGAATATGGCAACTCCTTTAAACTGTATAGAATGTTTTTAACAATGGCCCAGCCCACTACATTTTTCAGTTACAAACTGTTGCTTACTACTTGAAACCGAGTGTTTTGTCACTTACATGATTGTATTGTGAAATATGTATGGTACCTATACCCGAATATGCAATATTATATAAACCATTGTTTTGATAGTATATTTTTTTTTCCCCAGGATGGCTGAAAATTTCATGAGTCCGGATTTCTTAAAAGAGTTCATTGAGGCTTACCATGGTCAACCGTGTCTGTGGCAAGTTAAGTCTGCGGAATATGCAAACAGACTAAAAAGAAAGGAAGCCTACGACGTTCTGGTCGAATTATGTAAGAGGGTCAATCCCTCTGCTAATATTGCCTTTGTGAAGAACAAAATTTCTAACATAAGAACTGTTTTCAAAAAAGAATTCAACAAAGTGCAATCATCCAAAAAATCAGGTGCCTCCACAGACGATATATACACACCAAGATTGTGGTACTATGGGCTGCTTTCATTTGTAGTGGACCAGGATGTCCCACGAGGCTCTATTTCTAATTTTGGAGAGCAGCCGGAAATTGATGTAGCATCTGATGCAACACAAGAAGATGATATACATTGCGAAGAACAAGCATCACAGGTAAATAAGCTGTGACATTGTAAAAGCTTACATATTTTTGGTTGTTATGTGTTATAACCATATTGTCAATGTTTTCTTTCAGAGTTTGTTTTCTACCAATTACCATGAGGAGCCAGCACAGGCCTCAGAACAATGTCATAGGCCAGTGACAAAGGCCAAAAAAAGAAAAACACCGCCGGGAGAAGAGAAGAACACACTTTTACAGAACGCAGCAGCTATACTTGAGAAACCAGAAGATGAACTGGATGCGTTCGCTTTCTCTGTGGCGTCAAAATTACGGAGGATGGACGAAGCTCAGCGGCTCAAATGTGAGCTGCTAATTACAGATTTGCTACACAGAGGGCTGCAGAATGAGCTGTCCAGTAACACTGCAATAACCACCCATTCTTTGCCAATAGTTACACAACCGCCACAACAATATTGGGCCAACTACCCTCCATACCCACCCCATACATATCATAACAATCCATGTTCCTCAACCCCCTCTCCAACAAATAGGAGTATCCCCTTTTTCAGTAGCCCTTCCCCAATAAACTCTGAAAACAGTTTACAGTTACAGGAAAATGATTTGACCAGGTACACAAATTTATAAAAGTTGCTCTTGCACTTGTGTTTACACTGCACTTGTTTTTCTTTTACGTTTTAATGAAAGGTTGTTTTTTATTTAACGCACTAAAATAAAAGTTTTGAAGTTTCAACAAACGAATTCTTTATTGTGTAATTGGTATAGAATAACTGGTTCATTCATTTACATTTCGGAAAACTCTTTAAACCATACGAAATTGCCAGTCAACTTTGCCAACACCATTGAAGTACTGTACATAATTTTCTCTGTTGGTTTTAGCATCATTTGATGTGTTTCTTGATTGTGAACTTTGCAGTTGTAGAAGCCTGTTGCTCTCATTACGCCATTCAGCTGGTACTATGGTCCCTGCTTGAATATCTTCATGGTCCACCATGCTAACAGGGGCATAAGAAGCATGATTGTCCTTGCGCAGGAAATTATGTAGAACACAACAGGAAAGAACAACCATATCAATTTTCTCAGGGCATAAATTTATAGAGGTGTGGAAAATACGAAAACGATTTGCCAGTATTCCAAACGCGTTTTCAACAACTCGCCTAGCTCGTGACAGTCTATAATTGAAGATCTTTCTTTCAGGCGTTAACACTTTCTGCGGAAACGGTTTCAAAAGGTTTTCATGTAGACCAAAGGCCTCATCACCAACAAATACAAAATTGAGCCCTTCCTTGGTCTCTGCATTAGTTGGCAAATTCAATTGTTTGCTCTTCAGTTTTTGATTGAAATGTGTTTGTTCAATAACGCCACCATCAGATAGTCTTCCATTCTTGCCAATATCAACCATAATAAATTCATAATTTGCATTCACAATAGCAAGCAATACAATACTAAAAAAGCCTTTGTAATTGAAAAAATATGAACCGGAATTTGGTGGTGGGTTTATACGAATGTGCTTCCCATCTATTGCACCGCCACAGTTTGGGAAATTCCAATAATCATTGAACTGCTGTGCAATTACTTGCCACTCTTCAGAAGTTTCAGGAAACTGTAAAAAAAATTTAAAAAAAGTGTCTATATGTTAATATATCAACACATATACAGTATATATCAGCAACTTCCAAACATGCATCAACTTACTAATATATTGTGGTATATTAAAGGCAAGTATATTAAAAACCACTCCTTGCAGTGGTCATTGCATAGTGCTATCTTTAAAAACACTGCATTGAAAGGTACGGTTGCATCCACTGTGTATATATTGATAGACAGTTAATAGATAGATGATAGATACATAGGGGCCGATTCACTAAAGTGCGTTTTAACATGCGCTATTTATTACAAAATTTCACTATAAGTATACTTGCGCTATTTTACACGCGACATTGCATGTGTTATTTAACTAGCGATGATGATTTCATAGTACCTCATTGTTATGCTATTTTATACATTATATTAACACCTTACCTTTAAATACTCCCCCTTTAGAGTTTCGACAATGGCATTGCACGTTTCAGGTATAATATGTCCTAGAGCTTGAGCAGAAATTCCTGTTGAGAATTTGAGATCTTCAAATGACCTCCCAGTTGCCAGAAACCTCAAAGTAGCAATTAGCCTTTGTTCTGCTGAGATAGATTTTCTCATTATCGTATCATCTTTTTGAATAAGTGGACCCACCTTCTGGAGTAGGGATCGGAAGCATGATTCAGACATCCGCAAATAATTTTTGAAATCATCAGGGTTATGCGCTTTTAACTCCTGCAGAAGTGCCATATGAGACAATGTTTCACGCTTTAAAAGCCATTGCTTACTCCAACATGAACGCTTTTTCTTCTTCTTCTTCTTCTCCTGATATGTTGATGCCAATACTATTGCAAGTGCTGCTCTGTATTTTGCACCCATAAATATTGGACTCATAGTCGGAAAAAACAGCAAAATAAAACCACAAACAACGAAACCTCGTGCACAAACGAAAGATCGCTCGTACAATGAGCACGTCTTTTCGTATACCGCCGTACTGTATGTACGTACGTATGTACGTCATTTCTGGGGTCAACCCACAACAGTTCAGTTTCCGGGGCATAAAGTTCGTACGACTATTGTCTGTGCGTTTGTGGTTACAAAATCGTTCGATTTGTGTTTTTAGCCAACTATTATCCTGCTGTTGTGATCGGACTGTTTATGTTGGATCGTTGCAGTTTAACGTACGACCAAAATACGAACGATCGGCGATCGTTCGTCGGCGCGAGACTGAAATCTCAACGTGTATGGCCACCTTAAGAGTCTTATTTTTTCCTTGTTAGAATGTGTGTACAGCTAAATAAACATTTTTATTGTTATTGACTGGAATGATTCCTAAATGGGAGCGGATGTTACTTTACTGCAAACTCCCAGAGTGTGGCTAAGTGGTTTCTCCTCCTGCAGGAAATAGGAGCAAGCTAACCAAAGCCAATGGAATGAAGTGAAGAGAAAAGGCTCCTTCAGATCCATATTAATTACAGTTCCACAGTCTATTAAATACAGCAAAGTCCAACTTTGTATTGAGGCCATGTGACTGCAGGGTTCCACTAGTGCACAAAATGCAGAGATTGTGGTCCCCCCCCCTCTGGGTCTCAGCTGAAGAGAAATAGTTGATGTCTAGGAGCAAATTGGGCTTCCATTGCAGTATGTGGAACCATTGACAAAGGTAATACTCAAGCCAATGACGGGGAGCTGGTCATCTGACATTGTGATCCAGTCATTCAGGATGTATCTAAAAATATATATATATAGGCAAATTGCTTAGACATCTGATTGTGAAGGGCAGGTTCATTCACATGGCGAAGAATGTTTTTCACTAGAGAGTTTTTTCATAGCAGATGGAGTTTAAAATGACACGTCATGTATGTAAAGATGAAAGAAATTTCAATCTTTTCTGCTTCCCTGGGTAGATCCATATGCACAGAATAGGGGGAAAGGGGGTTTTGGTGTCTAAATAATTACCTTCAAACACTAATACCATCCTCTCATGAGAAGCAAATCTGGAATTGATGGTCCCTGTAACCTTTTAGTCTTTTGTTCTTCCTTCTAGTCTGGTTAATGGAAGAAACACCTGTTGAATTTGAACCCGCTTTGGTTTTATGTTACAAGTTATGGGCAAAAGGTATTTGAATCTCATAGCACCTCTTGCTTTACACTTAAATCCAACTGTGTGGATGCTGCCCCCCTTCCCAGAATGTCCCAGTAAGAAAAATGGTTAAAGCCTTGGCAAAACATTAAATAATTGAAGCTGTTTATCCTCCCTTCTCTATTAGCCTGACTGTGTTACTTTGGCATCTGCTGCAGGCAGGAGATATCCAGCTAAACAGAATTTGTTTCTTATCTTAAATCTCCAGCGAGTCTTCCCTTTATCTGTATTGGCCTTTATTCCAACACTTCATAGATAGAGCTTCATTATTGATAATGTGATCGATTTGTATTCTGGCTTAATTAGAGAAATCGTTCATTAGCTGCTAGCAACAACAGTTAAACCAGTGGTGCCTGCTGGAATTACTACATCTTCTAGATTTGGAATTACAGTTAAAAGAGAAAATTCTTTCTTTTTTCAGCATTTTCATATTAAATGTTGTTTACCCAGGGCTACACATTGCACCATGAACAGCTGCTTATCTGCTCCTGCAGTTTCAAATTCATTTTTTTTTTCCGCTCTTTGAATGAATCATTTTAGAGCAACAGACAGTAGCATATTTAGTTAAGTTGAAAAGAGTCCACTGAGTTCCCCCTTCTTGACTCTTAATTCCTGGATCGATTACTGCCCAAACCATACTTATATACACCCATTATCCCTCACACTTCTGAACACCACTTCCTTAGGTATACTGACATCCCATAGTGGAGAACTCTAGTCAGTGCTTATGGTGAAATACCTTCCTATTTGAACACTAAGAAAAATCAAAATGAGTAAGCCCAGGCTGCTACATAAACCATTATGTTTGTAAAGGTGGCCATACATTATAAGGTTGCCAAACAAGCGCATCTTTCCAACGATATGCCCATCTAAGGTTGGCAAAAACAGTGATGGGAATAGGACTCGTTGGAGCAATAAAGTGAATGCAGAGTTATCAATTATTGATCAGAAGGCATGAGTAATATAACTGCAAGGGAACACTGTGGGATGGGCACCCTTGCTGGCTACACTGAATGGGGTGCTGACTACCATACCTTAATACAAGCTGTAGCACCCATATGAATGTTGGCTATCAAGGAGTAAGTGAAGATCTTTCTCAGCAATTATAATAATATGAGTTTTACTAAAAGGGCTTCTGCTACTGTACTACCCAGAGGCTATTTGTCCATTCCTGGTCACACATGGATTTCTAATATACTAAGTTCTACAAATCAATAAATACTTCTATAGAGCGTTTTGGGAAAATAACAAAAGTCTTTCTCCCTGCAGTTACAAGAGCGTTACTTATAATCTTCCCTCGGCTCCAGATTCTATTGTCTGAGTTGCGGATCTTGTAGAATATCGTGCCTGCTGCTTCAGCTTTATTTTAGGCCTAATTTGCATCACAATGCCTGATTGCTGCAGAAAGACAAATGATAATAGCATTATCTCAATATAGCAGCATTAATAGGAAACAATTATACATTCTGTCTGTTAGAGAAGAGGGGGCTCTTATCTAAAGGGGGGAAGTTATATAAATCCAAGATATGTAACCTGTCCCTCCAGCTTTTGTAAAAGCAATTTCCAAATTCTGTTTTACTATATTATATATTTATTACTATATTACACTGTAATTGATTCTGCCATTTAAATTTTTATTATTGAACCAACAAATGTATTTTTTAGCTGTAATATTGGCGTGTAAGCACCATTTCAGTGCATTGTGCCTGAGTCTGAGCTTTCAGAAGGAGCCGGCGCTACACATTAGAACTGCTTTCAGGTAACCTATTGTTTCTCCTACTCCCATGTAACTGGAGGAGTCATGACTTTGCTGAGCCAAACTTGGATTTTTACTATTGAGTGCTATACTCATATATACCACTAGGTGAGGCATGGGAGCAGTTTAGCAATGCAGGTGCAGCTGTAAAGTGTGACTGAAGTTTATCAGAGCACAGGTCACATGGCTGGGGCACCCTGGGAAATGAAGAATATGGCTAGCCCCAAGTCAAATTTCAATATTAAATATAAAAAAAAATCTGTTTGCTCTTTAGAAAAATGGATTCCAACGCAGGATTCTGCTGGAGAAGCTCTATTAACTGATGGGTTTTGTAAAAAAACATGTTTTTCTGTGACAGAAGTTGCTGTACAACATCATTTGTCTTTTGTACTATTATCTACATTTCTGCCCCCAAGAGACCCCTAAGATGCTTGAAACCCAAGACGAATGCTGTTTGGCCCCACCTTAAAAGCAGCTCCATAGGATATATAATCATATTGGAACAAGGGTCAGAGATGATAATGATGAATTTGTGATTTTTTTAAAAAGACCTGTTCTGCCCATTATTGTTACCGGGCTTATTTAAGGAGTTTGCTGACATGAAAGACATTTTCCGGTGGCAGAATAATTGCAGGAAAGTCACTTTTGACACTTTGCTTGCTCCCAAGATGGGCCATGCCTCTGCAGAGGAACACATCCCGTGTAATGTCCCAGCCCCTGTCACCTTCCTAGTCCTTGAGGATATTTATAAAAGCAGCTGGATGACGCACATACGCCCAATCTTTATGGGATTTCACTCTTTTCTTCATTTCCTTCCCCAGTTCCTGACATTGTGTAATTTCAGATGCTCCCTCTGCTTCTCAGATTGGGAAGTTGGAATCCTCAGAACAGTCTGGGACAGGATAAACCTGGACACTCATTTTAAATAAGGAACTTATGGAAGATCCACATATGTTCTTCTCAGTTTGCTGCTGCGCTGTGCTTTCCCAACCTCCCCTTTAGGAAATCAGCTCTAAGGGGTGTTCTGAAACCTCTGAGCCGACATCAACTGTGCTGCTAACTGTGATTTACTGAAGTTTGGGAAAATCTTTTTCCAAGTGTTGAACTTTTTTCCCTTATTGTCATCTAAAAAAATTAAGTTTGCTATTATTACATTTAGTTACATAGTTAAACTGTGTTGAGTCCATCAAGTTCTACCCAAGTGAACCCAACACACACAAACCTATACTGACCTATCTATCCGCTCACATACAGACCCACACTGACCTATCTATCCACTCACATACAGACCCATACTGACCCATCTATCCACTCACATACAGACCCACACTGACCCATCTATCCACTCACATACAGACCCATACTGACCTATCTATCCACTCACATACAGACCCATACTGACCTATCTATCCACTCACATACAGATCCATACTGACCTATCTATCCACTCACATACAGACCCATACTGACCTATCTATCCGCTCCCATACAGACCCACACTGACCTATCTATCCACTCCCATACAGACCCATACTGTCCTATCTATCCACTCACATACAGACCCATACTGACCTATCTATCCGCTCATATACAGACCCATACTGACCTATCTATCCACTCACATACAGACCCATACTGACCTATCTATCCACTCACATACAGACCCATACTGACCTATCTATCCACTCACATACAGACCCATACTGACCTATCTATCCACTCACATACAGACCCATACTGACCTATCTATCCACTCACATACAGACCCACACTGACCTATCTATCCACTCACATACAGACCCATACTGACCTATCCACTCACACACAGACCCATACTGACCTATCCACTCACATACAGACCCATACTGACCTATCTATCCACTCACATACAGACCCACACTGACCTATCCACTCACATACAGACCCATACTGACCTATCCACTCACACACAGACCCATACTGACCTATCCACTCACATACAGACCCATACTGACCCATCTATCCGCTCACATACATAAACCCATACTGACCTATCTATCCACTCACATACAGACCCATACTGACCTATCTATCCACTCACATACAGACCCATACTGACCTATCTATCCACTCACATACAGACCCATACTGACCTATCTATCCACTCACATACAGACCCATACTGACCTATCCATACACTCACATACAGACCCATACTGACCTATCTATACACTCACATACAGACCCATACTGACCTATCTATCCACTCACATACATAAACCATATATACCAACATCAATACTAACTATAGATATTAGTATCACAATAGCCTTGCATACCATGCTTGTTCACGAACTCATCCAGGCCCCTCTTATAGGCATTAACAGAATCTGCCATTAACATCACTAGGAAGGGCATTCCCCACCTCACTGCCCTCTACGCTGCTTCAAATGAAAGTTCAATAACGAACGTATCAAGAAAAAGTCGTACTTTTTCATTAACAGTTCTAGAAAAAAATATAAATTTTTTGTAATGGTGCCCATCGTACTTTAATGAATGGGCCACTTAGTATTGTCAGCAAAAATAGAAACTCTAGTACTATAGATAGTACTAGAGTACTATCTATAGTACTCTCTATGCCCACCTCCAGGACATTAATAAACTAGTTAAAAAGCAAAGGACCAAGGCCCGATTTGTTAACACGGTGCCCAGAGGTCGCCCCCATTGCTTGCCCCCCCGCATGCATGCGCGTCCATTTAACTCACGTACGGAGCAGTGGTGTGAGGACGCACTAAAGTTTTCTGCGCATCCGGTCGCCATTGCTGTGTATGCAAGCAAAATTTCAGTGTGGCTTGGGGGGCATGCCGCCCCTAAATTTGTGTCGCCCTAGGCTCGGTCCCTTGTGGCCTCGCCACAAATCCAGGCCTGCCTGCAGTACTCCACTAACAACACTGGCCCAATTAGAAAATGTTCCATTTACCACCACTCTTTGTACTCTATCCTTCAGCCAGTTCTCTATCCAATTACAGATATTATGTTCTAGGCCAATATTCCTCAATTTGATCATTAACGTTTTGTTAAAATGCTTTAATATACTTTCTTTTCATAAATAGGGAAAATATTTGCATGCATAAAATCACCGTAAATTATAATAAATAATCCCCAGGGTGTGAGCCCTGTATGTACAAAGTGAGACTAATGAGAAACACCCGATGCTGGACATTCAGCCCACTGTAGTTTTCTGCACTTTACTTGCTAAAGGGATCCAGCAACATATGGCGTTGACCCACAATCACTCATCATTCTCTCTTTAGGGACAGAGGAGGGAATTATGGGAAACATAAGAACATTAAAAGTCCGTGACCCTATAAGGCAAAGAGCTGCCAATTGAGTGCTTTTATATAAGCCATGTTTACTTTTACTCCTCAGCCTTTCGTAGGGGTTACATATTTCTCATAATGTGATAGTTTCATGGAGCCCACTGACACCAGTGACACCAGTAAGCACCAGTTATATAAGAGAACATTACTTGTAGCATTAGTTTATAATTATATTCTCTGCAGATTATCGTTGACTTCTGTGTTACTATACAGTAGGAATATCACTGTTTAATGGGACCTGTCACCCTAAGAAATAAATCCAAATTCTTATCTGTTGTGTTTGCCAAGCGAAATAATCTTTACACTATATAAATTATTTGTATCTTGTTTCCTTCAGTCTTGGAATTCATAGTCACTGCAAACAGGCAGGCGCCCTATTTCTGAACTCTGTTATTAAGGCAGCCCAGCTCAGAGCAATAGGGTAGCTCACTGTGTACACTAACCTGTCTTAGGCCTTAGACCTTCTCTGGTGACCTGTCCCATCCTGAATTAAAAGCAGTTGCAGGGATGTCTCCTCCCTGGAGCAGCACAGTGGTGCAGTGGTGGTATTGCTGCTTTGCAGGACATTCAGTTGTAACCAGAAAACTATCTGCAATTCATTTGTATGTTCTTTCTGTGTCTGCATGGGTCTTCTCTGGGTATTCTGGTTTCCTCCCACACTCCAGCAAAATACAGAAAAATGTGACTGATGCTTACAGTCAGGGACCTATGTACATGATTAACAGTTTCTGGAACATAATAATCTGTGTAACATACTGGTGCTATTTATATAAACAATAATATCCAAAGGCAATGGTTCCTAAACTGTAGGGCTGGTCTGGCCCCTTATGGAGGCTGAGAGGCCTTATCCGGTTGGGCCAAGCCTAATGGCCAGTTAGGGTGAGAATTTGGGAGTGTGTCTTACTGCTCTCTTACTGTTCTCCTAGATACTCTTTGAAGCCCAGGTTAAAAGCAAAACAGAATAAGATTTAGGGATGAACACTTATAAATATGGGTATAAATACTTGTAAATATAGGTATATTCTTGGAACTATGGTTGATACAGCAATCTTTTCATCTATCTATCTTATATATATTTTATATTTTTATTATCATAATTTTGTAACTAAAAACCCCTGTTATTTTTTTTATATGAAAAAATCAGTAATGCATTAAAAAAGCACGAACAGCAAGTCCCTTCACACAATACAATTTAGGGACACAGTATTTGCTATATTTGCTATATAGGGAAATGTCTTTCTATAAATCCATTTAAACCACAAACCTATGATTGGAAAGTTGGACTCGTGTCTATTCCCACAATGTATGAGTTGTATGAGGGTAAAATCGACTACAGCCGGAAAGGACCAATTTGCATATCAGCTGGGCTGAATGACACAATTAGATTCCATTAGGAAATAGGGGGGTAATAATGTGCCTTCTGCTATAATTGTTCTTGTTCATGCCGCTGCTGCATTAGTTACCAGTCTATTGTCTGTTCTGCCCATTATGCAGATGCACAGCTTGTCCCATCTACAATATCCATTAGAGAATGAACTTCATGTATGGAATCTACTGAGCTGGGTTCTAATAACGTATAGAATTAAATACAGTGGCACTTACCTGCTGGCTTCCAGCCAAACTGGAGCTGCATGAGAAGGGCTGTGGCCAGAGAATAATGGAATGTACTTGCACAAGGCAGAATCTGCAAGCAGGGCCAGTGACATATCTAGGGAAAATAATTATACCTTCGCATTAAACGAATTGTAAGGGAAATTAATTGTCACCTAATTATTAAATTAGCTAATCTCTAATTGCTTCAACATTGCACAAATTGCATTTAGTTTCATTTTCCTGACATCCCTCCCTGTTTTACATTCATATGGCAATGCAAATAGATAAAGAGTAAGTGGCCCGCCTAGTCTGCCCAGTTAAATATATACCACACCTTCCAACTTCACCCTCTATATTTCTATTCTATCTCCCCCCCCAGTGTATTTTACTCAGAACTCCTCTCCCTCTCCCTTCCTTTAGTGTATCCCCCCTCCCTAACTCCACATAATGTGCTTTTTCCCAGGCAGAAATTGAAAATTGACAGTTATTTAGTGACAAAATATGTTTTCTGCTGCAAACAGCATAATGATGCTAATTCATTCCAATTAGGTGTTTATTTTCCCAGTAAACAAACCAAATTACTGATTGACACACACTCAGTCTAACAATTTCCACTTGGTACAACAGCTCCTGCTATCAGGGTGTGAGTAACAGTATGGTTCTGTTGGACAGTATTATGGGAAGAGAAAATGCGACATTGAATCCCAACATGAGATTCTTTATGAGCTTGTTTTATTATGTGTTTTAATTTGTATGTGCGAATTCGGTCCGGTATTCGGCCGAGTCTTCTACAAAGGATTCGGGATTCGCCCAAATCTGAAAATTGTGGATTTGGTGCATCCCTACACAGAATGATATACAGGTATGGGACCTGTTATCTAGAATGCTCAGGACCTGGGGTTTTCCTGGATAAGGGAACTTTTCATAATTTGGACCCCCACACGTTAAGTCCACTAAAAAATAATTTAAACATTAATTAAACCAAACAGGATTGTTTTACCACCAATAAGGATTAACTACTGTATATCTTAGTTGGGATCAAGTACAAGATACTGTTTTATTAGTACAGAGAAAAATGAAATCATTTTTAATAATTAGAATTATATGTACAGTATATAATGGAGTCTAAAGGAGATGGCCTTTCTGTAATTCGGAACTTTCTGGATAACTAATTCCATACCTATAATACCAAGCTGGTTGTCATGGCTATCCTAGAACATTTTCTAATTCTTTCCAAGTGTTAAACCTGTGTCTTTTCTCCTCTTTATACACTTGCAGTTACAGAGCAAAGGACATTTATAAAAAGACAAGTGTTTATTTAATAAACCCACAATAACAGCCCTTCCGTTCCCATTTTGCTCAAGTGCCAGAGAAATGCACCTACTTGATTCTATTGACAAAGTTATCAAATAATTCAAGATGCGGTGTCAGCAATGAATGTCCCAGCAGGGATACAAGTCATCTCTTATTGTCACATTTCCAATCTACGCATAAACCAGTAATGTGACTGGTACTTTGGGGTTGTAATGGGTATAATTATTATTCTTTGTTTATAAATTACTGACATGCTATATAGAGTTTATAGAAAATATTGAATCATTCATGTCTGTCGGTCACTGGTCCTGTGGAGTTTATTCTCAGGCTTTGTTTAATCAGGGGGTTAGTTCACTATTAAATTAACTTTTAGTATGATGTAGACATTGATGTTCTGTGACAATTTGCATCTGGTCTTAATTATGTATTTTTTATGGTTTAATTATTTAGTTTTTTTTCAGCAGCTCTCCAGTTTGGAATTTTATCATCTACCTGGTTGCTGGGGTCTTGTATACCTTAGAAACCAGGCAGTGGTTTGAATGAGACACTGGAATATGAATAGGAGGGGAAATCTACCCCCATTCACGTCTATGACAGTAGAAAGCAAGCATGGGTCCCGTTGATTGTCAGACAATTGTTGGTTGGAAAAGATGGCTGTCACTGGGCGGCAGATGAATTTTCCAGCTGCACAAAGCCACATCAGTTCTGTATGGCAGGGCCCCCAGGTTTGCATGTCCTGTGGTTGTATAGTTAGAGTTGCCATCCAGCCGGTATTTAAGTTCAGCCCCTGGACCGCCTCTTAAGTCCCTGATACGCCCAGAATCTAGCGGAAACCTGCGCGTTTTCTCTTCCTCAATTCTTCTGAAGTCGCCTGTGACATCATACCTCAGCCCCTTTTCATCACCAACCCACCCCCTGTGATGTCACAGTCTGCCCCCTTTGCCCCCCCTGCTGGCCGGTAACTTTCTTTTGAAAGAGTGGAAACCCTATTCATACCTTGCACCTTTCAATGAGGCTCAAGGTACAGGTGGGTAGATGGCAGAAGGGGGGGCGCCAAAATGCCTGGCCCTATTGAATGGAGATCTGCCTAATGGAGGCAGCGTTCCATTCACGGCTTAATCTGCAGAGACCTGCAGCTATTTGCACACAGTGGGCAAAATGCTTACTGGGTGGGACATTGTAAATAAGGAATAGTTTCTGCTCCTGGTCTAATGATCATAGCAACTAATTACCTGTTCAATATTTAAACCTCACATCAGTTAAAGCTGCCTGCTGATAGGTTGGTATGAGTATTGAGACCTGAGGCAAACGTAGCTCCTGTTATTATTACATAACCACCACCATAGATGGATTGCTTTCCTAAATATAATCAGATTGTCCAATTGTATGGAAAGTTACGTGCTATTCAATTGGTCAGCAAGCATTTTTTTTTTTTAATTTTTATTAAATTTTAACAGGTGTCCAACTTGGACAGTAGTATCAGTTTAACAGATAATAATGTTGTACATAGAATTATACATCTGTATCAGCAAATTATAAATCAGTCGTAAGGAAATAAGAAGGACAAGGAGCCTGTAGGTCAGACTGTCTGTACGCTGTCTACTGTCCGCAGTCAATTGCTATAGTTTGGTAAGAAGTCGGAAAATTTTCTAGGGGAGGGGAAGGGGGAGAATTCCAGGCAAGATCTGTCTCCATTAATAGCCTATTCTATTTGTTCTATCAAGAGTGGTAGAGAAAGAGGAAAGAGCAACATTAATGCGTATTCCCCTATGTTGCAGTATAATTGTATCATTATAGCACACTTTAAAACACTTATATATATTTGGGGTATCCATAAATATAGCCTAACTAGCTACCTGGTTTGGCATAACACTTTGTTTAGATTTGCGTGATTGAGCAGTCTTATTTATGTTAGATTGTCCATGAATGTAGACCAGGGATGCCAAACGGCCCAGTGCTTACTCCTTGTATCGTAGGATTCGGCATGCAGTTACTCCAACTTTCGGATATCTTCCATCTCTGAGATCGGTCAGCAAGCATTTTATCAGACAATGAAGTTGATATACGAAGGAGCTCAGCTCTGATATAAACAGTATATCCTGCAGATGACAGCCAGTCATATTAATGCTCTACTCTATATGCCTTTCTCCTTAATAATCAGAAGGTTTCATGTCTTATACTTGGGCGATGATATATATACAGTGGTGTGAAAAACTATTTGCCCCCTTCCTGATTTCTTATTCTTTTGCATGTTTGTCACACTTAAATGTTTCTGCTCATCAAAAACCGTTAACTATTAGTCAAAGATAACATAATTGAACACAAAATGCAGTTTTTAAATGAAGGTTTACGTTATTAAGGGAGAAAAAAAACTCCAAATCTACATGGCCCTGTGTGAAAAAGTGATTGCCCCCTTGTTAAAAAATAACTTAACTGTGGTTTATCAATTTCAATTTTCAATTTCAATATCAATTTCTGTAGTCACCCCCAGGCCTGATTACTGCCACACCTGTTTCAATCAAGAAATCACTTAAATAGGAGCTACCTGACACAGAGAAGTAGCCCAAAAGCACCTCAAAAGCTAGACATCATGCCAAGATCCAAAGAAATTCAGGAACAAATGAGATCAAAAGTAATTGAGATCTATCAGTCTGGTAAAGGTTATAAAGCCATTTCTAAAGCTTTGGGACTCCAGCGAACCACAGTGAGAGCCATTATCCACAAATGGCAAAAACATGGAACAGTGGTGAACCTTCCCAGGAGTGGCCGGCCGACCAAAATTACCCCAAGAGCGCAGAGACAACTCATCCGAGAGGCCACAAAAGACCCCAGGACAACATCTAAAGAACTGCAGGCCTCACTTGACTCAATTAAGGTCAGTGTTCACGACTCCACCATAAGAAAGAGACTGGGCAAAAACGGCCTGCATGGCAGATTTCCAAGGCGCAAACCACTTTTAAGCAAAAAGAACATTATGGCTCGTCTCAATTTTGCTAAAAAACATCTCAATGATTGCCAAAACTTTTGGGAAAATACCTTGTGGACCGACGAGACAAAAGTTGAACTTTTTGGAAGGTGCGTGTCCTGTTACATCTGGCGTAAAAGTAACACAGCATTTCAGAAAAAGAACATCATACCAACAGTAAAATATGGTGGTGGCAGTGTGATGGTCTGGGGTTGTTTTGCTGCTTCAGGACCTGGAAGGCTTGCTGTGATAGATGGAACCATGAATTCTACTGTCTACCAAAAAATCCTGAAGGAGAATGTCCGGCCATCTGGTCGTCAACTCAAGCTGAAGCGATCTTGGGTGCTGCAGCAGGACAATGACCCAAAACACACCAGCAAATCCACCTCTGAATGGCTGAAGAAAAACAAAATGAAGACTTTGGAGTGGCCTAGTCAAGGTCCTGACCTGAATCCTATTGAGATGTTGTGGCATTACCTTAAAAAGGCGGTTCATGCTAGAAAACCCTCAAATAAAGCTGAATTACAACAATTCTGCAAAGATGAGTGGGCCAAAATTCCTCCAGAGCGCTGTAAAAGACTCGTTACAAGTTATCGCAAACGCTTGATTGCAGTTATTGCTGCTAAGGGTGGCCCAACCAGTTATTAGGTTCAGGGGGCAATTACTTTTTCACACAGGGCCATGTAGGTTTGGATTTTTTTTCTCCCTAAATAATAAAAACCCTCATTTAAAAACTGCATTTTGTGTTTACTTGTGTTATCTTTGACTAATAGTTAAATGTGTTTGATGATCAGAAACATTTTGTGTGACAAACATGCAAAAGAATAAGAAATCAGGAAGGGGGCAAATAGTTTTTCACACCACTGTATATATATATATATATATATATATATATAGTGAGAAACTCTTTTCCTTTGAACTGACAGTGCTGTGGCAGACATCTGAAGTCTCCAAGCTGATCAGATGAGAAACAATCCCACACTCATAAGCCAGTGTTCTGCCTCAGTTGCTTCTATGAATAGATACCTCTTTTTTCCTGTATCAATAGACAGCTGATATGAATATCTAGTTGCCATGGTATCAGAATGAGACTGCATTAAATATGGAGGTGTTAAAAAAAAAATAACAACAAAAAAAAAAGATTCTATTTAACCCATCTGAAATACATATTATTTTATGTATGTTGAGCATTTGGATAGAGAAATCACTGTGCTTTCATTGTTACACAGTCATTGGGCTTCCAAGTGGCTTTTGTTACATAATGCCAGGCATACGCCATTGCTCATCTTTCTGCTGCTGACACCATTGGTAGTCTTTTAGGTTACAACCAACAGTTCTTTCATTTCCCACTAGGAATCTGCTCTACTATATGACTGTGTTCTGCCATGTTCTTGTTTTCTACACTAGCAAGTCTAAGAGATAAACTGAGACCACAATACAATGGTCCATGCAGTGCCTTCTCGCCCCAAGTGGTTTCCCTATGAATCTGGCCAAAAGCCCTGAGGCACTAAATATTTCATGGCCTTTGACAAGTCCCTTCAATCACCTCTTTTGTCCCTGTTCTAGAGTGTGGCAGGGTCATCCTTGGTCATACATGGTCCAGGGCACAATGAAGAAAGAATGCCTTTGTCCGCTGAAGTACAAAATAAGGATGACAACATGCAAAGCAGGGCCAGACATTTTGGGGACTAATGATGAGTTATTTATCAGTAAGATCAATAGACAAAGCTGTCTGAATCACTGCTCTGATACTGCATCACTTTTAGCAGTAGGGAAATCTAGAACATATCCTCCTGTCTGTCTGTCTCACACCATGACAAGAAGAATTTCTTATAATTATTTATCTATGCAAAATATATGCTGTTTGAAAGCTGCATCAAGACCAGGGCTATCAGCTGTTACTTTTGTATCACTTCAAAGCCCTTGACCCACAGCACAACATACTGCAATAGCTTTATGTGATTATGATAACTACCTGAATGGTAAATGCATATTGTTCTAAAAGTAGTTAAAGGAAAAGTAACACTAAAATTTTTTAAGTAAAAAAGCTATTCTACCCTGCACCAATAACTGCCCTATCCTGCAAACCACTTGGTATTTTAAATGCTTTAATAGAAAATACCTGTTAAAACTTGGCTTCCTGTCAATTGAAGTACGGCAATACGGCGAAGGAAGGAGCAGCATCCACTGTGCGACGATCGATTGATCGAGTCTAGCCTGACTCGTTCCTATAGAGAAAGAAGGCTAGGCTGGTTTGAAGAACAAATGGTAGCCTTGATGGCTTAAAAAAACTCTTGGATGCTAGGTACATGGGGCATGGCCACTGCTAAGGAGCACGAGTGGTCATCAAAATTCCTTGAATTACTGTGTGTTGCTTAAGACTGACTGCAGTTGCAAACAATTGTCAGCATCACTACCTTTTGAGAGAAGAAGACTCTCCATTGCCCTAATAATAAATACACGCTTGGGCAGGCACAGCAGCTATGTACAAACACACACAGCATGGAGTTATAGGCCTGGAAGTAAGATGGTGCATAGCAGGAACCCTCTCCCCCTGGTGAGATAAACCTCACTTCAAGCCAAAACTTTTTAGCAAATAGGGGTTCTTTCTCTTTGCTTTGGAAAGATAACGTGTCGGGAATCTACTGTACAGTGTAATTGCTATTATTACTAAATAACAGTGTAGAAACTTTCACTCAAACCTTCCTATCCTGGGGCTACAGCACACGGGCCGCATTCTCCACCAGTATAGAAATACATTATCCAGTCAGCCCCTGTGTTAGTAAATCAGTCCCGCTGGTTTTTGATCAGATGCTTAGAAATTGCTTTACATGAATTGAATTTGATTAAAGAGATGTGAAAAGAGGTGGCTAAGATTTCTTTGTTGCAATAAAAACTGTCAGATACATATTGGATATTGGATTTATAGCAGTGACAAAAAGAATATTTGCGTTACAAGACAGTACCTATTCAACAAACCAGAGGACTTTCATATGATTTGATTTGTGAAGTTATACAGATGTTACAGTTTCTCTCTCTCTCTCTCTCTATATATATACAGGTCCTTTTCAAAAAATTAGCATATTGTGATAAAGTTCATTATTTTCTGTAATGTACTGATAAACATTAGACTTTCATATATTTTAGATTCATTACACACAACTGAAGTAGTCCAAGCCTTTTCTTGTTTTAATATTGATGATTGTGGCATACAGCTCATGAAAACCCAAAATTCCTATCTCAAAAAATTAGCATATCATGAAAAGGTTCTCTAAACGAGCTATTAACCTAATCATCTGAATCAACTAATTAACTCTAAAAACCTTAAAAAGATTCCTGAGGCTTTTAGAAACTCCCAGCCTGGTTCATTACTCAAAACCGCAATCATGGGTAAGACTGCCGACCTGACTGCTGTCCAGAAGGCCATCATTGACACCCTCAAGCAAGAGGGTAAGACACAGAAAGAAATTTCTGAACGAATAGGCTGTTCCCAGAGTGCTGTATCAAGGCACCTCAGTGGGAAGTCTGTGGGAAGGAAAAAGTGTGGCAGAAAACGCTGCACAACAAGAAGAGCTGACTGGGCCCTGAGGAAGATTGTGGAGAAGGACCGATTCCTGACCTTGGGGGACCTGCGGAAGCAGTGGACTGAGTCTGGAGTAGAAACATCCAGAGCCACCGTGTACAGGCGTGTGCAGGAAATGGGCTACAGGTGCCGCATTCCCCAGGTCAAGCCACTTTTGAACCAGAAACAGCGGCAGAAGCGCCTGACCTGGGCTACAGAGAAGCAGCACTGGACTGTTGCTCAGTGGTCCAAAGTATGTCATTCGGAAATCAAGGTGCCAGAGTCTGGAGGAAGACTGGGGAGAGGGAAATGCCAAAATGCCTGAAGTCCAGTGTCAAGTACCCACAGTCAGTGATGGTCTGGGGTGCCATGTCAGCTGCTGGTGTTGGTCCACTGTGTTTTATCAAGGGCAGGGTCAATGCAGCTAGCTATCAGGAGATTTTGGAGCACTTCATGCTTCCATCTGCTGAAAAGCTTTATGGAGATGAAGATTTCATTTTTCAGCACAACCTGGCACCTGCTCACAGTGCCAAAACCACTGGTAAATGGTTTACTGACCATGGTATTACTGTGCTCAATTGGCCTGCCAACTCTCCTGACCTGAACCCCATAGAGAATCTGTGGGATATTGTGAAGAGAAAGTTGAGAGACACAAGACCCAACACTCTGGATGAGCTTAAGGCCGCTATTGAAGCATCCTGGGCCTCCATAACACCTGAGCAGTGCCACAGGCTGATTGCCTCCATGCCACGCCACATTGAAGCAGTCATTTCTGCAAAAGGATTCCCGACCAAGTATTGAGTGCATAACTGAACATAATTATTTGAAGGTTGACTTTTTTTGTATTAAAAACACTTTTCTTTTATTGGTCGGATGAAATATGCTAATTTTTTGAGATAGGAATTTGGGGTTTTCATGAGCTGTATGCCACAATCATCAATATTAAAACAAGAAAAGGCTTGAACTACTTCAGTTGTGTGTAATGAATCTAAAATATATGAAAGTCTAATGTTTATCAGTACATTACAGAAAATAATGAACTTTATCACAATATGCTAATTTTTTGAAAAGGACCTGTATATATATATATAGTAGCCTAGAGCAACCAGGGAGCAATAAGCATGGATCAGTTTAATGCTGATGAAATAATAAAAGCACCTGACTGGTTAGTACTTGCCCTTTAATACACAGCTCTGGAAGTGCTCAGGGGGCCTGTGGTTCTCATATTCTTTAGAATGTATTATGGTCTTACAGCTTTTACTCAAGGCTTCTAAGCAATACAGTGTTTAGGGAGTAAGGAGGTAGCACTGGGAGGATCAGCTGATAATATTATAACCAACATCTGCAGGCCTCATGAAAGCAAGAAGCATGTGATGCCTTAACCTCGGGGCATGAATAAACACTGGAGAAGGTGCATGTTGTCTTGTTTGGAACAAAGAATGATTATTGTGAACTTATTTTTGCCCTGAATCAGCTGATGGTGAACTCCGAGCCCTAGCTGACCGGCACTAGCTTGGCCAAAGAAATCATGGAGAGGTTTAGACATGAACACACAGGATCAGTGATGGTTACTCATGCTTCTGACATATGATAGTGGTTGGCTGGTCTCTCTGAAAGATAGTGAATAACACTGTATGTGTATTAATGAGAAACAGTTAAACCTTGTAGGTTTGTGGATTTTCATCTGCACTACAAATCAAAGTATATCTAGTTTTACTGGTATAAGCTTACTGCTTAGTTCTGCTGCTTTTTAGCACTGGGGATTGGGTTGGACCTATGTCATTCAGACGTGTCCATGGCAGGCGCTAAGGACAGGCATGGCCTCAACACGCCAACGATTCACAGATTTTTTTATCTGGCACAAGATACAGAACGCAGCCAGACCCAGGAAAGAGGTGCTCTCTGAATGAGCACTGAGGGGCTACATAACTGACCCCCTGTGTGTTCTCCCCAAGGCCTATACCAACAAATCATATGTTATAGTGAATTTATGTTTATTTTAAGATCCACTGGGACAGAGACAGCAGCTCAAGTGCAAACATACTCTATACCCACATTACAGGTATTCTTGCTCCTGGCATGGTTCATGTTAACATGTGCAGCAGAACTGGCACATTATGGTTCTACAAAGCCATATATCTGTCTTCTACTGACAGGCCCCTGATGATTTGCTATGAGTTACAGCAATGAGGAGAAAATGAGCAACAGCTCCAGCATACAAAAGAATTTCCATAGTTAAACAGCTGGACAGGGAGCCCACCATCAGACCTTTCATGTAGTAGAACGTTTAAAAGACACATAGAGCAGAAGTGGCAGACCTCCTTCATTTTAACCAATAGAGAGAGAGCTCTACATATCTATTTTTATGCGTTTCTAGTGATTTGATGGTATATAGTGCCATATTTAGTGGATACATTTTATTCATTTTTACATTCATTTTACATTATTTTTTTACATTCAAGTTCACTTGTTTAATGGCAAAGATCCTGTAGTTAACCTCACCAAAGAAGCAGATCTTTTCATGTATGACCACTTTTATACACAGTTACATGGCTTAGAGTAGTGCAGTGACAGGGGGCTCAGGCTAAAGGCCAGTAAGGGGGCAAGCGTATTTTCTTTTCTAGATACACCTAATAGCCCTGCTTGAAGGTCAGTTAGGGTGAGATACTGGGTATAAACCTATGTGCAGTCTAAGATCTTGGGGCTATAACTGGATGACCCATATACCAATGTTTCCAAAATCTCTTTGACTGGTTCGGACTATAAGTTGGGCCTCTAATATGAGTTTCAATGACAAAATTCTGCCAACGACTGGCAAAAAAGTTTTTATTTAATATAACTAGTAGCGAGTGTATATAAGTGACCATCAAACATGCCATTTCCCCAACAAAGAGACATTGGAGATATATGCACACAAATGAGCACAATTAGCATTCCCATAATTCACTTCCTTCAGCGTTTCTAAATGACTCCAGTTATAATTATCTTGTATTCTCTCAACAATCTCCATTTAAAATATTGTATCAGGGAGAAGAGAATAAGCTCCCTAATGAATGTCAGTAGGTTTCTTTCCTCCCGCAGAGAAACGTCAGTCAGCCTCATTTACTGGTTACAAATTCCTGGAGTGTTCGGTGCCTAAACGCTGAGTGTAGTGCGCTCATCTCGTATTCAGTTGCTGTGACTTTTGCGTCCCTCCAGGCCTCCCACTCGCATATTAACATTTCTAACTGGAGAGACTCCACGGGACTAAACAGAGATGATGCTTTGCTGCTGAGTAGGGAATCACTTGGCTGGGCATAATAATCTGATATTGGTAACTAGCAAAATAAATATATTTTGTCAAATTTTGTTTTAGATGGATAATGTCATCATGTAACTTCCCCTTTATTCACAATCCCATATAAATACCCAGTGGAGTAACTAGATGTTACTGGGCCCTACAGCAACTTTAATTTACAACCAGAAAACATTGCTAAGTTGGCCAATATTGATATTGCTTAATAACTAGGACCTCACTGGGCCCTTTGCGCTCCTGAGCCTAGGGTTGCCACATGGCTGGTATTTGACCAGCCTATCCAGTAAATCACCAGCTAGGGTCAGCACTGGTATTACAAATTTACTAGTAATGTACTGGCCTATAAATCCTTCCATTCCCAGTCCCTCTGTGTTGCTGATCTCTCTTTATAATTATGGGCCTCTGCTTTGCCTATATCACCGCCAACCCACCCAATTCCCTGCCTATTTCCAGATCGCATCAACCATTCCCCCTCTCAGCACCTTATTTCCTTACCTTTTATGCCCTCAAATTTTGTCATGTCCAACCTCCCCAACCAAAGGGCCCCTCATAAATAGATGAGAGCCCCATATAAATAGATGAGAACCCCATATAAATAGATGAGAGCCCCATATAAATAGATGAGAACCCCATATAAATAGATGAGAACCCCATATAAATAGATGAGAGCCCCATATAAATAGATGAGAACCCCATATAAATAGATGAGAGCCCCATATAAATAGATGAGAGCCCCTCATAAATAGATGAGAGCCCCATATAAATAGATGAGAGCCCCATATAAATAGATGAGAGCCCCATATAAATAGATGAGAACCCCATATAAATAGATGAGAGCCCCATATAAATAGATGAGAACCCCATATAAATAGATGAGAGCCCCATATAAATAGATGAAAACCCCATATAAATAGATGAGAGCCCCATATAAATAGATGAGAGCCCCATATAAATAGATGAGAGCCCCATATAAATAGATGAGAGCCCCATATAAATAGATGAGAGCTGTAGAAGTTGCAGCGCTTTCTTTGAAGGGGATGTAAAGTCAAAAGCTAAGAGTACCAGGTTCTCCATTAAAAATAAAAACTATTTCCAATATATTTATTTAAAAAAAAACTAAGGGGGGCAGCCCTGCCTGGGTTGGTGCGTTGTTTTCAGCAAAGAGGGGAGCCAGCCCTGGGTCTTTAAAAATGAGTAGAATATAACAGATGTGTTTTAAGTTAATATTTAGTATGTTATAGAATGGGCAACTTTTTAATGGGTCTTTATTTTTATCCTTTATATTTTTAAAATTTTTAGCTTTCATCTTCTAACTCTTTCCAGCTTTCAAGTTGGGGTCACTGACCCCGGCAGCCCATAAACTCTTGCTGTGCAATATTATAGCGATTCTCATTTCTTATTACTTATATTTGTATTCTGGCCCTCACATATTCATATTCTAGTCTCTCATACAAATCAGTGCCTAGTCGCTAGGTTAATTTGGACCCTAGCAACCAGATAGCTGCTCATATTCCAAACTGGAGAGCTGCTTAACAGAAAAAGCTAAATCATTCAAAAACCACAAATATAAATAGCTGAAGACAAATTGCAAATGTTTTTATAATTTCACTCTCTACTTCATAGTTAAAGTTAATTCAAATGTGAATGTGAACAACCCCTTTAACCCTCAACAGAAAACTGGACATTTTTTCCCTTTGAAAACATGCAGAATAATTTATTTTATATCCATCTAAGTCAGATGCCTGAGAGTAACACCATCTTTCCATCTAGAATTCCTTTTGTACATTCATCTCGAGTATACGTAGCTGTCACTAACAAGCCTCGCCACTAAGCACAGAACCAAAGACTGCCTTTGACCAACAAGGAGCTATCCTCATTAAAACCCCAGTATTGCCAGGAGACCTCCACTCCGCAAAGTGCCAATTACATGCCTGTCAATGAATAAAGGTTGCAAGTTTCTGACTTTTATATATAGAATAAATATCAAAGCCTCCGCCCCTGAGCCTCTATGTCTCTAATGATCTTCAGATTGACACTTTGCTGCTTCCAAACTGAATATCATCAGCTCTTAGAGAGGCGACTGACACCCCCTGAAGGAAAAAAGGAGTGGGTGGGAAATCTGGGCTCAAATCCACATGTAACAGGGTAAGATGGAAGCACTCATGCTATATTATACTCAACCTCTTTATTAAAGAAAGCGACAGAATGATCCAGCACATACACACTTTATCTCTCTTGCGTATACAATCGTTCCCTGTCCAACAGAACAAGGACTCCTGGACCCTGCCCATCAGAAGTCACAGGGCCCAATACTACTTAGATTTTGGGAACCCTACCCCAAAGGGTTTTGAGCACTTTGTAGGACCAGACCCCTTGGGTGATGGTCCCTGCCAAGCAGAATACGGAAGCCTACCAATACCGACTGATAAAGAAGATAATAAGGTTATAAGGGCCCCTTCTTGTTAGGAGGATTCTACTTGCAATACAGTAAGCTTGGGGTCCCCATCTGAGGTGGGGGGGGGGGATAATATCAATGAGGCAAACGAACCACTGATCACAAACCCCTATTTTACTGATCCAGATGGTAAAAATAAGACTTGGTGCCAGTTATTAATATAACAGGGATAGGAATGCTGGTTATTTTTTTCCAGAAAAGGTGGCAACCCCACCCAAGTCTGGAGTAGGAAGGAATGTTTTTAGAATGCATATAGTACCTCCCATATAATGTACTCTGCCTCTGCACACACAAACTGTAATGAATACACTGCATTAATGAGAGAATTTCATTTCAGTAATAAAATAAAAGGCTTTATCATAGCTGGGGCCATGGGGGCGTTACATTTATTTGACAGCAATAACTTTCCTGTCACGGTTCTGGTATAATGCAGCTTTATGATGTATGGCACAAGCAGAACAATCATTCCCGGTTCCCCGGTGTGAGCTCAGTGCGCATCCATCGCTGCTTTGTGCTACAGGAGCAATAATTCAGATGGGGCTTGTTCTCTCATTACTGTCTGTGCTGAGCTCTGCTCTCATGTATACGGTATACAGACTCCCATTTGTATGCGGTGCTGAGCTGGAATACGCCGTCACTTTCAAGGAGAACACAAATTGTAATTTCTATGTGAGTGAGTAAGGCATTTGTTTGGAGCAGCCTTCTCCGTGCCCCTTAGGCTTATGTCCCAGTGGCAGATTAGTAGCTGCCGGCATGAAATATATTCCTAACTAACAGCACTGTGGTTGCCACTTTACCAAAGGCAGCAAAAACTTTAGCCCTGAAAATGTAAAAAAAAAAAAAAAAATTATTTTTTTTAATTAACAGATCCATAAGTGCCCATGTCCCCAACCAGCTAGAAGAGGCAGCCATTTTATTTGGGATAGGACTTTAGATATATATATATATATTACGTTATGCTTGTTTGCCAGATTTGACCACCGATGTCTAGGGACAAATCAGGCTTATCAGAATATATGTCCCACAGGCCAACAATCAGATCATAATAGAGGCCTATTCAGGCCTATCTAGAGAGGACTGCCAGCTTCTCAGACCCACCCAGTAGGGTTGCCACAGGCAACCTGGTAAAATACCTGCCAAGGCCAAACTGGTTTTATAAATTTACCAGCAATGTAGTAGCCAATAAGTCTGTAATACCCTTAAGTTCTACTCCTGACCCTCCCCCTTAAGCCCCTGATGTTGCCAGAATCTAGCAAAAAACTAATCTTCCTTTTTCACTTCCCAGATCCTCCTCAACTTGTCCATGATGTCATAGCCCCAGGCCCTTCATCATCACCCCGCCCCTTTACGATCACAGACCACCCCCTTTGTCTCCTCCCCCTCTTGCCAGCCGATAAATTCTTTCTAAAAAGGTGGTAACCCTACTAAAAGATATCTGGCTGATTTTTAGCTTAACTCTGCCTGTGTATGGCCAGCTTTAGTATAGGTCACTAACCATCTGATGTATCACATTTGAGTTGGGGGCTTCATACATACTAATGTAAGACACTTCAGTAGTGAGTGAGTCTACTGGCAGTCGCGAATCTGGCTTAAGAGTAACCAAAGAGGAATACTTTAATATACATTCTGAGAATTGGGGAACTCTCCCATTTTTGCCTTGCCTCCTACAGGTTAATGGCATAAAATATTTTTTTATGGATTTTTCCCAGAGGTTTGTGCTAAGCTACCCCCTGCCTCAGATGTTAGGCAGCATGGCAGTTCCTTCCAGGGACAGATGGCTAAAAGGTCATAGTCACTCAAAATGCATATACTGTTTTTTAGGTAATAGCTGCCTTTTGTGCATAGAGTAAACCATGTGCATAGAGTAAACCATGTGATTCTCACAGATGAGGCAGAGAGAAGGCGCAATATAGTCATCCCCTATGTAGCAGGAGTGTCGGAGAAACTCAGGAGAATTTTCAGCAAACACCACATCCCTGTGTTTTTCAAACCTAGCAACACACTGAGACAAAAACTTGTACACCCAAGGGATCCAACACCAAAGGAAAAACAAAGCAATGTTGTATACGCAGTCCAGTGTAGTGAGGAGTGCACAGACCTTTACATTGGTGAGACAAAGCAACTGCTCTCTAAGCGAATGGCTCAGCATAGGAGGGCGAACACTACAGGCCAGGACTCTGCTGTATTTCTACACCTAAAAGACAAGGGACACTCCTTTGAAAATAGCAATGTCCAAATTTTGGACAAAGAAGACCGCTGGTTTGAAAGAGGTGTAAAAGAGGCCATTCATGTCAAAGTGGAGAAACCATCCCTTAACAGAGGCGGGGGACTTCGACACCATCTGTCTGCTACATACAATGCTGTTATAACATCTGTACCCCGGCAGTTTCAGAACTCTTCACACATCCATTCATGCAACTCTAACAAGTAACACCTGTTTGAAGAGTTGCAGGATACTTTGGTAATCCTTTCAAAGTAACTCCACAGCATTCACACCTCTGTGAGTTTCAGATGTCACCTTTCTGAAGAGTTACATAGTGCCATTGTAATTGGATTAGTGGAAGCGTACATATGCTGAGGACTTCCCATACCAGTCAGAACTGAAGAAGCTGCTTGGATGAGTAGTGAAACGTCTTCAATGATTACTAAACAAGTCCAGTTGCTTCAAATTTATTTATACTAGATGCAGACATCACTCAACGAAGACCCCTGAGATCTTCTCTATATTCTTATACAGGTATGGTACCTGTTATCCAGAACCTGGGGTTCCAGATAAAACATATTTACGTAATTTGGACCTCCATATCTTAAGTCTGCTAAAAATGATTAAATATACCCAATAGGTTTGTTTTGCCTCAAATAAGGGTTAACTATATCTAGCAATGATTAAAATAAAGTCTATGGGAGATAATTTTGGAGCTTTCTTGATAACTGGTTTCTGAATAACAGATCCCATACCTGTATTACATTGCTTAGAAATACGGCAGGAGAAACCTACCTAATGACAGGCGTCTGCAAAAGATCTCTCATTCAAATGAATGGCAGGCAGCTACCTATAGAGAAAGGGCAGCAGGTCAGCTCCCACTTATATCCATAGATACAAATATGCAGCTAAATTAACCCATAATCTGCTGAACATTAATGTTATAGAGAAATCTAATGAAAATAAACTGGTTATCATTTCCCTTTTTTCTGCATTACTCATTGCATTTCTGGTTTTGAGAGTTTTGACGTGTGGTTGTAAATATTCACCCAAAAATAAATCATAGTTAATTTTAGAGGAAGTAATTTATTTTATTCACCATAAGGCATAACCATGAGTGTTCTTTAAATGTCTAAATATCTAACGTCGGCTTTTGTGACTCGTGTTACTGTCATATTCTAATGCAAAGCCTCTGCCAGGCACAATGGTGTCGCAATACTGAGTAGGATGTCTCTGACGTATGGAAATGTCAAACACATAAACAGGGCCACAAAACACGTGCTGCTATTATAGGAACTTGGTGCCTCGGGCACATCATGGCACGGGTACAGGAAAGCTTCCCGACAGGCAGCTCCACCTTGTAGAACATTATCCCACAGCTCACACTAACAATCAGCTTCTATTAAATAGCAGGAGTGGCTATAAAACGGTTTCCTCTCCATGTTACCAATACAGGCACAGAAAACAAAGGGTGATGATAATATTATACGGTACCTGTAATATTCCCATGTAATCTTCAGATCTGCTGATGGGCCATTAAAGTCCTGGCCAAGTGGCAAATCCTTGGGGGAACCTCAGGCGATCGCTACAATAAAAGTGTTCTTAATTAGCATTTGTTAATGTTTTTATGCATCTTCATAAAGATTTGAGCAAATCAAGAATGACTAGGATTTGGAGCTTAAGGTCACCAAATAGGCTTGGTTGGGAGGCACAAAAGTGGGGTAGGGAACAACAGACTCCTACACTGCTCAGCATGATTTTTTTTAAGCTTTAAATAAAGGCAGCCACACATTGGCCAGTAAAGGCTGCTGAGTTGGCAACTTTTTGGCAGCCAGAGAGTTTGTGACCAAATCAGGAAAATGGCTGCTTGTTTGGCAACCCCCACAGAATGACAGAAACTCAGTTTGTATCTTATTTCCTATAACTGTAATGATTAGTACTAGTAATAAATGATTGATTGCCAACTCCACTGGGTGTACCAGGGCTGATATGGATATCTAGCTTCACTATAAATTGTTGCAGAATAGTAAATAGCAGAAAAAAACAGAATTAAAAATAAATAATAATAAAAACTGTTCACATTGAATTGTTTCAGCTTTCTGGTAGTGATGCCACGTTGTCCAGGGTCTGGCTGAGAACAGCTGGTGGGCCCTGTGGACCCCCCCTGCCACATGACTGCTGCCTGTCCACAGGGGGGTTACCGTTTGTTAATACGTAAGTGGGACATGGTCGTGGCTGGGAATTCCTTTTGTATATTGTTTTAGTGATTATATTACATTTTTGGCAAGTTTAGTGCCTTTTTAGTCATTTTATTGAGTTTTTAGCCATTTTATTGCATTTTCGGTTTCTGTTTAAAAAATAAATAAAAAACAAATGATTATATTGGATTGTAGTGATTTTATTGCATTTACTGCAGACAGTATGGGCACCTTTCACTTTCAAATCTTTGACTGCCTTACCTGCCATTGCACTGGCCAATGTTATTTTCAGATCTGGATATCTGCCGGGGTTGGTGGGCCTATGAGTAAGTGCCCTTTTAGGCACAAAACGCGTTAGGCCTCATATGTCCTAATAAAAGTTAATTTTTATTTTGCTGCTGTTGTAACTTTTTATCTTTTCACATTTTGATTTTTGGGACTTTTTTACTTGAATTGCTGTTTACATGGCTTCGCCTGTGACCTGGACTGAGGTTTGTTATGTGAGTCTATATTTATCATTATTTTTTCAATATAAATTTCTTTTGCTATACAGGTATGGGATCCCTTATCCGGAAACCCGTTATCCAGAAAGCTCCGAATTACGGAATGCCCGTCTCCCATAGACTCCATTTTAATCAAATAATTCAGAATTTTAAAACTGATTTCCCTTTTCTCTGTAGTAATAAAACAGTACCTTGTAATTGATCCCAACTAAGATACAAATAATCCTTATTGGATGCAAAACAATCCTATTGGATTTAATTGCAGTTTTATTGATTCTTTGGTAGACTTAAGGTATGGAGATCCAAATTACGGAAAGACCCCTTATCCGGAATACCCTTGGTCCCGAGCATTCTGGATAACGGGTCCTATACCTGTACTATTTTCAAAATTGATGCAGTTTACACACATACTGCTCTTTTTTTCACCATACACTTTGTACAGTTATTTTTGGCATGTCAGTAGCCAGCTTTCAGGTGTTAGACATTTGTATGATACTTTTTGTTGATGTTCAGCAAAGGATAAACACTTACAGAACTCATTCCTATTACTATTTCTGTTCTCCTGGGAAAAGACTTTTTCTTTGCTTTTCATTGTACTCCAGCTATTTCTCTGGGTACTTTCCATAGCATTCTCCTTTCCAGTAAGGAAGCAGGCATTCAAGGCAAGAGAACACTACCAAATCTCATCAAGCCGGAAGAAAATGCTTAAGAGTAATAGCCCTCTTCATCATGGTAAATTCCAGACATGTGGTGGCAGAAGGCCAGATTCAATAAAAGATATTCATCAGGGCAACACAACATAATCAAGGTAGCGCTGAGCGGTGCAATCCAGCCCCAGCTCTATATTTATACCCTGGAAGTGCGCCAGTGTTGTTAGATTTGATGATCAGGCACTAGCTCTCGGTTGAGATGCGGAAAAAAGTTTCGGACCAGCTAATCAGAAAAGTCATGTTTGTCCAATTACAATATTGTTTTAATAGGCCTCTTGGCAACAGTTAAACCTTCTTTTTCATTCTCTGCATAACCTACAGAATGCAGATCCAACTCCCTCCCCAGGGTGAAACATGGGTGCAGCAGGTGTGCTGGGGCCAGGGCTGGACACGTTCTTGGGTCATAAAAGTAGTATTAATAATAGGGATGGTTAATAGGGATGGATAATAGGGATGGATAATAGGGATGGATAACAGGGATGCACCCAATCCAGGATTCAGTTATGGGTTTTGGCCAAGATTCGGCCTTTGCAGCAGTATTCAGCTGAACCTCTGTGCCTGGCTGAACCGAATACAAATTCTTAAAATCACATGATTTTTTGTCACATAAACACAGAAGTTGAAAATGTTTCTCATTAACCCCTCCATTGCCTTGTTTGCATATACAAATTAGGATTCAGATTTGGTTCAGTGTTCAGCCGAATCCTTTGCAAAGGATTCAGGGTTTGCCGAATCCCAAAATAGTGGATTTGGTGCATCCCTAATTAATAAATATATTTTCTTTTTTACCCATGAACCACACTCAGATGTAAAAAGTGTTGGGAGCCACACAAGCATGAAATAAGTTATTTGGGGGTGCCACTGGCTATTTTGTAGCCCCAGGTGGACTGCTAGCCTCCAAGCCAGAGATTTAGAAATAGGCACCTACTCTGAGGCCACAGGGAGCAACATGTTGCTCTCAAGCCCCTGGTTGGGGATCACTGCCCTACAGTAACACAATTAGACAGAATACAGTAGTTGAACTGAGGCAAAAACACAAGCTTACATCATTTTGCTGTTTCCCTTTAGAAGCAGAGCAGACACACACATGGGTGTGATTATAAGGAATAATTATGAAACAAAACCTCACAATAAAAACTCTGTTCCTTAATAAGCTGCAGTCGCAGGGCTCACAAATAATTTTTTTCCACTCCTTGGTCAGGGCAAATAGCCACCTTGGAAAATAGAAGCAGTCATTTCGAACAGATGTCCTATTGACCCAAATGACAAATGCATGAGATGATCAGAGAGCTTCAAGCAAAGGGGCAGATACTGTAGTAATTAAAGGTCTCTTGTAGGGCAAGTAACAAAAGGGCGCCCAGTAATGCCCAATGTTACGTTATTACCTCCACAACTTGTGCCCACCAATGTGCTAATCAGGTGCAAATGTTTGCACCTCAAGAATCAAGGACTAATAATTTTGGCAGAATGCAGTAGGTTTAAATGCCAGGATAAAAGTGAACTTTGGGTGAAAAACCATAGAGCTTAGAGCAAGGTTTCTTTTTTCCATTTTTGGAATTGGACACGGGCCCATTAAAGCTGCCAACTTGGCCTCTCAATACCTAGTTGGCAGCTTATTAGGCCATGTAGGATCTTGTCCAACAGCCTGCTGACCAATATCTGGATAAAAAATGCCCAGATATCAACAGGCACTTTAAAAATCACATTAGGGGGAGGAATGCATCAAATTTATGTTGTAATTATCTCTAATGGATATCCATTGCTCTGGCAGTATCCAATTTTTGCCCAGGGCCAAGAGTTATAGCAGATACCAGACCCAGTGTGAGAAAAGGTCAGGGTAAGTAGCAACCAAAAACTTTTACAGAAGCTGAGATCATTAACTAGAAAGGCAAGGACAATGTATCCAGTACAACAGATAGACCAGAGGTTTAAAGAGATTTTAGGGCTCATTTACAATCATGATACAGTGATACGGAGCAAGATGAAGCACAGGATTACTAAAGTCAGTTAAATAAAGTACATGTTTATACTTGCACCATGTGTAGGGTTGCCACCTTTCCTCTTGGACCAACCAGTGGCTCATAAGCAACATGTTACTCCCCAACCCCTTAGATGCTGCTCCCAGTGGCCTCAAAGCAGGTGCTTAATTTTTAATTGTGTAAGAGACAAGTTTTGGTTGTATAAAAGCCAGGTCATAGCCCTTATTTTGAAACCCTTTTTTATGCTCCCCAGCTCATTTGAATGTGGTTCACAGGCACAAAAAGGTTGTGGACACCTAACCTGTCAATTACTTAAGGAGTGGGGTAAAGATGGGCCTGGTTGTGCCATTGCGGGGGTGAGTCTGCGCCATAAATAGGCAAAAAAAATCAGATTTGGAGAGTAGGCTGTGTTTGGGGTCATAGAAGTGGAGCAGAGAAAGGGGACTGGGGGTGGAACGATTTAAGATTACAACTTTACATTGGCAAGTACAAAGGTAACCTCAAGGTCAATGTGCCACTGAACTGGTTACTCCAGCTTTGCAGAATAGAGATCCTGGCACAAGAAATGTAATAAAATTTAAGTAACTTTCATGATGCAGCCAGGCCCCCTTATGGAAGAAGATTTTACCTGTCCCCCCTGATTGCGGCCCTGTCAGTCAGTGCCCTAATGAGCCCCATATAACATTAAGGTCCCCTAGCAGCTGCAGGGTCTGTCTTCTCTGTGGTTAGGCCCGTGCCTAAGGCAGTAAGATCAGTGGGACTCAAAAACTATCAGTTCTACCCATGGACCAAAAACAGCAAGACGGGTGGAGAAAGAAATATAAAAATATCTACTAATCAGGCTGCAGTGGGAATACAGGTACAGTTAAGGGATGGTTCTTCTAACCGTACCAGCATCAAGGAAAAGCTATAGCCACTTTGGGAGTCAGAATATACATAATTATAGAGAAAAGATCCCTTTGGGGGAAATATAGGCAATTATTTATAAACCTAATAAATTGTGAGGATAGCATTTTCCATACCAAACAGAAAAACATGCAGTTTTTGACACTTAATAGGGCCCATAGTATTACTTCCATTGTGCTTCCATCTCAACTGCAATTCAGACACATGCTGAAAAGAACCCCCTTCAAGCAAAGTGTGAGAATCCCAATGTACATACTGATGAGAAGAAAACAATGTTTTGAGTTGAAAAATATAACAGCTGCGCGTCAGTCTAATTTTACAGCGAACTGCGAGACCACAATGGAACTGATGCTGAAGATGAAGAGAAAGGAAATCAGGGACACAATGTGACATCTGCAAAGAACTAATGACAGCAGCGTGAGAGGCACTAGAGCGTCTGTGCTTGTACCGCGCGGTTCTGAGGCTGACAGAAAGCAAATGATTCCAGCAGAATGTCAGCTTGCAGTATATGCCTCAGCCATCACATATTGCACATTCCCAAGTCTGCCTTCTAGCTGCGTGAATCAAACAGAAATGGCGTCACCAGAGGTCCCCGGCCCTGGGAAGATCTGCCACCTCTTCTGTCAGAACGCTGTTACAGTGCCATGGAAAATTACATTTAATTACATCAAGCTGACAGAGGATACAGTACTGATATAATTATTATAATAATGAAGAGCTTCATCCTCGAATTCCCTTTGTTTTATAGAGCTGAGCTGCCCAGCAGGAAAACACCTACTGGCAGATCACTGGCTCCTTTTTGGGTACCCCTATAGACAGACAAACTATAGGCCCATCATCTATAAATCTCAACAGAAACAAATATCTACAAGGTGTACCCCCCCTTTGGGGTGTCTTTTTCATGTGCCCCAGAGGCAAAGGCCAGAGCACAGTAACAGCTTGTGCCCAGGCTAGAGTCCTACAGTGGGTCGGGGGTACCCACAAAAAAAGTGGGCACTGTGCGGGTTGGATTTTGGGATGAGGGTATAGATGCGGTTCTATGGGTCGCAGGTGTGCGGGTCACTGGTAGGGCTGCGGGTCTAGTCTATATCTGATCTTATCTATATTTTACCCCTTTAAACATTTTTTTTTATGTTTTTTCTACCCCTGCCCACTTCTGATGATATCACTTCCGATTTGCAGCAAAAGCACTTTGTATTTAACGGTGGTCTAATCTTAACAGTCAAGGCTGTTGCGGGTTGGGTAGCGGGTCCAAGCAGGTTAAAATGTGAGTTGTGGGCCACTAAGCCTCAGTCTAATTTGTGCTCTGCCCCTTGTGCTTTGCACCATATCCACCAGCGTTTCCTATTGAGCATCTGAATGACAAGGAAGTTAAGGGGTGTGATGGGGGACATTTGCCCTTTATGAATACGTACAGTAACTGGCAAACAGACGCAGTGCTGTATTTATGGGGGGAATACAGGCACTCTGTTTTTCCTATGAACACTCACCCACAGGGCATGGTGCAAAACACCAAAAACACAAGAGCTTGCAATATCCTTTGCGCTGTGCACCTTGCCCTGTAGTGATAAATGAGCCCTTACTGCCTGCTCTGTAGATGCTTTTCTCTTTCTCTCATATATATAACTTAAAGGATAAGTAAAATCTTTAAGATAAGTGAATGTAAAATTGATGAGAGTGCTATTCTATTTTTTTTTTTTTTTGCAATTTAGATTCCTTATTATGTTTTTTGAGGTTCTGAATTATTAAGAGGAATGAGGTTTGTTAATATGAATGAATTTTGTTACAACACCACCACCTGCTGGTCAGTTTGTGACTGTAATCTAGTTGAAGAAGTTGTTGGGAGAAAGAAAGAAGGTTGATCTGATGTTCCTCTGGTTAGGAAAGATGTGAGGAAAGTTGCCTGAAGTTTCTAATGTTTTTCCAACCAGAAAAACGTCACAACAGGCTTTTTTCTTTCTCCCGACAACTTCCTCAACTAGATTATAGTCGTAAACTGACCAGCAGGGGGAGCTTTTGTAACTAAATTCATTCATTTTAACAGGACACATTCCCCTTAATATCTTGGAATAATAAAATGAAAATTGCAAAAGTGCTTAGAACAGCACTCTCATCAATTTTACATTCACTTATTTGAAAGGTTTACTTATCCTTTACTAAAACCTCAAGACTTAGTTCCCCTCCTAGACACTGAAGTAGTGCCAGTTGGAGTGGTGGGCTAATGGAGTAATGCATGATGTGCTGAAACCCCTGCAGCCCCCAATCAAATGCATCTCCTGAGTCTCAGTCTAATGGGAATGAGACACGGAACACACCTGGGGCCCACCATAAAACCTTAGACGTTGGGCCCACTTTCCAAACTATTATATCTCCTATCCTCACACGACATCTATATTCTCCTAGTCTGTACATACTATATTCTATTCTTCATCCATTTAGCCTCTTTGTCTCTATAGAGAAATAGGGAACCCCCTGAAAATGGTAAGGAGCAGAAGGTCCACTGCCCCCTTGGGCAGTTTTCTTGGAATCCTGGTGGGCCAGACCAACACTGGATATCAGCACAACAGGCAGAGCTCCATTTTGCACACTTATTTACTGATTATCATGGAAGACATTGTATTTGCCACTTTAAAATAAAATAAAAAATATATATATATATATATAGTTACATAGTTAAGTTGAGTTGAGAAAGAAAACCCAGCACACACACATATAGATCCATACCAACCTATCTATACACTCACATACATAAACTATATATACCAACATCTTGTGACTGTGTCATAGCTGGATGTACTGGTTATATCTGTTTCTTTCTGTTTTCCAAAGCAGCCATGAAAAGGTCAGGGCAGATTGAGATGAGGATAGGGCAGGTGTGACAAGGGGAAAAGGCAGCAGATGTGTGTGTGTCTGTGTTACATGGAGAGGACGGGCTGGGACAGTGGTAGGTAAACTTATTACTCAACTGAGCCAAATATCAACAAAACAGTGATTGAAATTTCTTTTGAGAGACAAATTTTTTGCAGACTGGACTGGCTCACTCGTACATGAAACCAGTGAGCCTTCCCTGCACTGCGTATCCCGCCCCCCGCCTGCGCCGCGTCTCCCGTAGCCCAAAGACCACCCCCTCCTGCTGATTTTTGCTACGGGCAACGAAAATGTGCTTGCACTGTACGTGCGTGCGAGCCCGCACCTGGAAGAGCCAAATTCAAGGGCCTAAAGAGTCGCTTGTGGCTCAAGAGCCGCAGTTTGCCCACCACTGGGCTGGGAAGATAGAATGGGGAGAGGTGGATTATGGGAGACTGAATGACTAATAGGGATGAGGAGTAGAGGTGGGAAACACAATTACAGTAAGAGGAGAGTGGGCACGTTTGGATAGGTTTGACTGACTGACTGACATGTTTTAACCCAATGCCTGCTAGAGCCTTGCTGGCTTGTACTTAAACAGTGGGCTGTCTCATAAGGGCTCTGACACACGGGGAGATACGCGGGCGACTAATCTCCCCGAAATACCATCCCGGCGAAAATGTAAATTGTCAGTGGGATGGCATTCGCGGCAGCACGGTTTCAGTGAAATCGCGGAAGTTTCCTCTCAAGGCAACTTCCATGATTTCACTGAAATCTCGCCGCCGCGTATGCCATCCCACTGGCGATTTACATTTTTGCCGGTGGGATGGTATTTCGGGGAGATTATTGTGCCAGAGCCCTAACATGCTGCGTAAGTGGCACTGCCATGATTTACCTGGGGTGGTGGTGCAATCATAAGAGGGCAAGACTCGGAAAGTACGGACGGACATTAGGGGAAGGGTTGCTGGAGAACGACAGTATCACCAATATGATACTGAAAAAAAATATAACTAATTTAATTAAATAGGATAATTGTGATATGAGCTGCAAAGTACTGCATATGTAATTAAATCCTTTCATATTATACCCTGTAGGCAGAAATATTGTGAATGTAGAATAAGAGTGAACACTGACATCTACTGGCTCATAGAAGGACACATTTCACTGCTGCCACTATTGTTTGTTTTGGGTGATAATTATTTTGCATTAATAATTGTAGGAGTTCTCCAGTTTGGATTTAGCAGTTATCTGGTTGCTAGGGTCCTATTTACCCCACCAACCGGAGAGTGAGAATGGTTTGAATGAGAGACTGGAAGATGAATAGTAGAAACCTGAACAGAAAGATCAGTAACACAAAATAACAATAATAATAAAATTGTACAGAGCAATAGAAGAATTAGGCAAATAATTAAAAAATTATTACAAATAAAAATGCAGACCAACTGAAACTGAGAATTAACAATTCTATAACATACTAAAAGTTATGAACCACCCTTCAACATGGCAACATAGAGCAAATATACACAAATATTGCACCTTGTGGTACGAGTTTTGATATAACAAACCAACCATGGCACCAAAATTCTTTTTAAAGGATTAGTAAACCTTTAAAATCAGTTGATGTAACATTGATGAGTGCTATTCTAAGCACTTTTGCAATTTACACTCATTTTTTTTTTAATTCCAAAAAATTAAGGGTTAAAAGTACTGTTACTATGAATGCATTAGCGCCCCCTGCTGGTCACTTTCCAGATATGAAGTGGTATAGGAAGCTGTCGGGAGAAAGAAAGAGGGCTGATCTGATGTTCTTCTGGTTAGCAAATACGTGAGAAACGTTATCTGAGGTTTTGAATGTTTTTCCCAACCAGAAGAACATCAGATCAGCCCTCTTTCTCCTGACAGCTTCTGCCACTAATTCATGTTTGGAAACTGCCCAGCAGGTGGCGCTGTAACAGAATTTGTTCATATTAGGGCTAAACTGCATGAAAGTTTTCAGATTGGCATAACACATGCAACAAATGGCATATAGTCGCGCTTGTCAAAATATTTTGGGATAGATACAAAAATCGAATGTGTAAACTACATGTACATTTTCATCCATGCTACACCTGCATCCAACGCAATATTGTCGCATCCGGTCAGAGCAATATCTCGTGCTGTTGCATGGAGGATCAGAGTAAATCTGTCCCGCATATCAAAAAACTTATGAAAATGTGAGATTTTACCACAGAAACACCCACTTTCTATTCATTCCAATGGGATTTTTAGCAGGGCTGTGGAGTCGGAGTCGAGGAGTCGGAGGCAATTTTGGTACCCGGAGTCGGAGTCGGCAAAAAATGAACCGACTCCGACTCCTACTAAATTTAAATGGGAATAAAAAAAATAAAAAATAAAGCAAGTTTAAATGTCCCAATTCACAAACAGTCATAATTAATTACTTCTCTGCTATAAGAATAAAGCCCAATGCACGCAGTGCATAAACGAACACGTTGAGTGACCATGAAGCTTTTCATTGACTGTATGCTTCACTAAATGAGATGTAACGCACAGTTACGGTGCGGCAGCTCCACTGCGTCGGGTTCCACTGGGAACCCAGCCTAACTCTCACTGATAACTAGAAATACCTGTATACGTGAAGGGAATGGATAGTCCATAGTTTAAGACTGAAGCTTTAAAACATTTGAAAAACTGCTGTAATTCAGCTGTAACGTTAGCTTAAACTTTAAACATGACTATGGGATTCTAGGGAAATCATTAGAAGTAGGAGTATAGATAAAATTGTCTATCAGTTTATTATCAGTTCAGTCGTGTTTTAAGTGCCCCTTCCCCCCTGCCCCTTCCTGGATGTATAAAATACATTAGCACAGTGCTGTCCAACTTCTGCGGTGCCGAGGGCCGGAATTTCTCACGCATAAATGGTGGAGGGCCGCTAATGGAAGCCAGTTTTGACCACTCCCCCTTTTAAACCACACCCACTTAAAACCACACCCATTTTATCACAATGGTGGTAGTGCAGCAAAAACCCAAAGGCTTGGTCCTCACTGCAGGGATATCAACCATCATTCATATGTGAAAAAATTATATTATGTCATATTAAGACACACCCTAAAATCCATATGACTCCTCCTCCCCTGTGGATAGCACAGCAACCCCAGCATATAATTACACACCTTAGGGACCATTTAATGGCTATTTCCAACTGCTAACAAACTCCCAGAACAAACCCCTGCCAGGTTCACCTCCCACAGGCACCATAGGGTAGAAAGAGTATATGGCACACACAGGCAGCACTCTGCTTGCCCTACGCTACCTGTGTGTGCCATACTCTGCCTGCCCTATGCTGCCTGTGTGTGCCATACTCTGCTCTACCCTGCCTGTGTGTGCCATACTCTCCCTGCCATACGCTGCCTGTGTGCCATACTCTGCCCTACCCTGCCTGTGTGTGCCATACTCTCCCTGCAATATGCTGCCTGTGTGCCATACCCTGCCTGTGTGTGCCTTTGCCATACTCTCCCTGCCATATTCTGCCTGTGTGTGCCATACTCTGCCTGCCCTGCCTGTGTGTGCCATACTCTGCCTGCCCTATGCTGCCTGTGTGTGCCATACTCTGCCTGCCATATGCTGCCTGTGTGTGCCATACTCTCCCTGCCATATGCTGCCTGTGTGTGCCATACTCTGCCTGCCCTTCCTGTGTGTGCCATACTCTGCCTGCCATATGCTGCCTGTGTGTGCCATACTCTGCCTGCCATATGCTGCCTGTGTGTGCCATACTCTGCCCTACCCTGCCTGTGTGTGCCATACTCTCCCTGCCATATTCTGCCTGTGTGTGCCATACTCTGCCTGCCATATGCTGCCTGTGTGTGCCATACTCTGCCCTACCCTGCCTGTGTGTACCATACTCTCCCTGCCATATTCTGCCTGTGTGTGCCATAATCTGCCCTACCCTGCCTGTGTGTGCCATACTCTGCCTGCCATATGCTGCCTGTGTGTGCCATACTCTGCCCTACCCTGCCTGTGTGTGCCATACTCTGCCTGTCATATGCTGCCTGTGTGTGCCATACTCTGCCCTACCCTGTCTGTGTGTGCCATACTCTGCCCTACCCTGCCTGTATGTGCCATACTCTGCCTGCCATATGCTGCCTGTGTGTGCCATACTCTGCCTGCCATATGCTGCCTGTGTGTGCCATACTCTGCCTGCCATATGCTGCCTGTGTGTGCCATACTCTGCCCTACCCTGCCTGTGTGTGCCATACTCTCCCTGCCATATGCTGCCTGTGTGTGCCATACTCTGCCCTACCCTGCCTGTGTGTGCCATACTCTCCCTGCCATATGCTGCCTGTGTGTGCCATACTCTGCCTGCCATATGCTGCCTGTGTGTGCCATATACTCTCCCTGCCCTATGCTGCCTGTGTGTTCAATACCCTCCCTGCCCTATGCTGCCTGTTTGTGCCATACCCTCCCTGCCCTATGCTGCCTATGTGCCATACTCTGCCTTCCCTATGCTGCCTATACACAGGCAGCATAGGCCAGGCAGTACTTACAATGTCTGAGGTGTGAACAGACGAACAATGTGGGTGATTACAGCCTGAGCAGGAGGTGTGAACAATGCAGGGGGTGAACAATGCATAGATTAAAAGGTGTGAACAGTACAGGGGATTAGATGTTTAAATAATACAGAGGGATTACAGCCTGAATCTGAGGTGAGAACCATGCAGTTAATCTCAGTACTGATACCATTTAAAGTGGGCCACCAGTTGGACAGCACTGCATTAGCATATTAAAAACAGAGGAGTCGGAGTCGTGGAGTCGGAGTCGGAAGTATCAGAAACTGAGGAGTCGGAGTCGGAGAATTTATCTACCGACTCCACAGAAACCCCCCGCACTCAGGACTGGAATCCTGTATATGTGCACGCGTGCAAACCTGTTGAGGAGGGGGGTGCTGGGGCAGAGCGTGTACGGGGACCATCCAGCCTAGGGGCGCACAATTTAGAGATCCAGGCATGATGAGGTGGGTGAGTAGCCACCCCTATGGTATCTGAGGGTTTCTGCCAAATAGCCCCACCAGGAAGTGTTGGGAGCAGAGCCCAGCGAGTATATGCAGCACAAGGCCTCAGGGTGAGCTCTGCTGGGGAAGGAGACTCTGTGCCTGCTATATATCCTACAAGCATAAACTGAGGGGTTAGAGTAGCTTTATACTATGGGTGAGAAAACAAATGCTATACTTTAAGGGGAAGAAGTGGTCCTTACACCCACCCGACAGAGGGCAAAGTGTGTAGGGTCTTTTTCTCTTGTTTGAATTCCTGGTTTGGTGACAAGTTTTGGTTGAATAAATGAACTAAAAAACAAGGCCTCCTGTAGGCTGATAGTCCGGAGCAGGGATCTTCAACCTTTCTTACCCGTGAGCCACACTCAAATGTAAAAAGAATTGGGGAGCAACACAAGCATGAAAAATTTACCTGGGGGTACCAAATAAGGGCTGTGATTGGCTAATTGAAAGCTCTCAAACAGCGAATCACAGCCCATATTTGGCACCTCTATGAACTTTTATGATGCTTGTGTTGCTCTCCAACTCTTTACATTTGACTGTAAATCACGAGTAAGAAAGGTTGGGGATCCCAGTTATAGAAAGTAGGAATTACTGTTACTCTCCTTCCCAGAGGCTATTATATTATTACTATACCTGCTATCCCTTAGCCACAGTCCCTTCCCAGAGGCTATTATCCCCCCACTGTTACTATAGGCACCATCTCTCCCTACTATACCTGCTATCCCACAGCCCCAGTCCCTTCCCAGAGGCTATTATCCCCCCACTGCTACTATAGGCACCATCTCTCCCTACTATACCTGCTATCCCTTAGCCACAGTCCCTTCCCAGAGGCTATTATCCCCCCACTGTTACTATAGGCACCATCTCTCCCTACTATACCTGCTATCCCACAGCCACACCCCCTTCCCAGAGGCTATTACCCCACTGCTATTATAGGCACCATCTCTCCCTACTATACCTGCTATCCCACAGCCACAGTCCCTTCCCAGAGGCTATTATCCCCCCACTGCTACTATAGGCACCATCTCTCCCTACTATACCTGCTATCCCACAGCCCCAGTCCCTTCCCAGAGGCTATTATCCCACTGCTACTATAGGCACCATCTCTCCCTACTATACCTACTATCCCACAGCCACAGTCCCTTCCCAGAGGCTATTACCCCACTGCTATTATAGGCACCATCTCTCCCTACTATACCTGCTATCCCACAGCCACAGTCCCTTCCCAGAGGCTATTATCCCCCCACTGCTACTATAGGCACCATCTCTCCCTACTATACCTGCTATCCCACAGCCACAGTCCCTTCCCAGAGGCTATTATCCCCCCACTGCTACTATAGGCACCATCTCTCCCTACTATACCTGCTATCCCACAGCCACAGTCCCTTCCCAGAGGCTATTATCCCCCCACTGCTACTATAGGCACCATCTCTCCCTACTATACCTGCTATCCCACAGCCCCAGTCCCTTCCCAGAGGCTATTATCCCCCCGCTGCTACTATAGACACCATCTCTCCCTACTATACCTGCTATCCCACAGCCACAGTCCCTTCCCAGAGGCTATTATCCCCCCACTGATACTATAGGTGACGTGTGCTGCCTGGGAATCCCAGGTATACACTGAAAGTATCTTTTAAGTATCAATTATTGAGTATCAAATTATTTTATCCTTATCACCATGAGCCTCAGAGCAAACTCCCTCTCCACTCTACGCTAGAACCCTTACCTGACACCTACTATTCCTAGTGCTGCAGAATAATCTCTAACACGCATGCGCATCACACAGAGGCTGCAGAGGAAACGTTCCAAACAAAATGGCAGCAGGCTCCGCCCCCGGCAGTTCTGCAGCAGGAAGTAGTTCTTTGGTTTCCTGACTGGGTCACTGTGTCCCCGGCATCCTTCCCGCAAGCACGTATCTGTCATGGCTTCAAGGTTACTGTTCCGCAGGGCCGTCCAGGCTGTCACTAGGGTCGGGGCTGTGAGACTGGCGGCTCCATCCCGGTGCATGTCTGCTGGAGGTAAGCGTGGGGCCGGCGGTGCGGGGAGAGAAGCCCAGGGGAGAGCCGTATGGGGAGAGTAGGAGTGCGGGGCAGCATGGGCGGGATGGTCGGGTTGAGGATAAGGGAAGAGTAGAAAGTGCTTAAGGGTGAAGACACACGGAACTACTAGTAGCAGCTGCTAAACTCCAGAAAATACCCTGCCATAGACTATACTGAGAATTGCCTCTGCTAAAACACATATTAGTAAATGATCAGAACTGTCTATTCTAGTAGCTGCTACTTGTAGCTCTGTGTGTCTTCAGCTCTATACTGTGTGTGTTGTACATTCTCCTTCCAATACACAACAGCCATTTGTTGGTAGTTGAATAATGAGGTTATTTCCTTCACTTCCTATTAGATGGCTCATTTCTTACATTTATATCTGCAATTTGCCACCTTTCATCTAGGGGGCATTTTTACTGTCTCTGGGGGAATTCTACTGTTGCAGCAGGATTGGCTATTACAGAGACTCTGCTTTATTGCTTTAACTCTGCTTCTTAATCTCAGGCCCTGAACCTGTTGCTGAACTAGAGGATGAAGCCTGCTCTGACTCTTGTTTTTGTGTTCAGCAATTCTGGGATTACATTTGTGGGACACAAGGTTATGAAACAGGGGCTACAGAGTGTTTTTTATGGGTTTTCGGCCCCCAGCAGAGCAGCCTCGGAAACGCAGGGAAGCTCCTCTTTGCCAAATGGATAGGGTTGCCATACAGACCTTAATGTGTCTCTCTGTTTTCCTTATTAATAACATGGGCAGCAAGTATCAGTTGTAACAGTTGAGTTAGTAAAGTCCTGGCCATATGGCAAGCCTACACACTGTGTTCTCCCCCTGTGCAATGTAAGATGGTGTTGGTAACACAGGACTGCCCAACATGCGCTCCCAGCACCGCGTGACAGCCCGAGACTGACCAGGTCGTTGGTGGCGCAGGTGTCGTGCTGCAGGGCTGTCATTATTAGTGTAATACATGTATCGGTCATTGGACACCTGGGTGCTGCCATGTATATTACATGAGCCCTTTAACAAGGAATTTTCCATGGAGTGTTTCACCTCCATGCTTTTGACCCCTACTTTGACCTAATTGTTCTTGTCATGCCTTTGGTGAGCCCTCTTTGATTTTAATCACTTATTCACTCTTGTCATAGTTTCCATTTAAATTGTGTAAAAGGAGCTTGTGTTGTCTAAACAACTTTGTGAATTTTGTCATTTCAAATTCCTTAATTCCCTTTGTTTCCTAGTAGTCACCTGGTTTGCTTTGCCACCGCCTACTGTCTAAACCAGTCTAGGGGGTTACAGTTGACAATCACTGCTGAATGAAAATGTGGGTACCTGCAATCACCATGTATTGCATTGGGTTTCTTGGCAGGCATTCCAACGGATGAAGAGCAAGCCACAGGTCTAGAAAAGAAGGTCATGGCCGCCATAAAGAAGGGCACTGTAAGTAATCTAATTGCATTCACTCCTCTCCATCTGTTGGGTGGATATTCTATTGGCACAGCAAAAATAGAAATGTTTATCAATAAGTATATTTCCTTGTATGACAATGGTGGAAGTTCCTTTCTGCATGAAAAGTAAAAGCAAGAATAAAGCTCCTTATAAACCGACTGCATGTTTTTCTCAGCATAGATAACACAGTTTATTCATTTTGTTTTAATAACAGGATCCCTACAGCATTGAGAAACCACAGCAGTATGCCGGGACCAAAGAGGATCCTCATATTGTCCCTTCTATAACAAACAAGAGGATTGTCGGCTGCATCTGTAAGTAACTGTAACTTACCCAGAGATGCCCAACTCCAGTAACTGGGATCCAGTCAGTTCACAGTCTGGTTTTTGGTGTCATTCAACCTAAATATGAAACAACAGATCTTCAGTGATGCTAAAACCATGAACCCTGTTTGTTAAAGGAGAACTAAACCCTAAAAATTAATATGGCTAGAAATTCCATATTTTATATACTAAACTGACTGCACTAGCTTATCTATAGTAGTAATGATATAGTTCTTTACAGTTATTACAGGAGCTCCTGATCTTAGATTCTGTTAGAACTGTCTGGGACAGTGCAGGCTCAGTGGGCTCTGGGCAGCTGTTAAGAAGCTGAGTTTAGGGGTTATAGAAAATTATCAAGCAGACAATGAGGTTTCTCTGTCATATAAACTGATGTTATAGGACTGATTATTACATTCTGATGCTAATTGCCCTGGTTTCAGAGCTGCCATGTTATGTGAATTACTAATCAGGCTTATACTATTACATTTATATTCTATATATATATATAGTATATTGTGAGTGGGTTCCTAAGCTCAGGTAAGTGACAGCACCACAGAGCATGGGCAGAAAAGCAGATGGGGCTACTGGGGCATCTTTGGGGGCACAGATCTTCCCTGTGCAAGGGCTGTGGGTGCCTTGGGCTGGTAAAGAAGCCCAAATCATAATGTGCAACATTTCTAGTCTATTTCTTTAGTTAAGCTTTAGTTCTCCTTTAATGGCATTAATTATTCTGCTTCCTTGTGAGTCTTAAAGTCAGTGGTACATGGTATTCTTTCTATAGCCTCCAGTTTACAAAAATATCTGATTCTGGTGCTAAACCTTGAAAAAAAAAAAAAAAGTAATCGCCAGATTTAATAGCACTACAGAATGAAAAGAGCAGAAAAAAATATGTATATTATATGCTTTGCTTTAATATATGCTTGTTCTTTTGTAGGTGAAGAAGACAACACCGCTGTTATCTGGTTCTGGCTGCATGAGGGAGAAGCCCAGCGCTGCCCATCCTGTGGCTCCCACTACAAGCTTGTACACCATCATCTCCCCCATTAACCGGCACTGTAGCTTGCTGTTTGTCTTTTATTCCAAGTTTACACTGTCCTGTGTACTGTATATTTTGGCGTGGGACCATGAATAAAGTCAGCTGTCCAGCCCTCACATTTGCCTGTTATTAAATATCTTCATTGCCACAAGTGGATATGGTTGTTCATGCTTAAATCTAAGGGCTACACAAATGATACCAAATCTCATGTTTCTAAACAAGTGCAGCTAGCCTTTTCAGCTAAAGTGACCATACGAAGACTAAACTTTGGACAGCATGTAGCATCTGTCTGACTATATGGCTTTCACACATGTGAGCACATTTACCTAATATCCTCCCTTGTGCACAGTGACAGTCAGATGGTACTGAGAGACACAGGGCATATTTGGACTTTATTGGAGTTTGCTCCATTGTGTTTTTCTGCAAGTGGACAAAACTTGCCTATTCTTTTAATACAAAAAAAACTTTTTTTTTGTCATGATAAAGCACTTTTAAAGTTAGGCTATTTTCACTGAACATAACCCCTATTCCTTTATAAACAGGGCAGTTTGTCCAGAGCAGCCTATCTACCGCCGAATAAACAATCCCTTCCCATCTTTAAGCAGCTTATTATGTGGGGCTTCTCTGCAGACTGATAATTCATTTTATCAGCTCCTCTGGTCTGATGTTCTGTTGGATCAGGAAGTACTAAAGTGACGCTGACTTCATTTAAAACTAATTAAACAATTAAAACTAAAGCTAATCATGGAGCAATGCACTCTTTAATTCTATGGAAAGTACTCCCAAACCACCTACTAAGAGTTTGCAGGATATATGGAGATAGAGCGAGTTTCTTTGGTCATGCTGGGATGGGAGTGGTATCTTTCCTTGTCCTGTGTGTTTGTAGTGCTTAGCTTTTCTTGCACTATTAATTATCTGTACTATTGATTGTTATCTGCATTCTTATTAGTTAACTCCAACCAAATTAGCTTTAGGTCTGCCATCGGGGGGGGTAGATGGGGTACTGCAGCTAGGGGCCCTGTGGCAGACGAGATCCCGGAGATGGAAAACCTTGATTCACTGGTTGTGAAATGGGTGTGGTGAGTGGCCAGGGTATGGATGAGTCATGGGGAGTGGCTGGGATGAATAAGGGGTGTGGGTATGCATTACCCACACATTTTTAAGCCATACCCACTTTGTAACAGAAAAAGAGGTTGTGGGAGCACTCCAAGGCTAAATAAAGTATACAAATACAATGGAAGTGCAACTGATCTGGCCAAATTAACTACAAAAAGAAAAAAGGATTGATCAATGCACATTCCCTGGTCCCGTTTCATAAGTAAATTGTCTGTTAGTTTCATGCTAGTGCATACAGTATATTGACAAAAAAAAAAACTTTGTAACAGCACCAAAATCCCGCATCCAGTTAACAAAAACACAATTTTTACATGCATTTCATGAAAGACAGTTGTAGCCACCAAGCAGTTCCTGGTAGACACAGCGGCATCTGAGTCAGACCAACCATTACAGAGGCTTCCTCAAAAACTCAAACCAGGAACATTTTATGTGCCAAAAGCAACCACCTTTGGCCTCTGAATGGGTCCTCCATCAATAGTGTAATGCCAGAATGTACTGTGTTCCTGACCCAGCAAATTTACAGTGGTTGTGAACAGGTTAGCAGATTAAGTAACAGAGCTTCTTGCTTTCTATTTGGGACTTGACTTGGGTGGGTGGTGCCTGAGAAAGCAGGAACATATGGACCAGAACCTTTCAGTGTTTGGCAGAAACACCAAATTGGACAGTGCACTTCTGAGTGGAATACAGTAATGACGAGATAAGTCTTGAAGACAGGATGGGTAATCATGGCAGACTTGCATGGCAATGGTATATTTCTGGACAAGGATCAAGATGCAGGGTTTGTAAATTGTGAATGGTAGGGGGCAATACACAACAATGATATGGGCAGGGTTGCAAGACTAAAATATAAAGGCAACACCGCAATGAGTAAAACAAGAACGCTGTATTGATTACATTAAAGGTAAAGGGATCCTGACATGATTTTTATAGTGTAGTTTTATTACTAAATGACACTGTGTATATTGCAAATAATTGATTCTACCTTTTATTAAAATTCTAAATTTTATTCTTAAACTAATAGGGTTTAGTTCTCCTTTAACAAACAGGGTTCATGGTTTTAGCATCACTGAAGATCTGTTGTTTCATATTTAGGTTGAATGACACCAAAAACCAGACTGTGAACTGACTGGATCCCAGTTACTGGAGTTGGGCATCTCTGGGTAAGTTACAGTTACTTACAGATGCAGCCGACAATCCTCTTGTTTGTTATAGAAGGGACAATATGAGGATCCTCTTTGGTCCCGGCATACTGCTGTGGTTTCTCAATGCTGTAGGGATCCTGTTATTAAAACAAAATCAATAAACTGTGTTATCTATGCTGAGAAAAACATGCAGTCGGTTTATAAGGAGCTTTATTCTTGCTTTTACTTTTCATGCAGGGGACGATAATGTCGGCTCGTTTAGTGGGCCGACGATCGTTCGTACACCACCAACTATACGATAACTTAACGATAGCATCGGATCGTTCGGGAATCGGTCGTTTGTAAGTAAAAAATCGGTCCGTGTATGGCCACCTTAAGTGTAGGGACTAAAACAGGGCCAAGCTGCAGGGGAAAGAGCGGACCAAAAGGAGATGGCAGAAGGACCTCTAAAAATCTGAGTATAAGAGATGGATCATTTTCAAACAGGCATGTTATGTGACACTGGAGCTAGCAACAGACATCTACAGCAGACCATGGGCAAGATACCCAGTAGGTAAAGCCATGAGGAAAAGCACACCCTGCACGCACAGACCCATCTCTAAACATGCATATAAATAAACTGCAATTAGATAATAGGTTTATCAAGTCATATGTCTAAAGTAGAACTAAATGCAATATATCTATTGATATGATGTAAAAATAAATTGAATTGGACACAGGCCTGGGCTGGGATTCAAAATAGTCCCTGGTCTGGTTTTTGGCCCCTAAGCTGCCTAAGGTGGCTCCTCCGATGCCGCCCCCTGCCTTGGACCCCCGCACTTGTTACTGTTACAGTGCTGGGAGGGGGGGTCCAGGGGGGACAGCATCACTAGTGTAGACAGCGCAATTGCATTTTCTTCTGCATCCCTCCATGTCAGTACACATGGGTAGCATCGCCCCTCCCACCCATGTGTACTGACATGTCGGGACTAGAAGAAATAGAATTTATGTCAAGAAGGTAAGGGAAATTCTCCTTTTCTGCACTAGCAGAGCCGAATTTCCATTTTAAAAAACAGAAATTCAGCTCTTAAAGTTACCAGGAGCGGCTTTTTGCTGCCCCTGGTAACTTTGGGGGCACTGCCACCTGAGGCAAGTTTCTTAACTCGCCTCCTGCTAGCAGCGCCCCTGGGCCCTGGCATATCAAGTACTCAGAGGCCCAAACAGCCCCCCCAACCCAATAAATAGTGACTATGACATCTTACAGCAGCCCCTCTGGCATTTGCCTGGATCCACAGATTGCCTGGGCCTGATTAAACATATCGGGACATAAGTCCACAGATATTAGATTGAGTGCAAAGGAAAATAACTTTTTGGAGGGATAGTGAAGTATCTGTAAAGCAATTCCAATAACACTAGGAAGTGTGCAAACATATTCCCGTGGAGCTAAGGATATAACAGTGCATACAACATGGCCATATTATATCAGAGGGTGTAATTACACAGAACCTACAGATATGTAAGTATGTTTGAGGGCATTGCAAAAAAACTAGTGATGTTAGAGGATTCTTGTTTCCAGAAACCCTTTCTGGGAGAAGCTCCATACATTATTCCTCATCAATGTAGTACCAGAAGGTGGCGCTGTTCTGTTGCAGCCCCACAGAAAATTATTCATCCTTGCAACTGGTGAGCACTGGTACTGCAGCTCCAACATTTATTACTGGGTTTATTTTTTATTCATGTTTTCAATAAGTTCGGAATTCAACATCTCCCAGAAATGGTATTTTATTACATTTATTTTCATAATCACTTTGCATGTATTTAATGACCCAGTGATACAAGTCGGTGTGAGGGAACTGCAGTGGAGCCAACGCTATTAACATTTCTCCACACAAACTGCAGTGGAATGAGGGCTATGCAAGGCTGTGCGGAGGAATCGCAGCCGACCCAGTGATATCACAGTGTGTGTGTGTTTGTGTGTGTGCACGAATGGCAATTGTGTTCCTTTGAGTGATGCGGGAACAGAAATAGATGATGGGAAAGTGACAGGAGGGTGCATGGGAAAAGCAGAAGGTGCTGGGCTGCGTGAAGGGTTTGGAATAATTTGTTTTCTGCTGCTGGCAGATACCAGATAAAAAAGAATTTGGTTTCCTAGCAACAGCAGCTGATTTCCCATAATGAGTCTGTCCGTCTACTGACATCTCTTTATTTCTCCCGCAGAACCTGAGAGATTTTTTTTTCTCCAGTGTTCCAGGGTCGGCTGTACCCCTACATGTCCGGCAGCTGCCTGCCCCCCCCCCCATTCTTTCACTGGCTGGTATGGCTTGAGTGGTCCTGCTGGCAAATAGGATAGGAGGAAACAACAGAAGGTGAGAGGCGGTAGGAGAGGGAACAGAGGAAGCTTAAGAAAGAGGGAGAGTGGGAAGAGGTTTGGGAAACCCTAAGAAAAAGGCAAGTGAGGGTGGCATGGGGACTGGCAGAGGGACAGCTGGGGTGCATAGAGTGTGAGAAGAAAGGGGGTCTGGAAAAAGAGCATGAGATAGGGGTGACAGAAGAGATGCGCTCAGATGAGAAGAGCTCCAGACCACTGAATAGGTGACTGGGCTGAGACAGGGAATAAGAAAAAAACAAACGGGGGTGGCAAGGAATAAAGGAGACCAAAGGAAAGTGGAGGAGATACTCAACCTCACACAGTGAGTGTGCCGGCATCTGGCAGTTCTACACCATCTGCCCCTGGTACCTGCTCTCTACATGTGAGACTCTCCTACCCACCACAGGTAAGTGCCTCCACTCTAACTGCATTCCATCAGTTCTGTGCCTCTCTGACACTCTATTCCTTCTGCGTAATTGCAATGGAGGCACCTCAGGGTGTCTGTCACAGGGGGACAATTTCTACTGAAATGCCAGTAGAGTGTCATTTCATTATCCCCCTTCTCTGTGGCTGGTACTAGAACATCCAAGAAGGTCTGTATTGCCTCTGTATCCAGTTGTATCTGTATCCAGCCCTTTTAACCAGAATACACTATTACCAAAAGTTCAGTAAAGGATAAGTAGTTATGCGCACTCATTTTTAGGCATGATCTGTATGACCATTAGTGATGTCCAGCATGTTGCCTTCAGCATTGTATTTATCAGTATATGCTGGCAGGGTGCCCCAGCCTTTAGCTTAGGCCTTTCCAGGTCTTCTATCATCACAAGACTTGTAGCTCTTAAATGAACTAGGACACGCAGTGTAGGGCTTTTCTCACCTCTCTCTGGCTATAAGCAGTGCATTGTGGGCCCACTATAAATTAGATTTGTAACAATTTGAGATTGGGAATTTTTAAATAAGCATGTCCTGTAGATGCCCACTCCTTCCTCCCCTTCATGCCCTTAACTCATATATACAGTGCTAAACATCTCTTACAAGATGGTGGCAGTGGCCAGCCCTATAGTAGTGCAACAGTGAGGCAGACCTAGTGAGCAACAGGTTTGTTCTTTCTTAAATATAATAATGCTAAATATATATATATATATATATATATATATATATATATATATATATATATATATATATATAGCTACATGATTCATGGTTATACATGGCTGAGTGTATTACACACAAGGCTTTTCATATTAATGTATTTGACACTTGAAATTTGTTATGGGAAGTGGGTTCTACTGGGAACATTTCTAGGACTGTAACCATAGGGACCTTTTTATAATATCCATGCAATACCCCACACATGGATAAGGGAAGTATATAGCTTTATAAATGTGCAATGTATTTAACAGTTTTCTCATCATACATACATAAATACATCATTTTACATAGCTTAATAAATAGGCCACGAAATGTCGAATCGACATAAGCAAGTTTAACAAAGACAAGTGGCTTGACCAAAGGGGATTAATCCGTAACTTGAAGACAAATTTATTTGGAATAAATCCTAGAAAAGAATGCAACACATAAGCACATTAATCAATATCTGCACATTCTACTGTATTGGCAATTACAGAGCTATAGAAGAAGCGTTTTACCCCCATATGTAATAAAAGGCACTAAGTTTGACTAGGCGCAGTAACCCATAGCAACCAATAAGATGTTTGCTTTTAAACAGATGATGAGTAAATTCTACATGCTGATTTGTTGCTCCTGGGCAAACTTGCCTGTAATCACATAACCCCATTAGTGTAATTATTGATACAAACACTGATAAAGGGGTGATTCACCTTTATGTTAACTTTTATAGATTGTCAGCAACTTTGCAATTGATCTTCATTATTAATTTATTTTTTATCATTTTTGAATTATTTGCCTTCCTCTGCTACATCTTTTCCAACATTCAAAAGGGATCACTGACCCAGCAGCCAAAAAATGCTCTGTGGGGCCTCAATTTTATTGTTATTGTTACTTTTTGTTATTATATTCCCATTCCCTCTACTATTCATATTGTAGTCTCTCTCTTTCAAACCACTGCCTGGTTGCTAAGGTAAGGACCCTAGCAATCAGATAGCTTCTGAAATACCAAACGATAAATAACTGAAAAACCATATGTCTATGAAGATTTTCATTCATCCAGGTCATGGTATATCTAGTATAAATAAATCTAAAGCAACTGGACTTGTTTGGTAATCATTGAAGACGTTTCACTACTCATCCAAGCAGCTTCTTCAGTTCAACTGACTGGTATGGGAAGTCCTCATCATATATACTCTTCCACTAATCCAAAAGTGCCATTGTGATTGGATTAGTGGAAGAGTATATATTCTGAGGACTTCCCATACCAGTCAGTTGAACTGAAGAAGCTGCTCGGATGAGAAGTGAAACGTCTTCAATGATTACCTAACAAGTCCAGTTGCTTTAGATTTATTTATACTAGATATGAAAAACCATATAAAATAAAAAATTAAAACTAGTTGCAAATTGTGTCAGATTATCAAAGTTGCCCAACCTATCATCTCAGTCCGCCTCAAGAAACTGGATCCTAGGAATGGTACAGTGTTTGCATGTGTGCGCACAGAAATCACAAGTACTGAAAGGGGATCATAAGGCCAAATGCATGAATGTGATATTTCTCAGCTGAGAGAACTCGACTGAGCACTTTTGCAATTTACACTGATTGCTTTTCCCATATTTAAGCTTTATGCTGCTAATACATTGCTTATGGCAGAGCAGCTCTGAGCTGTATCATCAATAGATTGAATTGTTCCAGAATAGCACAAGAGCTGTGCTTCCAAAACTGTCGGCCCTACCTAAAATAGTAGTTGTGGGGGCTTAGCCCGAAGGCCAATTAGGCTGACATTTGGGAAGATTGCCTGTTGGTTATTCTAGATACTTTTAGAAGCTCAGCATGAAGGTTGCATTGAGTGGGATTTGGGGGTGGGCACTTACGTTATTTTTGCTCTTTTCTATATTGTTAGAACAATGGCTGATACAGCAATGCTTCCTATACCTGAAACCTTGTAATGAGCCTTAAAGGAAAACCATTCTCCCACTTAACTAACATATAGTTTATATTTTGTTAAAAGAGTCCTGTCGTGGGAAAATATGCTTTTTTCAAAACACATCAGTTAATGGAGCTTCTCCAGCAGAATCCTGCATTGTAATCTGTTTTTCAAAAACACAGATTTTTTTTTTATATTTAATTTTGAAATGTCACATGGGGCTAGCTGTATTTTTCATTTCCCAGGGTGCCCCAGCCATGTGACCTGCGCTCTGATAAACTTCAGTCACACTTTACTGCTGCGCTGCAAGTTGGAGTGATATCCACCCCCCTCCCAGCAGCTGATCAGCAGAACAATGGGAAGGGAGCAAGATAGCAGCTCCCAGTAGGTATCAGAATAGCACTCAATAGTAAGAAATCCAAGTCCGGCTTGGGACTCCTCCAGTTACATGGGAGTAGGAGAAACAATAGGTTACCTGAAAGCAGTTCTAATGTGTAGCGCTGGCTCCTTCTGAAAGCTCAGACTCAGGCACAATGCACTGAGATGGCGCCTACACACCAATATTACAGCTAAAAAATACATTTGTTGCTTCAAGAATACAATTTAAAATGGCAGAGTGAGTTATTTGCTATGTAAACAGTGTAATTTATAAATAAAAAGTATACCATAAAAATCATGACAGAATCCCTTTAAGTGACCTATTAAAGAATCTCGCCAAACTGGAATATATATATCAGTAAATATTGCCCTTTTACATCCTTTCCCTTGAGCCGCCATTTAGTGATGGGCTGGGTGCTCCCTCAGAGATCAGCTGACAGGAACAGAATAATGCAGCTCTAACTGGAACAGGAAGTAGTGTGGGAGCAAAAGGCAGAACTCTGCCCATTGGCTGATGGGGCCTAGCATGTATGTGTGCCTTGGCTTGTATGATCCCAGGGGGCGGCCCTTCATTTTTAAAATGCCAATTTTCTATTTAGGATTACCCAGTAGCACAGGGGTCGGCAAATTACGGTCCGCGGGCCATGTCCGGCCTGTTGGTCTTTTTAATCCGTCCCGTTGAGGATTGGTGTGTCTCGCTTTGTCCCGACTCCACAAGTCTCATCACGGGAGACTTGGCGTCAAGACTGCATGTAAGCACCAGCCTGGCCCGTCTGTCAAATTTTAACAGTCAATGTGGCCCCTGAGCCTAAAAGTTTGTCCACCCCTGCAATGGCACATACATGCTATTTTTAGATAAAGATTTCACATATTTGTAGAGAGACCTACATTGTTCAGGGGTATCATTTTCCTTTAAAGGCTGCACTAAATGAACTGCACTAGAAGAGGGTGGAACCTCTATATGGCAGATTTGTATTTCAGACATTTTGTGGATTCCTAGTATTCTATGTTTCTGTAAGGCATTTGCCAGTAGCAACCAATCAGCAATTAGTTTTGAACAGTCTACTACAAGTTAAAAAATGAAGGTAAAGTCCTGATTGGTTACCATAAACAACTTCGCTGTTAGTGAATGAGATCTTGTGGGGTATATTTATGAAAAAAAATAAGGCTTCACCACAGTTCATCATGGAGAAATTTCATTTGTAGCATTTTTAAGAGCACATTTATCATTTATTTCCATCCTTACCCCTAGAGAATGTAGCTTTCACAGTAAAAATGAACCAAATAACTGGCCTTTGCTGTATGTTGCAGGTTCGTCTGCAGGAAAAGCCTTTTCGGTAACGATGGAAGATTATTTGCGTCTCCTGTACCTTAATCTGTCCGGGCGGCTGGGCCCTGGCTGGGAGGGCGAGGACCCTTGCACAGACTCTGTGGGCAATGTGACATTCCTCGTGGTGGCCTACAGTGCCCTCATAGCAGTGGGACTCATTGGAAACTCTTGCCTTGTCTTTGTCATTGCTCGTCAGAGAGAAATGCGCAATGTTACAAACATTTTTATCGCCAACCTTTCCTGCTCAGACATCCTCATGGCCTTGGTGTGTTTGCCCGTGACTGTTATCTACACTCTTATGAACCGATGGATCCTGGGAGAGGCGCTCTGCAAGGTTACAAACTTTGTGCAGTGCATCTCAGTCACAGTCTCAGTGCTGTCCCTTGTGCTCATTGCTTTGGAAAGGCACCAGCTAATCATTCACCCAACAGGTTGGAAGCCTCTACCCTGGCATGCCTATCTGGCAGTGGCAGTAACCTGGGCTGTGTCCTGCTTTATCTCATTGCCTTTTCTCTCCTTCACCATTCTTACCAGACACCCATTTCAGAATCTTTCTCTTCCCTTTGACCCATTCATTGATCATTTTGTGTGCACAGACAGCTGGCCCTCCGAGAACCACCGCCTTGCCTACACCACCTGCCTCTTGCTCTTCCAGTACTGCCTCCCCCTGCTTCTCATCCTGCTTTGCTACCTGCGTATTTTTCTTCGGCTTCGCAAGAGGAGAGACGTGGTAGAGAGGGCAGGAGGTGGAGATGCAGGAGGACGCAAGGGAGGCCACCGCAGGGTTAATGTCATGCTGCTTTCCATTGTTGTGGCCTTTGGGCTGTGCTGGCTGCCACTAACTGTTTTCAATGCTCTCTTCGACTGGGACCATGAGCAAATTTCAGCCTGTTACCACAACCTCATCTTCTCCCTGTGTCACCTGGCGGCAATGGCATCTACTTGCGTCAACCCAGTCATGTATGGCTTTCTCAACAGCAACTTCCAGAAGGAAGTGAAGACAATTTTACTGCGTTGCCGCTGTGCTGGGGGTAGGGACCGATATGAGAGTTTCCCACTCTCCACTGTCAGCACTGAGGTGTCCAAAGCATCTCTGCAGAGTGTCATCACCAATGGAAACAATGTATGAGCCAACTGGAATGACTGATGGAGCGAGTGGGAGCACCAGTACTGAGAAGAAATCTACCTCCTCTTGTGAGGCCACATCTCAGTTATCCTGGCCAGTGTCATGTATAATGCTGCATTTATTGATTGGGTTCTTATTCAGAGCTCCAACCGAAAAGTAACTCTTGTGTGAAGCTCACTAAGGCAAAGTCTATGTGGATTAAATAAAGCCAGTCATGCCGCCATGATAATGTACTATGGCTTAGCAACAAAACAGACGGAGTGATATACAGAAACAACATTGTGATACTGCAAAGGGCCAAATGCCTGTGATGCTTCTTGTTTCTCTCTATGTTCTGTTCTTTGGGACCATCATAGTTCTAAAGACCTACAGACCTTGAACCCAATCATATGTATTCTAATAAGAGCCTTTTATAAAATCTGTCAAATTGAATTCCCAAGTGACGTATGCCATGGGAGTTGGTATAGATTTTGCCATTTTTTACTTACTGGGCTTTGGGAGCAAAACAAGGTGAATGTAATTGCAAATGATCCAAACAGGTGTAGATATCAAACAACGTTATTGTTATTATTGTTTTTTGTTGCTAAACTGTTAGTCATTGCTATTTGCTAATGGCTAGGAATTATTTGTTGCTACTAATTTTAGAACAAATGTCCTAGGAGTTCCCCTTCACTGTACACTGTGCAAAGGTTTTTTTTTGCCCCTGCTCTCGTGGGCCCCACCTACCCAGACCCGATCCTTGCCTGCCCTCCGCCCTCGCTCCCCTGCTGCCCTTCCTCCCCAGGTCACAGCAAAAGTTGTCAGATCTGCCTACCAGAGTGGGAGCAGAATTCCCATCAGAAAATACTTATTACCATCATGCGCCTACATGAAAATGATACTTTATGGCACTGTTAAGATGTAATTGCTGTAAAAAGAGAGCCGGGGCATCATGCTCTTTGGTAGGCACTGGAGTTTATGGCCTTGTAGCCCCCTAACAACCAATGATTAGTTAGCTTAGCAGGTCTACGGTAATATAAATGTTTCTGGTTACTTTGGGTTACTGACCTGGGGCAAGCTTGGTGCACATTTCTAATTATCAGTTACATATTATGGTATATTAGTGTGTGGGTGTGCATGTGTGAGGGAAGCTGGCTCTTCCTACTACTCTTGCAGATTCTAAGGAAGTGAGTTTGGTGAACTGTAAAATTGTGTGCGATGGGAAGGCTGGTGAGATCTGCTACGTGCCAGTGTTGTGTTAGTCTACTGATACTGGTACAGGTAAGGTAGTAGCCTATTAAAGGCAGACTGGCACTGCTATGTTGTATTTGTGCTGGTCATACATAAAATAGTATTTGTTAGGGGCAGGACAAGATGGCAGAGCCAGTGTCGGACTGGCCCACAGGAATACCAGGAAAATTTCTGGTGGGCCCAGGTGTCAGGGGCCCTCCTGCTTCTAGCCATTTGGCCTAATTCATGGTCAGTACCTATTTTTCTATGGGAACAAAGCAACTAAATATATAGAAGAATAGATTATATTATGAAAACTAAATAAAAAACTAGGAAAATATAGAGTAAGAAGTGGATGAAAAATAGTTTGGAGAGTGGGCCTATGGTTTAAAGTTTTCTGGTGGGCCCCTGGCGTCCCAGTCCAACACTGCAGAGGGCCATTATTAAGTCCTAGAATCGGGGATAGTAGGGCCTGCTATAAATTGTTGTCTAGCGACATATGGAGAGCCACAGGCTGCTTATACTTGTTAAAGGGGAACTCCACCCAAACACAGCTCTTTGAAAAGTTAACAATTTTAAGCAACTTTGCAATATACATCAATTACAAAATATGCACCCTTTTCATGATTTTTAATGTAATAATATGGTTTGGATCAGTTCCCCAAGCCCCGCCCCCTGTTCCCCTGCTGATCTGGCTGACTACTTTATGACTCAAAAAAAATGTAACAGTAGTGGACTGTCCTCAGCCTGCCTTTAGCCTGTATCCTCCAAAAACCTGTATGGCAGCTGGTATTTATTCATACTTTTGGAAGATTTCAGTGATAGATATATTAGGGGTTTCTGTGTTGTGTGTGGCTCTTTAACAAATTTTGCTTCGGAAGCCAGAGTTCCCCTTTAAACAGGAAATTACTGCAAAATATAATATTTTCATTAGGGTTCAATAGGCCCACTAGTTGACCTTCCATGTGTACCAATAGTTCTATCCTTGCTGTTAAAATATGAATGTATAGAGGTACCCTGGCCAAGTCCATTCCAACTGCCCTGTGCTATGCATAGATTGTTTTGCCTGGGCCTACATGTGAGGAGGGCAGTCTGGCACTGCCCCTGACAGTGTGCGTACTGTACGTTAATATGTGCATCTGGAACACGGAAGCTGGCACTGTTTGTGCTGTGTCAAATACAGGGATACTTACGCTGAATTTTGCACCTTGAGAATAAGATGGACACAGATCCTTCAAAATATTAACTTGTCAGTATTTATATGAAGAAAAAAACATATTGGTTCATGCATAAATGCATAGTTCTATATTTGTGTAAATATGGTATATACAGAAAAAAGCAGAGCATGGAAACTTTAAATGCCCTGAGCTTCTAACCGCCTTATGTCTACAGAAATAAAGGTTTATGTCAAATAGCCAGATTCTTAACAGCTCTCTGTTGGATTTATTCCTAGGATGTACATACCAGATTTTTTATGTTTACATATTTACAGTCATATGCTGAGGAAATTCTATGTGATAGTGGGCTGTGTGTTATTCAAGTGCCAGACGTGTGTGTGTGTGTGTGTGTGTGTGTACCATGCTGGTTGGGCTTTGGTTGCCTTATGTTCCCTTGGCAGCAATGTGCATTTCATCAGTACTATCTGCATTGGGCTGGGATGGGTGCAAACATCTGATTGGCTAGAGTGAATCATTACTCTATCACATTCAGATCTAGGGTTGCTGTCTTCTGTTGAAAAAGTCCAGGCATCTCATCTCTGGCATCCTAAATACTAACTAGGCAGCAATCCTGATTAGTGCCCTGCAGAATGAATACTCTACTGATATATAAAGCATTCTTGGCACTTAGGGAGGAAAAAGGTTGCATTAAAGTGATACTTACCCCTACCTTTGAAAATTCTAAGTAGTACCACACCCAGGGCCCCATGTTCTAAGCATGATGCCTTGTTTTTGTGTGAATCTCTGTAAATTTAGAGTTGGAGAAATCCAACAATACAACCTAAAGCTTTATTGAGGAGTTGAATGGAAGATGATAAAAAAACAAATGGTGATGGCGCTACTGCATCAGTTAGAATTTTCCAAGATTGGGGTATGAAACCGTGCCAACTAGCTTCAGCTACAAGGAAATTCCTACGGGACTGGCAATAAGATTCCACCCAGAGTTAATCATTCAGCTTAGAACATAACAGGGCTCATATACTAAGTTGGTCACACAATGTAATTATACCAGAAGAGCATAACACACATTTAGGGTCCTAGCTGTGCTCACAATGTGCCGCATGTTGCCATGACAAACCTGTGAGCAGGCCCGGACTGTCAAGCCGTGGATTCTGGCAAATACCAGAGGGGCTGCTGCTATTTAGTAGGCTCGTGGGGGGCCCCCCATGTACTTGAATTGGCAGGGCCTAATTTGAATCCCAGCAGGGCTGGATTTGAGAACCCGGCACCCCGAGGTTGCCCCCTTACCCCGCCCACACTCCGTATGTGAGCAAAATTATAGTGCGGCTGGACAGCATGCCACCCCTAAATCTGTGCCGCCCTAGACCCGGGCCTCTGAATGGCCTCGCCACAAACCCAGGCCTGAATTCAAATCCAGACCTGTCTATGAGCTGACATTGTGCAAGATTTTGTGCTTTGCACCTGTATTTGTATATGATCCCTTGTGTCATAAAAGAAACCAAAAGACTTTTGTGGAGCTACAAAAGAAGGATAAATACTGGGTTATAGAAATCATAGAGTGTTTGAAGGTTCATCCAAAGTCCAGTCTGACTGCCAGCATGGAGTAAGGAAGGAATCTGTTTCCCAGTCAAGGAAAAGTGCAACTGAGGTTTTTAACCTTCTATTTTTCAAAAATGGAAATTATTAGTTGCTGAACTGTTTCCTATTTAACAGATGTCTTTTCTGCATTATGACCAGAGTTGTAACAGGCCAGCATACATTTTATTTTCCCTGCTAAGGCTAATATTCCCCCACCCCTTTATTTGTATGAAGGTGAGTCAGCTTGCCATTGTCATAGGGTGTTTGGCTACAACATTCCTTGCCCACCAGTTTCCCCCAGCCTGCTGTAGTCCCCTTCTAGAGTGTTTTTCAGAATTTTTGGTGTACAAGTCCCACTTTGTGGTGTGACTATTGGTTAATCTGAGGGGCTGTAATGGAGCTTTCTCTTGCACAGACAACACTCTAGGTTTCCTTACAGCCTGAACAGATATACCACAGAACTTTTCCAACATAGTATTCCCTTGTACTATGAATAATTCACCATGTAAATGTAATGGTCTTTAACATATTGATGTGCCATTCCCACAAAAAAGCATAACTTATTTTATGTTAACTTAGGGGCAAATATACTAAAATTTGATCTTGGGAATCCTAAAGCATTCCCAGCATTTCAAATTTCTCAGTTAATGAACACTGTCCTGGATAAGTCAAACATCATTCTGTTCAATGGGCTGTTAAAGCTCATCAGCAGCACTAAGCTCTAACACTCTTTAGAATCATGAGTTAATCCCGCAATTTTTGGACAAGCTTGTTTCTGTATCTCCACTTAACACTGACTTGTTTAGTAACCTGGTGCAGATTTGCTTATGCATAGAAGCCCACAGATACCCATCAAGATTTCACTGTAATTTGTCCTAGAATGATATCTATTAGAATAATGAAAGCATACCTTTGATTGGTTGCTGTGTGTCACTACACTCCATCAAATACACTTGATTTTTATAAAAAAAAAAAAAAAACCCAAGCAAAATGCAGAGATATCAACTAAGTCCAAGTCATCTGGGAAGGTATGATCCCCTGCTGGGATTTGGAATCTCTTATTCTGTGCTACCATAACAACTATAATATATAAGACATGAACAAAGTCTATAGGTAAATGAGCTGGAAAGTAAAATGTGTCTAGCTAAATGCTGAATTCCCTTATATCCATGGATTTATTGCCTACAGTTACAGGCAGCTCCAGTCCCACATACCTCTATGTAGATGCTGGAATAGAAGAGTTTCAACTAAATAATGAAATAATTGTTGTGAATTAGTGAAATGTTTTGAAGAATAAAGGCCAGGCTTTTGGGTGTATGATCCATCAGTATATTCCAAAGAGATTGCTTGCTATTAGTGGAATAGATAGGCTACTCACTATACATACAAATATATTACTGCTAATAGAAGATCTATCAAACCACATGGATTCTTCAAGAGTTACTAATATTTATACCCAGTGTGGGCAGAGCAGTAGGCATGGCTGGGGTGTAACCGGCCATGGCCAGGGTATAGCAGAGTATGGCCATAAATGACCCAAATTGGATTTGTGTAAAAGGTTGGGGATCCCTGCCCTAGACTTTGACTTTTCTGCAAAGAACAGAAGTCAATTGAATAAGGAAATAAAATCATGAAAACTTAAAATAAAAAAAATGCATTTCATGGAGCAGCTTGTGAGATTGCAGTTAATAACTACATATGGGGGATGCCAGTATGCTCAGTTTTCTAGTTGCTGTGTAGATTTGTCAGTAAAAGGTGCATAAGCATCTATATATCCTGGCACATAATGGCCAGTCTACTGCACAGGGCCAGCACTTGGGGTAGGTAAAAGAGACATGTGCCTAGAGTGTTATGGTGGGGGCTGCTAGGCAATTGCCTACATTCTGCTAGTTGCAACCATTCTGTGAGTTTGGAGGCAGCCAGCTGAGGGAGTGGGGAAATTTATAGGCTCTCCATGGTGATGAACAGGGGAATATGATGTCATCCCACCGCTCGTCATTTTGTGTGGGGTGATTAAGGGCAAAAGATTTGCCTTCATTGCCAAATTAGACAAGACTGCAGGAAGCAGTGGACTTTGTTCTTTTGTATAGAACCCTAAAAAACCCAGCCTAAAACGGTGATCCCCAACCAGTGACTCAGGGGCAACATGTTGCTCACCAACCCCTTGGATGTTGCTCCCAGTGGCCTCAAGCCAGGTAGTTATTTTTGAATTTCTGGCTTGGAGGCAAGTTTTCGCTGCATAAAAACCAGATGTACTGCCAAACAGAATTTTCTGTAGGCTGCTAGTCCACATAGGGGCTACCAAATAGCCAATCATAGCTCTATTTGCTCTTATTTGGTCCCCCAGGAACATTTATCATGCCTGTGTTGCTCCCCAACTGTTTTTACATTTGAATGTGACTCATTGGTAAAAAGGTTGAGGATGTCTGCTGTAAGGCAGTAATCATTTGTAACACTTGTTTGGCTTAGATACGGCAAACCCAGGCTAGTAATTGGTATAGAGCATGTGTTACATGCGACCTTAATACACAGGAGTGGGCCTCCGCTAAGTGGGAGGTATCAATGGAGCTGAGGGTGTAGTTAAACTACAACTAGATAGAGCTTGTGTGGTGCAGATGTAACAATGGACGCCAGAAAGGTTCTTGCTGATGAACTATAGTACAGGTTTATTTATAATACACATATGGAATAGTGCAAGCAGGGTATATACTCACAGACACAGCAGTATAGGAATTTAGTCACAATGGATGATAGCAGATGTGACCTTTAGGAACAGTATAACCCACTTAAAGGATATGCATAGAGTATTAGCTGGATACCTGAGATGAAGACCTTTACAGTAGGGAGTGTTCCAGTCGACTGTGGTCCAGGGGCACAGCACCTGCCTGAATCCTGCGTCTAAAGCAGTCCCTACAGAAAGACAACAGAGCCGGGGTAGGCTAAACCCTTTTACAAACTCCTTGATGGGGCTATATGCTGCCCTTACTAAATAAACTGACTATGCTCACCACTCCTAGAGGGTGCTATTAATAAGACTGACTGTGCTGGCTTATCCTCGTTCACGGGGCCCTGTCCCCGACTTAGTAAATAGATGGTTCTCTTTACTGGGGCCTTATGCCTCCAGGCTCAATGGTGTGAAGCCTGAGACAACAGCAGCCAGAGAGGAAGACACTCCTCCTTGCAAGACACTATATAGTCTTCAAGGGGAGTGGTCAACCTGGGCTAAACCTATTAGGGATACCCTAAGAACTGTAACCTGAGTGTAGAGGGCTCTGCCCTATAACAGTACAGATAAGGAAAAATAGGGATAACACCATAGGGAGCTTAACCCTATGGGTCCCTACACATTCATTTACATTAAAAAAAACTCTGATCACGCCTAAATTTTCTCTTTTATGGAGAGCTAGAATCCTTTAAATGTATTCGTGTAGATAAAAATTAATTAGCAAAATTAACAAATGTTTAATAAATCTGTTCTATTATTACTTTTATCTCTTTAAGAAATGAGCACTTTTGTAGTTTCCAATTTTTTTCTAGTTTTTAAGATATTAATTAATAATTAATGTTGCTAATATAAGAATTAGAAACAACCGCAATACCTGCGGTTCATTTCAGATACAACAGGTTAGTGAGTAGAGGAACAGGTTGTGATGTTGGTCTAATTAGAAAACAACGTTAGTGACCAGAGAAGAGTCCTCAGACATTTGACTTGTCAGTTCTAAGCGAGCAACATCACATGACTTTCCTTTTTCATACAGACTGTAGGGTCAAAAATTACCCTAGCAACCAGGCAGTAGTTTAAATGTGAGATTGGACAGGAAAGGGCCCAGAATAGATAGATAAGTAATAAAGAGTAAGGCCTTTCCACCTACAAAGGTTTTACAAAATCACACAAAGTTGCCTGCAGGTTTAAAGGCTTTTTGGGAAGATTATTCTCCTGCAGTAACAGAAATTTATCATGGGCTCCCCATGGGACATTACCCTAACAATCACAATTAAATTGTAGCCTCACAAGTAACAGTTTTTGGTTGCCGGAGTCAGTGAGCTTATTTGAAATAATAAATGAAAACGAATTCTATAATGGGATGTGTGTATGGGATGTGGCATGGTCTAAAAGGGCTAAATTCCACTTTTTTTTCATTTATGTTTCAAAACACAGAAAGGAAATCAGCAATCCCCCCCAAGTATTACAATAAATGTATTATCAGATGTACTAAATGCAGTGCATATTTACTTTAGTCTGGACTGGGAATAATGACAAGATATTTCCCAATTTATAAAAGCCTAAAAATAAATATGTTTATACAAATCAGACTTGCCTGAAGCAAAATGGAGTAAAAAGAGGAATGTTTTTATCCTGCCTGAAAAAGTTAGACTGAGCCTTGGGAAACATCAGGAAAGCATTACTATATAAAACAAAAGAATCAGGCATATTTACCTTATAGCATTGTGTTGTGCTGAAGGGGTAGGGGGTCAACAGTATTAGTTTGTTTTCTGCCCAGGCAGTAACTCAGCAAATCCTGCTATTGATTTTAGCTCAGAAATGATTTATTTTCCCAACTTGGCAGATTCGAGAGGGCCCAGGATTGGACTATCTATATATATATTGCGTGTGTGTTTTTCTCTCTCTCTCTCTATATATATATACATATGTATGGAAACTCATTATCCAGAAAGTTCAGAATTACGGGAAGGTCATTTCCCATAGACTTAATTTTAATCAAATAATTCTGATTTTTAAGAATGAATTGCTTTTTCTCTGCATTAATAAAACAGAACCTTGTTCTTGATTCCAACTAAGATATAATTAATCCTTATTGGAGACAAAACAATCCTATTGGGTTTATTTAATGTTTACATTTTTTAGTAGACTTAAGGTAAGGAGATCCAAGAAAACCCCAGGTCCCAAGCATTCTGGATAACAGGTCCCATACCTGTACTATGGATAGCAGTACATGCTGTGCTTCCCTGTACCTTATATTAAGGGTAGCCATACTGAGCTGGAAGCTAACTGTTTTTTTTGGGGCTTTCCTGATGGCCAGAAAGACTGACATTTGGCAGAAAGTTGACCTGATAGCTATCGGTTAGATTAGAAATTTCCAACCTATTGGCATGTTGATGTGGTCTGTGATGGGTGCCCCAGTTGCAGTAGCCAGGGGTCATTTATTTACATATATAGTTGTATAATGGTTGCAGTCGGCACAAGGTTTTCCCTAAATAGATCCACAAAATCTCACAGAGCCTATCCTCACAGTGAATGGGGTCTTTGAAGTCCAGTAGCCAATGGGGGCCCATCATATTCACTGGCTAATTAGAGGAGCACATGAGAAAAACCCAGTGACTGAGGTTGGGCCAGTTAGAGTTTCAGTTAAAGTAAAGTAAATAGATATACATAAAAAAGTTATTTTCTTTTAATTACGGTTTCAGTTGAGCAATTAGTTCAAAGTACCTTCCATGACACAATTCTCTTATGATGTGTTTGCAAGGGCCACAGTATGAGCCAATCACTAGCTAGTTGGTGGGGGTGTCAAACAATCATCCTGATGAAGTCCAGACCATTGGTGGTCAAATCAGGTAAAGATCTTATGCCCAAGACCAAGACTCAGAGACATATTCTGTGCACCCCAGAACAGTTACCAACTTACCTGCCAGCACCTCCAACCTTGCCCCACTTAACCCCCTGCCTTACTTTTTGTGGGCCCCGTGGGGTGAGATGTACTTTTAAGCCTCAATCACGATGTCATGTATTTTATTATACCTTTATTATACCTACCTATCCAGAAAGTTCCGTATTACAGAAAGACCATCTCCCATAGACTCCATTATAAGCAAATAATTTTTTTTTTAAAATTCCTTTTTCTCTGCAATAATAAAACAGTACCTTGTACTTGATCCCAACTAAGGTATAATTACCCCTTATTGGGGGCAGAACAGCCCTATTGGGTTTATTTAATGGTTAAATGATTCCCTTTTCTCTGTAATAATAAAACAGTACCTGTACTTGATCCCAACTAAGATATAATTACCCCTTATTGGGGCAGAACAGCCCTATTGGGTTTATTTAATGGTTAAATGATTTCCCTTTTCTCTGTAATAATAAAACAGTACCTGTACTTGATCCCAACTAAGATATAATTACCCCTTATTGGGGCAGAACAGCCCTATTGGGTTTATTTAATGGTTAAATGATTCCCTTTTTCTCTGTAATAATAAAACAGTACCTGTACTTGATCCCAACTAAGATATAATTACCCCTTATTGGGGGCAGAACAGCCCTATTGGGTTTATTTAATGGTTAAATGATTCCCTTTTCTCTGTAATAATAAAACAGTACCTGTACTTGATCCCAACTAAGGTATAATTAATCCTTATGGGAGGCGAAACAATCCTTGGGTTTATTCAATATTTAAATGATATTTAGCAGAAGTTATGGAGATCCAAATTACAGAAAGATTCCTTATACAGAAAATCCCAGGTCCTGAGCATTCTGGATAACAGGTCCCATACCTGTACTGATACTGAAGTCACAGGATACCATATTGAAAATGTCCCACAGCCTCTGGCCCTGTCAAATACAAGTACAGGACTGTATTCTATGTTGGCTATTTCCCTGTCAGCCTCCTCCAACCCCCATGCGTGTCCTTCCCACACTCCCCCAGGCCTCACAGCTTCATACCCACATACACAATCATCAATCCCCATGGTAACCATGAAATAATATAAAACCAACAAGTTTACAGCCTTGTAACTCGCGGCCTTTGCTGTTTATATAATCTCCTCGTGCTTTGTTAACAAACCTGAGCGCGTCCTTGCAGGTTATAGCGTTCTTTGGATGCCGGAGAGCAATCTGCACGCTTCACGCTCTGTGCCCACACACTGCTCCGAAAGTGCAGCACGTTGCCTGTGCATTGCTCTGCAATCCTTCCTGCAGTAGGGCTCTGCAATTACTTCCCCTCAGCAGAGCTGTAAGTCCATATAGGCACACATTATAAATTACTGGAAGAATGGTTCAAATGGAAACTTTGCAGATAACACATATTTCATTAACACATATTGATACTGCTTATTACCATAATAACACATATTAATACCTCCTACCTAAAAAGTGAACCAGCCCAGGGCATTTTTTTACACAGTTGGCTGCCTCTATTTTCCCCTGGCTCCCAGGCACCTCTTGTGTGAGTTTAGACAAAGTGCATATGTAGTACAGATAGGGCCTCCCTGCACAGTTATGCAACTTGTGATGTCATTGCTCTGCCCTGCTATGTCATCATCCTACCCCCATAATGTTTGCATCATTGTTTCAGCCCACCTAGAGTTCTGGCTAGTAACAGTTGCTGGCAAAGGTGGCTACACTGAATACAGTGTTGAGTCTGAACTCAGGCACCTGGGAGCCTGGGACAAGATGGCGGAGGCCCAGTGTGCATAACAGTAGACCAGGCTAGTGCGCTGTTGATAGAAGAGGTAAGCTGGCCCAGGGTTTTAAGGCATGCATGTCGAATGTCTAACAAATTGGCATTCCGTCAAAAATGTTAAATTTCCTTCTCTTTTATGTTAATCCATAGTATAAAGGATGCTACAAAAACATGTTATGCTACTCCCTCATCCCTTTAATACCAGTGTATTCTACAGTAAACCCCTCCCATGGGTCCAGTGTTGCCCTAGGAACCAGACCTGCAACCACCCACTCCCCTCACCAGTGCATATGCAGTATAGTCTGTACATGTACTCTCCCTTACCTCAGTTCCACCAATGGATTTAGCAGCAAATGACCAAGGGCCTCCTCTCTAAAAATGCCACAATAAACACGGCTCTCAGCTGTCAAACATCCCCATGTTAAAAGGGAGATAATGATCCAATCCAGGCACTTTTGATACCTTTATTCATGATCAAATCACATTCAGGCCTAAAAAACCAGCACAGGACCATTATATCCCTCATGACATTGGACTGGTTGACAGCTTTGCACGCTAATGCCCATATAAAAATACAGTACAATACAATACAATAAAATGCATCTGACAGGGCTTCACTGAATTTGTGTAGAAGGGAGGGTTGCCAGCTAATCCCAGTTACACAATAAAAACATTTGAGCTTGTTTGGGTTGGGTAGAGAGCTTGTGTATAAACATCTATAATTTCACACATAGACATCCAAAGGCCACCCCCTATATTGCTGCCCTATGCACCAGCCCTCAAGCACCTATATGGTAAGTAAGGCCCTGCATCAGGGTCACTTTAAGACTACTCTATGGCGACACTTCCCTTACATTCCACGCACCTTACATTTAGGGAAGGCTCTCACTTTACATACATGTGGTTATAATTAGCACTCACAGTTGTTGGCTGCTAAGAATTCTTAGAAAATTCTGTGTTTATCTTTGCTTAAAGGGGAACTATACTCAAATAACTTAAAAGGTGACATAAACCCAAAAATACAATTTTGCCACACAAAAGAAGTGTAATTCTACGCATCTTTCCAATATGCAGTCATCACAAATTCTCAGTGCTTCTAAAGCTATTTGAAAACAAAACTGCCGGGGAAATCAAAATTTGTCTTCTCCTTTCTATTCTGTCTTTCTGATTCTGATTCTGAATTGTAGAAACCATGTATCAGAAGCCAGCAGAGTAACAGACCTTAACACACCAAGATATAGGCAAGATTGACGGATTAATATTGCTTTCAAAATTAATTCCATACTCATTACATTTACAAATAACCAATACAAATATGCAATACATATTTTCTTTCATAAGGAAACATATTCTGAAAAGTTTGGCAATTTACAACTTTTACTTTAGTTTTCATGACTCAGGCCCTTGGAATTTCCGGTCAGCCAGGCCAGAACAGAAGAGGGCGCTCCTGTTACAAAATCATGAACAAAAAACGTGATTAAAAGAAGGTATTATGACCTATGTAGAGTCCTTGTAATTTGCTCCATATCACCAATCCACACTTTAGCCTGATTTGTATGCATTTCACACAACATACATAGTACAGGGTCCACAGCAAAGGATACACCTAACTGAAGGGGGCAGGCAGAGCAGGCTCTAGCCTATTAATACAGACTGCCAGTGGAAGAAGTGGGACATAAAAAAAAGTCACAGACAGGGACAGCAGATGGCAGAGTTTGGCCCAGTGTTTGGTGCTTTTCTGTACTTTTGCACCGAAGCTCATTTACTAATAGTGGACTGATTTGCCCCTCAGTGGTGACCAGTTGTGCTTCCGTTATTCTTCCTGCATCTGACTGAACCATGCTATTCACTGACTGGTTGCTAAGGGTTACAGCCCAGTAAATGACCCCTAATGTCATGGTTATAGAGCTCAGTTGGAAAGCAAATGTAAAGGCAGGAGCAATAGTCATGATTTTGAAAATGCTACTGAAATAAAGAACAAGCGAGGAATGTACAGTAACAAGGTTACAGCACGCTGTTGGATACTGTGGCAGTGAATGAGTTAATACTCTCCTCCAGCCTCACATACATCTCCTATGTCTGTTTTGTCACTGTCGTTTTTATCTCGGTTGCTATGCATTCCTTAGTTCCTATGGTAACCTTGGTTACCATTCCCCCACTCCTCCTGCGCTCCCTTCCATCCAATGGTTGGCAGCATTACATCATGGGGATGCTGAGTGTCGCACCTGATCGAACCACCTCTGCCAATGACTGTACAGGAAATCTATTGTGTCCCAGCGATTTAGCAGGAGATCAGGGCTTTATGAAGCAAGGATGAAGGATATTTTAGAGCTAGGAATATTTTGTGCTCCAGTGATGGGGTGCCACCTTTAACTCCAATCTGAACCTGAACACTAAGAGATACCTGCGCCTATGTGCAGTAACTATCATTATTGCTAGGGGATCATTATGACAAGAGCCAGTTGATACTGTATGGCTTTCCCAAAATAATCTGGCCTGGTTCTATTACAAAGAGAGGAGTAAAAACTGGAGACCAGCAACATGGAGGTTGCTACAATGTCTAATAATTTTTTTTGGGGGGGGGTATTTTATTAATTGGTGAACTACAAGTCATTGGCATTTCAACATTAAGCAGGCTCTCGGCAAAATAGCCAAAGGAATTCTGGGAAATGTAGTTCAGCAACAGCCAGGGGTTGCAGGTTGGAGCTCAATTCATAAATACTTCACGATCATATACACTGCTCAAAAAAATAAAGGGAACACTTAAACAACACAATGTAACTCCAAGTCACACTTCTGTGAAATCAAACTCTCCACTTAGGTAGTAACACTGATTAAAGATCAATTTCACATGTTGTTGTGCAAATGGAATAGACAACAGGTGGAAATTATAGGCAACTAGCAAGACATCCCCAATAAAGGAGTGGTTCTGCAGGTGGTGACCACAGACCACTTCTCAGTTCCTATGCTTTCTGGCTGATGTTTTGGTCACTTTTAAATGCTGGCAGTGCTTTCACTCCAGTGGTAGCATGAGACGGAGTCTACAACCCACACAAATGGCAAAGGTAGTGTAACTCATCCAGGATGGCACGTCAATGCGAGCTGTGGCAAGAAGGTTTGCTGTGTCTGTGAGCATAGAGGCACTACCAGGAGACAAGCCAGTACATCAGGAGACGTAGAGGAGGCCATAGGAGGGCAACAACCCAGCAGCAGGACCGCTACCTCCGCCTTTGTGCAAGGTGGAACAGGAGGAGCACTGCCAGAGCCCTGCAAAATGACCTCCAGTGGGCCCCAAATGTGCATGTGTCTGCTTAAACTCTCAGAAACAGACTCCATGAGGGTGGTATGAGGGCCCAACATCCACAGGTGGGGGTTGTGCTTACAGCCCAACACCATGCAGGACGTTTGGCATTTGCCAGAGAACACCAAGATTGGCAAATTCGCCACTGACACCCTGTGCTCTTCACAGATGAAAGCAGGTTCACACTGAGCACATGTGACAGGCGTGACAGAGTCTGGAGATGCTGTGGAGAACGTTCTGCTGCCTGCAACATCCTCCAGTAGGACCGGTTTGGCAGTGGGTTAGTAATGGTGTGGGGTGGCATTTCTTTTGGGGGCCGCACAGCCAGAGGTAGCCTGACTGCCATTAGGTACCGAGATGAGATCCTCAGACCCCTTGTGAGACCATATGCTGGTGCGGTTGGCACCTTATGTGGCTGGAGTGTGTCAGCAGTTCCTGCAAGACGAAGGCATTGATGCTATGGACTGGCCTTCTTGTTCCCGAGACCTGAATCCAATTGAACACATTTGGGACATCATGCCTCGCTCCATCCATAAATGCCACATTGCACCACAGACTGCCCAGGAGTTGGTGGATGCTTTAGTCCAGGTCTAGGAGGAGATCCCTCAGGAGACCATCTGCCACCTCATCAGGAGCATGCCCAGGCGTTGTAGGGAGGTCATACAGGCACGTGGAGGCCACACACACTACTAAGCCTCATTTTGACTTGTTTTAAGGACATTACATCAAAGTTGGATCAGCCTGTAGTGTTTTTTTCCACTTTAATTTTGAGTGTGACTCCAAATTCATAAATTTGATTTCCATCGATAATTTATGTGTGATTTTGTTGTCAGCACATTTAACTATGTAAAGAACAAAGTATTTAATAAGAATATTTCATTCATTCAGATATAGGATGTCTTATTTTTGTGTTCCCTTTATTTTTTTGAGCAGTGTATAAACATTTGTTGCTGTGACTTTTTCAGAGGCAAGCCAACGAGACAAACTCTCTAGGTGCTCGTTAATTAAACGCATGCCATCAATTTTTATAAGGTTTATCCTTTGTTTAACTTTTAAAAGATATATATATCTATATATAATATATTTATACATACCTCCAGTCTATGTATCTGGCCCTTGCAGTGTGCCAGAAAATGACATGATAAAAAGTTGCAAAGCACGTCTTAAATGAATCAGCGCCCCTTTAATAGACCGGCGGAACTTCTCTCAGTATTTCCTTATGTAGATTACCACTTAATTACATTTTTCTTTGCAACCCTAGCTCAGCAGCAATTCATTGGTTGAAAATGGAATCCAGCAGAAATTACAATTGGCCATTCTTAGATTTTAATTTTGGTGCCAATAATGTTGGTAATGCGAGTTTACAGCTGACAGTGTATTTAAAGGGCTCCTAATTGCTCACGGTCTGCCCTTCAACTATTGTACCATCAAAAGGCACTTGTTTTTAGGGGTCTCAGACTACAGGCATATGAGACAACAAAGGCACTAAGGCAGTATAAAGGTGTGTGATGCCGTAGCTCCCTCTGTTAGTCACACTTAGAAATCACAGACAGAAACTATGGCTTCAGTGGCATTCAGAGTATGAATGAGGGATGTGTACTAAATCTGACACACATTAACCAGCAGAAAGTCTGTCACTGGGGTTAAAGGGTGGGAGGGGGTAAGGGCATGCAAGAAATTTGTAGCGATGGCCACTGAGGCCCTTTGTTTATGGAGGCTGAAACTGAAGCTGGCCATACACACACCAATATACTTGTATGAAACATTTGGACAGGTTAGAACATTTGGGTCGGATAACGATAATATCTGTGCATGTACTGATATCTGATAATATCCTTGGGGGACCTACAAAGCATTTCCAGTATGATTGTTGTCTGCCAATTATTAATGGTCAGAACATCCTACGATTTGTTATTTTTAAGACTTTAATCCAACAATTTAAATCTGAATATTAGTTTTAGATGTTGGATGTATGCATTAAAACATACGATTGATACCTGAACATTTGTCATATGACTAAAATCTAAACGTCTATGGCTACCTCACCTCCGCAAATGCAATTTTGAGCACAGTTGTTTTTATTCACATAATGCAGAATGTTTGCCACAACGCCATTAACACTGCGGTCACAAGGGGGTAATGCGTTTGACACAATTTGTACTGTGCCTACCGCAATTGGTTGTGATTCACCAAATTAACCGAACTGCATGCAAATTTAGTTGCTAAAGGTGGCCATACACGTGGCGATCCGACGATGTTTCGTACGACCATCGGTCGCACGAAACATCGTAAGATCCGCCACACACCATTCAGGGCTGAATCGGCAGGTAAGGAGGTAGAAACAATAGGATTTCTACCTCCTTCTGCCGATTCAGCTCTGAAGGGAGAATTTTGGTCAGGCGCCTTCTATGGCGCCCGATCAAAATTTTCAAACTTGTCCGATCGGCGAGTCGTCCGATATCGGCAGCTTCCTGCGATATCGGTCGACTCGCCGACATGCCATACACGCACCGATTATCGTACGAAACGAGGTTTCGTACGATAATATCGGTGCGTGTATGGCCACCTTAACTGGATGAAATTGCGTAGAAGGCCGTCTGGCATCATCTCCAGTGGTCAGTGGGCAAATGACATCTGAGCCTGGTTTATTCAGATGGAAATTGTAAGATTAAGGTCCTAAAAATAACAAATCGGAGGATGTTCTGACCATTAATAATTGCCAGACAACAATCATACGAAAGTGACATCCTGGAAATACATTGTCCCCCATGGCTATCAACAGATACACAATACATGCATTGGCCCTTAAGTGCAGGACTAGACAAAATATGTTTAAGTGCTCCAGAAGGTAGAATCTGAGTTTTTTCTTAAAGAGTGAGAAAAAGGATTAAGAGGAGAGAGCAGTGGGTATGGTTGGTGTAAAAAGACGGAGGCTCTGAGAGGAGCGGAGAAGATGGCCAGGAAACATACAGGGAGGGCTTTGAATGTTAGCAAAATGACTTTGTATGCTATGCTTTGCTTATGCTAAAGCCATGCTAAAGATTTTACTTGTGGCTGAACAGGTTGCCTAGTAGCAGGTGAGAGAGGTGGGAGTCTGGGAGACAGGCTAGTAGGAGATAGTAGAAGGTAATCTACACTGGATAGGATAAAAACATGGACAGGGCCGAAATTAGGGGGGGCGGAAGAGGCACCTGCCTAGGGCACAATGATTAGGGGGCACCAAGCGGATACCTCTTCTGCATACCCCTAAACAGCATTGTTTCTGTGCACATGGAGTGGGGGTGGGGAGGCAAGGTGGCCGGACGGGTTGCCTAGGGTGTCCGGTTGGCTAGGCCTGTCTCTGGGCATGGATTAGTGCTTTCACTGTGATTTGTGAAAGAAAGATGTATCTTGGCAATATTGTTGAGGAAAAAGCAGCAGGTGAGAATGAGAAGGACAGATAACTCCCAGGCAGTATGCTTAATTAACATGGCATATAGCTTAATTTAAGAAATAAAACAATTGCCTCTGTGCCTTGACTGAGTGGCGTTATATCTGGCCTCACCACCCTTAACTGCAAGTCTCCCCTTAAGTCTCCCCATATACTGAAGGTTTAGATGTACTGCAGGCAAACTGCACAAAAAAACGGCGAGCTGTGTAAATTAAGTTCCCAGGATGCATTGCTACTTTGCAGACTTGAGGACTTGAAGAATGAGGCGGCGCATGTGCAATGTGGTACAGCAGTGGGCGCACACAAGTAGGCACGCTCCCCCTCGTCGCCCTCTGAGCCGGCCGTGCCTACGCTGCTGGGATCTGTTACGAGGCGCGCCCACACGGACGTGCGCCTAGGCTAGGGGGGAGGGAAGTAAGCGCATGCGCAGAGAAGGACGCGCGCCTAGGCTGGGGGAGGGAGGAAGCTTGCGCATGCGCAGTAAAGACGCCGAAGGAGAGGAAGTGGGCATACAACTTCAAAGATGGCCGCGCCATTCTTTAGATAACGCTCAAACTTTACAGTAAGATTTTATAAGTTTCTCTTACTATAATTGAGCCCAAAGTATAGCGTTTTTCTTTATCTATACTAGCACTATGCAATGGTACCATTTATAAAATTTGCCTTGCCTTCTCCTTTAAAGACCTTTGAGACCCTTAAACTGGCCATATATATTCAGATTTTAGTCTTCTTCCAACGAATGTCCAAATTTCAATTGTATATTTAAATGTAACAATCTAAAGCATTCATATCGAAATTGTAGGGTAGAGTACTAAAAATAAAAACAATTGCCAGACAACAATCTTATGAAAGTGATGTCCCAGAAATGCATTGTAGGTCATTTAAGGATATTGTCAGATACACAGTACATGCATAGATTCTATCGTTATTCGACCGATATTAGCTAAATCACCAATTGCCGTCGTACAAAAATCACGGGACGATAATATGGAGCCCACACACAGTCCGTATGATTATATTGGCGAGTGTATGGCCAACTTTAAGGTTCAAATACTAGCTCTGGAATTGTTAAACCAGTAAGGGAACCCATAGCAACTAATCTGCAATTAATATTACATTTGTGATATGTCAGGACTCACAGAAACTTGTGTATGTGCAAGAAATAATGTACCCCAGGTTGCCCATATCATTATCCTTACATTTTTCATGGCATAGTTGTCTGCAGCCTCTGATTTTCATGAATAATGTCTGGCTTTGTTACTTATTTTCTTACTATTGCATGCATCATCTTCTCCCATTATACCCACCTACGGGTGGGCGATATTGGGGGAATGTAGGCTAATTTGGTCATTTGGCCCTGGGGACAAACGATCGAATTATAATGACTGGAATAGGCACAGTCGGTACGGGGACTGCATCAATGAGCCAATGTGGTCCCCGATCCAATTTTTTAACCTGCCCGATTGATATCTGGCCAATTTCAGGCCAGAATTGGTCTAAGGGACCGATGTCGGCAGCTACAATTGGCCCGTGTATGGCCACCTTAATCCTCCTGATCGGACACACCTGAACAGACACTACTCCCTAAAGGTGGCCATACACGCACCGATAATATCGTACGAAACCTCATTTCGTACGATATTCGATGCGTGTATGGTATGTCGGCGAGCAGGAAGCTGCTGATATCGGCCGACTTGCCGATCGGACCAGTTGGAAAATTTTGATCGGGCGCCATAGAAGGCGCCTGATCAAAATCTCCCTTCAGCGCTGAATCGGCAGAAGGAGGAAGAAATCCTATTGTTTCTACCTCCTTACCTGCCGATTCAGCCCTGAATGGTGTGTGGCGGATCTGACATTGTCAGATCGCCACGTGTATGGGCAGCTTTAATCATACCAGCACTCCCATTTGAAGGGCTTTACCCCTTACTATCAAATAATTTAAAGGTGCTGCAGACATAGGTTCCATTTTGTTCTTACATAGCACAGGCAGGAAATCTACATTCTAGCTACAGATTAGTGAAACATAACTGCAGTTGTCTCAGAAAAGTCAGCAATGTGTTTATACAATAAAATGGACGGTAATGGTAAAAATTTGGACACCGCGAAAACACATTTTTCTATTTCCCGATTTGCCCAAAGTAAAGATGGCGTCAGGTGCATCCTCTCAGGTTCCCGCACTTTCCCGTAGTGGCGCAGGAAGAGGTGGAGAGTTTGGGCTGAGGCTGAGAGAGAGGGAAGAAGAGGGGTGAGCTGAGGAGGGCGAAGGAAGGAGAGTGGCCGAGTGTGGGTGAGAGTGAGGAGGCGGTGGGTGAGGGCACGGACTGGAGAGAGGAGGGTGCCCCGGGGCAGGAGACGGACGGAAGCCGGGAGGCTAAGGAGCTGAGTGCTGCTGCAGCAGCTGTGTGAGCAGAAGGAGAAGAAGATGGCGGACGGGGATAGCGGGAGTGAGAGAGGGGGCAGCAGCAGCGGAGGCCCCGGCGGCTTTTCCCAGCATATGTCCCGGGAGCAGGAGACCCAAGAGCTCGCCTCTAAGCGGCTGGATATCCAGAACAAGCGCTTCTACCTGGATGTAAAGCAGAATGCCAAGGGCCGCTTTATCAAGATCGCAGAGGTCGGAGCTGGGGGCTCCAAAAGCCGCCTGACACTCTCAATGGCGGTGGCGGCGGAGTTCCGCGACTACCTCGGGGACTTTATTGAGCACTACGCCCAGCTGGGGCCCAGCAGCCCGGAGCAGATCGCGCAATCCTCTGGGGAGGACGGGGCTGGAGGGCCGGGCGGGCCTCGGCGCGCCCTCAAAAGCGAATTCCTGGTGCGGGAGAACCGCAAGTATTACCTGGATCTGAAGGAGAACCAGCGGGGCCGCTTCCTGCGCATCCGTCAGACTATCAACCGGGGCCCCGGCTTCAGCGGCGGAGCGGGCGGGGGGGCCGGCCTGCAAAGCGGCCAGACTATCGCCCTGCCGGCCCAAGGCCTCATCGAGTTCCGCGACGCCCTGGCTAAACTCATCGATGATTATGGCGGAGAGGATGATGAGGGCGTGGGGCTCGGCCCCGGCGGAGCGGGAGGAGGAGCCGGCGGGATGTACGGAGAGCTGCCGGAGGGCACGTCCATCACTGTGGACTCGAAACGCTTCTTCTTCGATGTGGGATGCAACAAGTACGGCGTGTTCCTGCGGGTCAGCGAGGTGAAGCCCAGCTACCGCAACTCCATCACTGTGCCCCTCAAGGCCTGGGGCAAGTTCGGGGGAGCCTTCTGCCGGTACGCCGAGGAGATGAAGGAGATCCAGGACAGGCAGCGGGACAAGATGTACGATAGGAGGGGGCCCGGAGAGAGAGGGGGCGGCCTGGGCCCCGGGGGCGGCGGCGGCGATGATTCCGAGACAGAGGATGTGGATGACGATTGAAGATGAGATAAAGGAGGCAGTGGAGAAGGGGGGAGAGAGGGATTGGGGTGATGGGGGGGTAGCTCAGTAATCCACACACATAATCATAGCAAGCATAGTAGCACAGAAAGGGGGGGGGGGGGGGGTATGGGGCCAGGGGGCCCTCAACCTGGGGCAACTGTTAAACCATCATGCTGGGAGTTTTACTTAATGGCGCTCTGAGTGCCCAGCATCCGCTAACTAAAGGGAGATGCCAACACTGCAAATCAGCTGAAAGGCACCTTGTACAGGGGCTCACCATTCACTAACACTCTGCCACTGCTGCTGGCCTCTTTAACAGTTGTGGGGGGGTGTTTAACCTGAATTGGGGATTCTGGGAGCAGAGCAGCTTCTTAGATCCAGATTGGACATCCCACTCAGGTTTAAGACCCCTCAAGTTAACCGGTTCCAAACAGAAATGTAAAAAAAAACTTATCTAATTTCCTTAGCTGAGGGATTGGCCCAGGGCCCCTCACATAGTACACGGAATGCAAACATGTTAGGGACGTATTTTCTGTTACTATACCTGTGCATCAGAAAGGAAACAAGCAGTACTTCAAAAATTGCTCTAATCTCCCTATTTTAAAGGAAAAGCTAGATCCCAAAGCAGTGAACTGCTCACAACGCTGGCTTTGTTTCACAACCTTTGAGTAACTGCAATTTTTACTGTTTCAGATATCAAGGGGCAGATTTGCCCTTGAGTTAGCTCTGGGCATCATTCAAAGAAAGTCATCCTACAACGCACGCGAGTCGTTTCTAAGGTCTGCAATGGGGATGATGCCCAGAGTTACTCGTATAGTGGGACAACACTAGCCACTGAGTGGGCTGCTGGGGCGCTGAATGTATGGCAGCTATGCCAAGGATTGCGGTGGAATTATTAAAACCTGACAGTGGCCCACTCAGAAAAAAGTTTCTTCTAAAAAGGATAATCTACCAAAGCAGCTTTGTCATCAGTATCCTCTGACCTTCCCTATGATTCTATTGCGATAAATGAATCGGTACATGAGTTGCCCGCATTGTATTGGTAAGCACAGACCCGAGTGCTTAAGTAATATGATTCTGGCTTCTCCTGTGCTGAGCTCACAACGCAGCTTCACCATTGAGATATGCAAGATAAACCCGATATTTCTTTTCTGTTCCCTTCTGCAGATGTTAGAGACAGACAACGTGCATCCAAGTTAGTGTTACTGTAAGCACATACAGCTTTTAGTTCACAACCAAAATATCTATGTAACACAAGCAGGGAGCAATTTAGTGACTAGGCCTTTTGCACACATCAGAAGAGATCATAGGTCTGTAGGATACAGTTTTACAAATGAGGGGAAATGGGTAGGTGTCTTACTCCTTTCTCCCCTGTCTCCCTTAACCACCACTACCACCACCTTCAGTTTTATTCTGTTTTCAGGGGGGCTTGCAATGATGCCCCCGGGAAAAGACAGCCGTTCGGTTCATCTGACTCTGCAATTGCATAAAAGACCACCATTCCTAAAGCACAAGGAAGCCGTTTGGATTGCTTGCTAATTGCTTTACCAACAGCAGAGTATCTCGTAACAGAACCAGCTACCATTCCTACAGGACAGAACTGTGTTCCAGCCAATAATGGATTATTTCTGACTGCCGTAAGTCACCTTTATTTTAATACCAGCACTAACACAAGTCAAAATAAATGCTCTTCAGACAAGAGGATATCATAAAACACAAAATGCGGAAATTGTTCATCCTGAATCTGTGAAAGAACATCTCCAGTAAAAGTTTCTACAAGTTCAGGCTCATGCTAACAGACACATTAAAATAAGACAAAAAACAAAAGTATAAGCTCAGGTCCATAATTATTCTCTTACCAGGCTTTTTATTGAAAAAATAAATAAATAAAAGACCTGCATGAAATTCAGTACCTCGGAGGATGAAGGTGCCTCTAAACTGCTCCCAGCAAATGCTGAGAAGAAACTTGGTTGTGTTGGAAAACCCAAAGCAGTACTATTGTACAAGAACAGTGAGGGAGGGGAGAGTCGGCTTCCATCTGGGCACTCTGTTAGCAAACACAAATGAATGGATGGACTGACTGCCCTCTGGCCTCCTTCCGCCACACAGATATAGGGGGCTCCTGTAATCCACTCTCCACTTGTACTTTTATCATGAATTGTCTACAGATGGTTTTAACTATACTGAATCGCTCCCTTGCTTATACACTTAAAAAAAAAAAAAAAGTTGTCTTTTGGGCATAGAGGTGCAGGACTCTTAAGGAGCCGCCTCTGTCTCAAAAGAGTTTAAATGAAATTATAGTATTTTTCTTTATGCCTATATTTATATGTATTTTCGTTTTAAACCAGATTATCCTAAAAAAAATCCATTACTAGTTTTTAATAAAGGTATGCAATTATTGCAACACGCATTACTGATGTCCTTGCAGTAAGGGCATGCCACGGAACGCAGTACCTTCTTTATGAGGAAGCGTAGCGCGTCTGTAACATGGAGCCAAGCTGGTCTCCTCATTCGTTTCTAATAGCCAGAAGGTTTCTTCACATGAGCTGCCTTTATATAGTGTCGCACCACTTTGTCTAAATTCTGTAGGCCTTTTAATTTATTATCTGACATACTGAATCCTTTGACTGAAAGATGGGCCTGCAATGCATGGTTTGCAGTATATTCTGGGGGCCCTCTGGTTGAAAAAAGGAAACGGGGGTTATTGATTTTGGGGTGGGATATTTTTGTTTTGAAAAGCATGTCACAAATCGTGTGGTTCTGTGCAGGGCAATGTGTTGCAGGCTGCTGTGGAAATAGATGATTTAAGGGCAAGTATATTTGCTGCTGTTTTTAATTCCAGCCACATCCAAGTTAATCCCCAAGTTATATTTTTAGTTATCTAGATGTTTTTTTTTTTTTTAATTGTATGGGAGCAATAGTATTTCTTGATGTTTTAATCACATCAGTATATTGTACTGTATTTTTGTACCTGCAAGGCAGCTGTTTAAGTGTCCTGCTGTATCAACCTTGTGTCTCCCTCTGCTTTTCTTTGTGGCAGTTGTTTGAATGCCTGCATTAGCCATTGGATAGCAAACTTCCGCTAACGCATCCTTCCACTTCTGTGTCACGTGCACAGAGAATCCAGCAGCGCCATGTCCTGCTCTCTTCACTGATACACATGCATCTGAAATAGGGCCAATTGGGCATAGGTTTTGTTTATTCTGTGCAGTGTTCTGCCAGTAGATAAGTGGATTCTCCGAACCTCTTTACTATGGAGGTTGCAGGTTGCTGAGGCACAACATGGCTTGCCATCAGATATATAAGCTAAAATGAGAGTCCTGACAAGTATTTAAAAGTGGGAGCAGAACTTATATCCCTCTTCCACTTTACCTTTCAGGCCATGTTGCTTAGCAAACTGAATTGTTTTTTTTCCCCCTCTTCATGTTTGTACATAGGAATTCATGTAACTTATGGCTGACAGACTGACACCCGCAGCAGATACCTGAAATATAAAACCAGGCAATTTCAACCAAATTCCACTGTGACATATCCTATTCTCCAATTCTAAACTCTTCTCAGATTACCTAAGCAACCAGTGAAAGTTCAAGCTGAATTAGCACTAATGGAAAGTAAATACCAGCTCTGAGATATGTGGGTAGATATGTGGCAAGTTCAAGCCACAACTGGAAGGAAAAGTATAACTATAATGCTGCAGAGCTCTGTAAGGTTGGAAGTGTGCTGTTTCTGGTAGATGCTTCATTCTCAAGTTATTCCATTATAAGCATGGTTTGTTTGCAGCATGAACCTTGGCTGGTCACTCTGTTCTGAGAAGCGGTACAGTGAGAAACTAGTGCTGTCTTTTAGGGGCACGAATGGCTAAATAAAACCTCCTGCAGAGAGGGCAACCGTGTTTAACTCTACCATAACAGGCAATACAGCTTCATTGGGGCAGCAACAGAATGCTAGTATAAGGCAAAAGGTGCTAGTTATGCGATACTGCCATGGAAATCCTTAATGAAGGGATTATAAATGAACAAGCAAATATATATCTATATGGGGGGTTGGAAAGAAAATGTTTTTTTGGCTAGACAGGTGATCATAAGGCAAGGAATAGCCTATTCTTAAATATTTCTAATGTTTAACTAAACGGTTTCCCAGGCAGCTGCAGTATCGGTTGCACAGAAATGACATGCAAGTTTTAAACTATAAATGTTTTTTGTTTTTTTTTTTTTAAATCTATCCGTACATGAATATAAAGAGGTGATGAGAGGTATCTAAGTGGTTAATAGTGTATTATCCTTTTTGCAACAAGCTTGTGTGGGTATGTCTGATACAATCCTTTAGGAGTGACAAGAACTCCCACGGCCATTACCCCCACCGTGTAAGAGTCTCAGCTGCATTTAGGGCCTTGCTTATTGTGATAATATATTGCATCCTCCTTTGTTAAAGAGTATGTTTCAACCAAAGTGCTTAGTTCTATCCCAAACTGCTTCTTACACATTTTCCTGCAGTTAACAAATACTCCCATGTGTTATTATTTTTGCGCTAGTGATGCATTGGCAGACCTAAACCCCACACATAAGGTAGATAGATATCTAGGTATTGCTTCTCTCCATCTTGTCATTGGAGAATGTTTGTCACTTCCTGCCCTTTGCTACCAGGGAGCTATCCCAATAAATCTGATGGAAATCTGTCTGGCATCCATTGGTAAGGGCATATAGGATGTTATTTCATTTTTATAGGATCATTTTCTTCTTCCTTGTCATATGGTCACCTACTTGTAGAAAAGGTGTAGAGCAAGGGGTGACTTGAATTTTTTAAATTCTTACCAAGTAAGTGAAGGGAAGTCATATTTTTTAACAAAACTGTTAAATGCACAGTACAGCTCCTTAAACGGCAGTTAAAGTGGAAGGAGTCTCCTCTAGCTTACTTTGGTGTATCTACTACATGCTATTGTGTAGTATTGCTAACGGCAGAGTTATACAGAGCCGGTTCTCGGAACCTCCTGCACCACTTCTAGGGTGGGGGTGTTACATTTAGTGGTGATTAATAACGGGATTATTCCCTCACCACCTCCCAAGAATAATCTGATAACTTCCAGAGAGGACCTTCTGTAGAAGACTGGTTTCAAAAGGCTTACTGTCTTCAATATTCTGGTCCCAACTCGGGAGTTGTGGTTTAAATGCCTTGGCAGAAATGATTCTGGTTCCCAACTTCATCTGATCAAAAGGTTAACATCTTATCCCATTTGTGCCCATTCATATTTTATTTCTTTATACTCCACTTTGACATACAACAAAGTATTTTTGATGTCTGAAGACATGGTGTTTGGTTGAAAACAATCCTTGTATATATATAATGGCCTTAATAAATGCAGCGTCAGAACTCTCCATGCATTATCACCACAGAGACACTAGTGGTGGGCCGAGGTCAAGCTTCTTGCTGGAAGGCATGGCAGTAAAATCTGCATTTCTTGCCTATTTTTTTCAGACTTGAAGTTCCATGTAGAACGGGTATTGGGCACACAAGTAGTTCATAGGAAAGCACAGTTTAACGATCAAGCCCATTGCACTACCAAGCTTTGGATCATAGGAAGACAATATCTGCTCAGTAAGCAAGATCACATGTGGTTTGGGATGGCAGTTTGAGCACATTACGCTTGGTTCTGTTTAACAAAAAAATAAAAATAAATAACATTTCTGCTGTAGGCATTAAATCAACATAGCCTTCAAAGTCATTTAGCTGACAAATAGAGAATTATATCAAGAAATATATATTTGTTTCTGTTAAAAGCACTTTAAATGGTAAAATGCCAGCTTAACCAGCTGCTCCCTTGACATCTACCAGAGGAATATATCCTTCAGTTTATCACTTGAGATAATATGATTATTAGTTGTTCCCTGCTCCTTCCATTTCTGACTGCTGATGCTAGCTCCTAGTTCAGTTTTTTTTTTTCCATCCAAGATAGCCAGGCCAAAATTCTTGATAGAAATCAGGGGTCAGCAACCTGCCGAGTTTTACTTCTCACATAGAGGGATATCTGCAATATTTTAGATACGGAAGTTTTGATGATTTTTGGTCATGCCGTTGGGCTGTATGGCAGGTGTTGACCCCTGGTATGAAAAAAAAGCATTTCTAAGAATTTATTGGTTATTATAAAAATTCTCTGGCTGAAATCTCCCTCCAGAACTGGAGAGCTTTGTTCTGTCCCCTGCTGAGTCTCGCCAACAAAGATGTTCCGAAGCCAAACAAGGTGTTGCTGGTTTTTATAACAGCAGGTCTTGGAATGACCACTATCTTCCCAGCAGGGGGGGGGGGGGGGGAGACCAACGAAGAACACAGTAAAACTGTTCCAGCTCATGCTAGTCAGCACTCCTTACAATAACAGATTTTTGCAAATTGAGTTTTACAATCTATATATTTAAAAGAATTGTATGTTTGTAACAAATAAAGTATGCGGAAAAGTGAATGAAACTATGTTCTCTTGTCTGGCTCTTGTTTTGTGTGCCTAGTAGTGTAGGCCTAGTTCAACTGGGGGGGGGTCGGGGCAGTTGGTGCGGGTGCTTTACTATACAACAGGGGCAATGGAAAGATTACAGGCTGGGTTGTAGATAGGGGTGGATCAAATCCTACCACTAAAGTTTCAGTATGGAATTGAGGGTCGGTATTTGACCAAATCTTTTGTCGAGGCTTCGCTACATCCCTAGTTGTATTGCTGGGCAACCGGTTTACCACAATAAATTAAATGTAAATGCGATAAAAATTACAATTACATTTCCTGGGTGCTGATCGTGGCTGCCTTTGACTTTGGACATTCACCTCATATGCAAAGGAAAATGTAAAAACACACCCCAAAAACAAGTATAACATTATTATTAGCATATATTTATACAGCCCCATATTCAGCAGTGCTGTACAACAGAAGGGTGCTATACATAGAATATATATACAGAATAATACAGATTCCATACAAGCAGTAGCCAATACCAGTGCACAGTAGAGCAGAATATATCATAATAGAGAACAGCACACTGAACTTACAATACGTGTAAAATATGCACTTTGGTGTTTTAAGCATGTAATACAGATATGGGACCTGTTATCCAGAATGCTTGGGACCTGGGGCTTTCCAGATAAGAGGTCTTTCTGTAATTTGGATCTTCTTAAGTCTACTAAAAAATCATTTAAACATTAATGAAACCCAATAGGATTGTTTTGCCTCCAATAAGGATTAATTATATTTTAGTTGGGATCAAGTACAGGTACTGTTTTATTATTACAGAGTAAAGGGAAATCATTTTTAATTATTTGTATTTGATTAATATGGTGTCTATGGGACATGGCCTTCCCATAATTTAGGTCTTTCTGGATAAGGGATTCCCTACCTGTACAATAAAGGCATACTGAAGCCAGTGTGAAAGAGATTAAAGGGAGTAAGCATCTAAAAGCAGTTAATAACCTCTATGTGACATTAGTCTTATAATGTAGGGAAAAAGCTGCAATTAACGCAGTAATTAGCAAGTCATTCGCCTCATTGTGCGCTTGTCATTTGCTCTTTCTGCTCTATAAATATTTGTTTTACCGTGTAAGCAAGTCTTTAGGCTATGGTTGCCCTGTAATATTAGTGAAGCACTCTGGGCAGGCAGCGCACAGCTATACTGGGGGCAGTTATCACACAACATAGAGAACGAAGGCCCATTTATTAAACACCACAAAATGAAATAAAGGACACATTGCATTGTTTTTAGGTCACCCCCCCCCCCCCCCCAAAACTGCAGTATAATGAGAATAATTTGTGGAAGGCCATGATACCAGTGCTACGATGCCTGTCTGTGTCCTTATACACAGATATATTTGTGTGCTGCACCCTTGGTATAATGTCTTCAGACTTCTTGGATTTGGGCTTCCATTGCCCTTAAACATTTGGCTGAATGAAGCAGATACATGAAAATGTGCTCCTAAAGGGGTTGTTCACCTTTTATTATGACATAGCAAATTGCTTTTTTACTTTATGTTCTTTAGCTCTCCAGTTTGGAATTTCAGAAGCTGGTTGTTAGGGTTGTGTTTACCTTAGCAACCAAGCAGTGGTTTGAATAAGAGACTACGAATAGAAGAGGGACTGAATATTAAGATAAGGAATTAAGAGTAACAATAACAATACAATTATAGCCTCACAGAGCAATAGTTTTTTTTTTGGCTGCCAGGGTCGGTGACCTTAATTGGAAAGCTGGAAAAATATATAAGGAGGAAGGCAAATAATTCAAAAACTATAAAAAAATAAATAATGAAGACCAAATGCAAAGTTGCTAGGAATAGGGCATTCTATAATATCCTAAAAGTAAACGTAAAGGTAAACCACCCCTTGTTCCAGGGATATCCTAGGTAGAAAATAAGCATTCACTCTTGAATGTTACCCTAATCAGTCATTTTTATTATATACTATTAATATATACTCATTTATATATATGTATTTTTAGAACACAACCCTACTCTGCAGTGATGTACAACAGAAAGGTGTGAAAAGCAAATCCTAATCTATAGGAGGCTTCTAATCTAGGCTAGCGAATGTGCCCTTTATTTGAAAGTCAGGGTTAGGGCATAATTTACCATAGTGAAAAGCAACGGGGGTTGAGTTCAGGGGCGGGCCATACCACTGGCGCACCCCAGGCAAACGGAGGGAGAAGTAGCCTGTAGGTGAGGAGCAGTGCAACATTCTCTCCAGGAGCCACAAATTGGGGGCAGCCAGCCAGCAGGGACTTGCTCACAAGAGCTTGCAATCTACAGGGGTTAGGGGTACATCGAAAGGAATGTGGATACTGATTGATTATTTATGATACACATAGAAGTGTCTGATCAGTTTAGATACAATGAATATGTTTCCCTATACAGATAGGTCTTTAGGGAGAGTTTGGAAGGAAGGGGAGAGTATGATGGGTCGAGACAGACAGAAGCCCGGGAGAAGTCTTGCAGTCGGGAATGGGAAGAATTAAGAGAAGAGAGGCGAAGGCAGAACGCAGGTTGCATGAAGGAGTGTATTTTGGGAATGAGTCTGGCAGCAGCATTTACAACAGATTGGAGTTATGAAAGGCAATGTTTTGGGATGCATGTAAGGAGTAAGTTACAGTAGTCAAGGCGGGAAATGATGAGAAACTGGATGGGTGTTTTAGTTGTGTCTAAACTGAGGTAAGGGCATTTTCGGCAGGTTGCGCAGGTTAATACGATGTGTGGTACAAAAGACAGGTGAGAGTCTAAGATAATTCCTTGGCAGCATTTGTTTATTAAAGATGATTTGCACCCTGCAAAAATGAACTAGTATAAGGGCTCTGAGCATTTTTGCAATTTACATCAATGTGCTAATTTTAGTGGTTTCTTGGATATGAGATTTTAGACTGCTAATAATACCAGGCCATTTATTTATAAAGTGCCAACATATTCCGCAGCGCTGTACAATAAGTGGGTTACATACATTGGACATACAGAGTAACATATAAATCAATCAATAACCGATACAAGAGGTGAAGAGGGCCCTGCCCAAAAGAGCTTTTATATTGCCTTTAAAAATATAACTGGGTAAGCTGTATAATAAACTGTAGTTACGGGCCTACATGACCAACAGAGTATAAGCTATGTGTGTGTCTGGGCTAAGTATAATGTGTGCGTTTATGTCCCTTGTTGCAGCTGTTCGCTGGCCCATCCACCTGTCCCTTAATCCGGAGCAGCTGAGCCTCAAGCTCTTATTAAGGGACAAGGCTCATTATAGCAAAGTATCCTGCAGGCTGGGAATATGTCTAGCTCTCCATATTTGTTTAGAAAAAAAATAAATTACTAAGGAAATGAAAGATGGCATCATCTATAACTGCCCATATATGCCCACAATTAATTAGGCACTTTGACCAATTTTGACCATAGTGCCTGACCATCTGGCTATGCATATACATTTGGGGGGGTGCAGTTGGGACAGACCATCCTGTAATCTGCTTGTCCCAACTAAAAATGGAATCTGCTGACATGGCTGTACTATCTAGGTGGTAAATAGTTTCTTTTCAGATGAGGAAGTACAAGAAGCTCATCTTCCCTTCCTATCAGATGCACTCGTAGTGGCCTTAAGCCCATGATTAGCCACAGTATACCAGGCAGATCGGCCAACGTGTGGCCACCTTTAGTAGTAGAGGTATAGGATCAATTATATGGATTGCTTGGAACCTAGGGTTTTTCATCATTTGGATCTCCATATTTTTTAGAATTATATACTTCAGTTGGACTCTGTTACATGGCCTTCCAGCAATTCGAAGGATTCTGGCTAAGGGGGTTCTGGATAAGGGACACGTGTATTAGATTACCTCTTTAAAGAGGTAGTTCACCTTTAAGTTAACTTTTAGTATGTGATAGAATTGGCTTTATTTTAATTGGTCTTTATTTTTGATAATTTTTGAATTATTTGCCTTCTTCTTCTACCTTCTTTCAGTTTTCAAATGGGGGTCACTGACTCTGGAAGACAAAAAAAAACTATTGTTATTGTTACTTTTTATCTTTATATTCTCCTTCTGTTCATATTCCAGTCTCTCATTCAAACCACTGCCTGGTTGCTAGGGTTATTTGTACTGCTTAGGTATTTTAGACACTCACTATTAGATAAGTAAAATTCCATACTGGAGAGTTGAACAAGAAACTTAATTATTCAAAAACCACAAATAATAAAAAACAAAGACCAGCTGTAAATTGTCTCTAGAATATCACTAGCAGCCTAAGAGACAAGGGTAGCCGAGGCGAGTTGAAAGCTACACACTCATTAAAGGGGGCAACGCCATGATCATGATAACTCATACATGGTGTCCGCTTTCAGTTGGGCGGAAGGCATCTTTTAATGGTTCTTTCCTAAGAAGCACAGTCAGGCCCGTATTTGTGGCAAGGCCACAACGGCCCAGGGCTAGGGCGGCAGAAGTTTAGGTGCGGCAAGGGGGGGTGACCAACGGGGCGCCCAGAAGACAAATCCGTCCCTGAGCACAGTAGGGTGTGGGTAGCCAATCACACAGGGAAAGATAGACTTAGTTCCCCCCAGTCAGGTCTGTGTAGCTGCTGATTGCTCACCCAACAACTAGATGGGGATTGGCTGACGTGCTACACTGCATACACAAAACCCCCCAGAAAGGAGCTTATTTACTACTGGGGTTCAGGTAATTGCTGCATTTACCGCAGGCAATCGGGCCCATAGGTTCCAGTTCTGACACTGCCCATGTCCAGTATGTTTTGCTGTATATGAATCATTGCCGGTGCAGTTAAATCACACACTGCCAGGTGTGGTGCGCACAGAAAATATTTGACATGTTCCTATTTATTGTCTCCCCCACACGGACATGCTGGGAGCAAGGGAACGACAGCTGGGGGGGCAAGCAGCTGCCTGAGACATATCTATATATAGCTTTTGTTATAGGAGGGGGGTGGGAGCTAAACATGTTCACAACTGTGCGCCTACTGCTCTCTCCTCCTCCTCCTCCTCCTCCTCTCAGCTCCATTTTAGCAATGTACAAACCAGCCCATGTCAGATCCACAGCAAAGCCTCACCCGCAGACAGTATAGTTCATATCAGGCCACAACACCGATGCCATTCTTGTAAACTAGAACACTTATTTCTTAAGGGCAGCCTAGTTGGATCATGTCATGCCAGATACTGTTATCCCCACAATTTGTTTTTCTTCTGTTTAACAACCTGATTGTAAATGGCTACACCCCAGCACTCCTGAGCACCTTACTGGGCACACAGCTATAGATGGTGCTGTAGTAAAAGGCTATGGTCCAATTCTGACCCAATGTAGAGTTTCCAGGTTCTCCCCTAATCTAGCCTAATAAACAAAGTAATGAAGATGACCAAACCCCAAAATAATGGAAGATGCAACCTCCATAAAAAATAAAATGGGTCAATGAGGTAGGTAAGTAGAGTGTGTACAGCATAAACAGACCCCACGTGCTTTCATTGGAGCATATAAAGTACGGTGCCAAATAATATCATTTGCTTTGCTCAGATATAAAAGCACCCATCTGGACTGGCATTTCCAGTACAAAGAGGCCCAAACAGCACCCAACCAGCCCAATTCATAGTGTCTATAGCATCTTACAGCAGCCCCTCTGGCATTTACCATAATCCGCAGATTGCCAGTCAGGGCCTGTAAGTACCCTTCTTTTGCCTACTACACCCTTCTTTTGCCTACTACACACTTCTTTTGCCTACTACACCCTTCTTTTGCCTACTACACACTCCTGTGAACAAAAACATTAAATGAAAAAAAGTATCATTGCTGGCAAGGTGAAAAGTGCCCAGTGATGACCAGGGTTGGGTGGCTGGGGAGTGATGAGTGGGCCTGGACTAGGGGTAGGCACACAGAAGAGGTACATGCCTAGCACCCCCAACTTTACATCCTAAGCACGTGTCTCTTCTGCCTGCCCCTAGTTCTGACCCTGACAGGCACAACTCTTTGTGCTCACAAACTAAAAGAAGAGGTAGGCATTAATTACAAGCCTCTGGGGAAATTCTATAGGGAAAAACATGAAGCTAAGCCTCTGACAAGTTCCATGACCATATAAAGCCGCAAGGTAGAACTTAAAGGGGAACTCTGGCTTCTGGGCCAAAATTTGTTACAGAGCCCCACATAACACAGAAACCTATCACTTTAATCTGCTCTTTCAAAAAGTATGAATAAATACCGAAATCTAGCTGCATCATTTGAAATCCTGGCAGGGGAAGAGGGACTAAAACACTAAACTGATGTTACAAATTGTAATAACTTACACAGCTTACAGACAACATGCCGGAACTACATGACCCACAATGCATTGCTGTGTGATGTTCCTTCTCTTATTGACATCACATGTGCAGGGAATTGTGGGATTTGGAGGAGGCAGGCTGAGGACAGTCGACTACTGTTACATTCTATTTGAGTCTCAAAGTAGTCAGCCAGATCAGCAGGGGAACAGGGGGCGGGGCTTAGGGGACTGTTCCAAACCATATTAATACATTACAAACCATTAAAAGGCTGCATATGTTTAATTGATGTATATTGCAAAGTTGCTTGAAATTATGTTTCCTTTTCAAAAAGCTTTAAGGCGAAAGAAAGAAATAATCACTGGGGGGTGCCAAAGTGTTAGTGATTATATTTCCTTCTTCTTTAAGTTGTGTTTGGGTGGAGTTCCCCTTTAAAGTGCTTTCTGAAATCCTTGTATTTTAGAACAGACAGTATACATATACATATATGTATGGGATCTCTTATCTGGAAACCAGATATCCAACAAAGCTCAGAATTACAGGAAGGCCATCTCCCCTAGAATCCATGAAAACACCAAAGCAGGAAAAACTGCAACAAAGCAGAAAGGCGCACTTATTGGCAATGGCTAAAAAATGCCAATAACTTTCAATGAGCATTGATTGCAGTACAAACAAAATAGTAACTACCACGCATGGCTAAAATATGCTGTGGTTTCCAGCAGCATGGTACCTCGTTATTAATGGTGCCCCTTGTTATTATGCCTACACAGTTATGCAAATACAATGGCCTAATGCATCCTGGGGAATAAGAAGTTACAATGGAGTTTGGGGAAAAAAAGCCTGGCTGAAATCAGTTGGAATCTGCTCATGTTTATGCACTGGGCCATTTCATATAAGGGAATTTTTTAAAATGCAGTGTAGAAATGCTGCATGTGGTCTGACAATAAAGACTTGAAATTTAATTTGTTAAATGGTAAACCAGTGTCTCAACATGAGGAGGCTTGCTTTGGTCTGATCTGAAAGGCAGTAATTAAGTAATTAAGGTTTGCATGTAGATTTGTCACACCCAACTTTTTTTTTTAAATGCTTGCTAATATCTGCACTGCTGGTTCTGACTATTGAATAAATGTGGCAGAAGCCAATGAATTAAAAGATCTGTAAAAAAAAAATAAAAAAAAGCATGCAAGGCATTGTGGGAAATGGAGTCTTTGCTGGAGGAGAACAGACTTATTAATGTATACCAATAAATGTATAAATAAAAGTTGCTAAGAGTTTACTTTATTTCTGAACAATGTATTTCTGTGCAAGTTGGTTGCTTATGTATTCTTGCAGATATCAGAAAGCTTAGAAACCAGCCCGTGGAGAGTATTACAGGGGTGTGAAAGGGTGTGTGTATATGAAGGTGTTTATGCCAACAAACTCCACGTGTGGCATATTTTCTGTTTGGATCACAACAGACCAACAGCAACACTCCTATTTATATGTTTTGCTATAAAGCTGTAACCCCACCTTTATTCAGGATATGTTCTAAGGCAGGATTGCCTCCTACTGGTCAAAATAACTTGGCAACCCACATGGCAATAATTGGAGAGACTGGGAAACTGGGTATAGAAATGCGTATTAATACGCCCTTCTTAGTATTCTTAGTAAGTTCCTGAGTGTGCTGTTATTTGTGATTTTAATTAATTTCCAGTTTCTGGCCCTCCGGCCTGTTCCTGACTCACCTGATCACTGCCTGCCTAAAGCACTGCGTATATATTCTTTAATACTTTGGATAACTCGCTTTCTTTTTAAATTGTGAATAGGCTTGATACCATTTATGTGTATAACTTAATAAAGTACTTTTGATTTTACTTTATATTTGAGCTGTGATGTAAATATAAGAATACAACATTTTTTAGATTCCTGTTTCCAGACCTGCCGAGTATATAGAACAACAAATAAGCATTAGGTCTTATTTACAAGCTAATATGAGTGCATCCATGTTTATTACCTGCAGTAAAGGGTTTTTCCCATAATACCAACAAAGGTGTTGGTCGGATGCAATTGTCTTGATGCAAATCGGTCAGTTTAGTGCTCAAAATGACGCCTGCACCTGACTCTTTAGATGCCACAGCGATTGGAACAGTGAGCTGTAAGAGCTCTAAACTAGCTCCAGATTTCCCCTGCGTCACAGTGCAACTATTCAGTGCAAGGAGCACCTTATGACATGTCACGGTGAGGGCAGTGAGGTTGGGGATTGCCCTTCCTAGTGATCGCAGATTCTGTTAATGCCTATAGGAGGGACTTGGATGAGTTGTTGAACAAGCATAATATCCAAGGCTATTGTGATGCTAATATCTACAGTTAGTATTGATGTTGGTATATAGGGTTTAGTATGGGTCTGTATGTGAGTGTATAGATAGGTCAGTGTGGGTCTGTATGTGAGCGGATAGATAGGTCAGTATGGGTCTGTATGTGAGTGGATAGATAGGTCAGTGTAGGTCTCTATGTGAGTGGATTGATAGGTCAGTATGTGAGTGGATAGATAGGTCAGTGTGGGTCTGTATGTGAGCGGATAGATAGGTCAGTATGGGTCTGTATGTGAGTGGATAGATAGGTCAGTGTAGGTCTCTATGTGAGTGGATTGATAGGTCAGTATGTGAGTGGATAGATAGGTCAGTGTAAGTCTCTATGTGAGTGGATTGATAGGTCTGTATGTGAGTGGATAGATAGGTCAGTGTAGGTCTCTATGTGAGTGGATAGATAGGTCAGTATGTGAGTGGATAGATAGGTCAGTATGGGTCTGTATGTGAGTGGATAGATAGGTCAGTATGGGTCTGTATGTGAGTGGAAAGATAGGTCAGTATGGGTCTGTATGTGAGTGGATAGATAGGTCAGTGTGGGTCTGTATGTGAGCGGATAGATAGGTCAGTATGGGTCTGTATGTGAGTGGATAGATAGGTCAGTGTAGGTCTCTATGTGAGTGGATTGATAGGTCAGTATGGGTCTGTATGTGAGTGGATAGATAGGTCAGTATGGGTCTGTATGTGAGTGGATAGATAGGTCAGTATGGGTCTGTATGTGAGTGTATAGATAGGTCAGTATGGGTCTGTATGTGAGTGTATAGATAGGTCGGTATGGGTCTGTATGTGAGTGTATAGATAGGTCAGTATGGGTCTGTATGTGAGTGTATAGATAGGTCAGTATGGGTCTGTATGTGAGTGGATAGATAGGTCAGTGTGGGTCTGTATGTGAGTGGATAGATAGGTCAGTATGGGTCTGTATGTGAGTGGATAGATAGGTCAGTATGGGTCTGTATGTGAGTGGATAGATAGGTCAGTATGGGTCTGTATGTGAGTGGATAGATAGGTCAGTGTGGGTCTGTATGTAAGTGTATAGATAGGTCAGTATAGGTTTGTGGGTGCTGGGTTCACTTGGAAAGGTTGAACTTGATGGACCCTTTTTTCAATCCTATGTAACTATATATATGTACAAAACTTAGTTTCTGATAATTTTCTTACCATGGAGATCGATCGATCAATTTAGTCAGTCAGACAGGTTAGAAAATTTTGGTCGGATAAACTAATAATATTCTTGCAGAGGTGGGTGGGAGGGAGGCAACATTGAATAGGGAGAAGGGAAATATGCAGCAGTCACACCTTAAGCTCCCCATTCTCCAGTACTGTACGTTCTAACAATGGCAGACATGGACATAAATAAAAAAGCAGCTGTGCACGGGAAAAGATTAATAAAGGCTGCCAGATCAGTCCGGGGCCCACCAAATTGTCCTCAGTATTCCACTGGGCCAGTCCAATTCTGCGGGTAGTTTAGACATACTTGTAAATTATGCATATTCACACAATATTCTCTGTGTATCACAATTTGAAGTGTGCTGTCCTTCTGTGTGAACATGAGAACATGGCTTAGAGGGAACACTGGAGGGTGCTATATAAATCACAACTACCATGCAGTTATTATTATGAATTATAATAGAACACTATGGTGCAGTAGGAGCTCACTCTGCTGGCCACTGAATAAAACTGTAGCTACAAAAATACAGTACACTTTTCATTTCCCCAGTAATGATACCCTTGTATGTATGGATGTTTTATCAAAATATATATCACACTGTTCCCTTGTAATATACATTAATAATACATATGATCTCTCTTAACCTATAAAGATAAGTTTTCTATAAAGACTGTTATTTACTTTTTTGTGGTGGGTGAGGGGTAATAGGAGGTTGGGTTGGTCCAGTTTGTTTTCTACAACTGTATATTCTCTCTGGGATCCACACTGTGCTTCTTTTAGAGTGGGCAAATGGGTTGTTAAATATTTTTCGTCTTGTCTAGAAAGGTTTTCATTCATCCAGGTCACTATAATACAATATCTAGTGTAGAGTCTAAAACAGTCAGATTCTAAGTATGAAAAAGTTTTATACTCAGTTGAAGTGAAGAAGTCACTTGGATGAGTGGTGAAAAGTTTTTAAGAATATTGAGAAAGTTCAGTTTTCAATTTATTTTGTTTGTACTTGTTGTATTTTATATTTACATTGGGTTATAGCTGGTTTCCAGGGAATCTTTAATGCTTGACAAACATTAAAAGATCCAGATGTTCAATCAATGAGTAGCCAACCAGCATACACTTGGAGGGCCCAGCAGACCTTTATATTTCTTCATAAGTGCAACTGTAAATAAAAAGCAAAACATCATTAGATTTGATTTACTTTTTCTGTTGTTTAAACAAAATTCTAAGGTTTGTCTTACTTGTTAAATTGTATAGTGCTGAAAAGGGACATCAAATGAACTGTCATTTGTCAGTCTATTAGTTCTTTAAAGTAATTGTTTAAATAAGATGTACAAGGGATAATGAACAATTCAACCTTTTTAAAAATTCAGCAGCTTATTGGCCTAGGTATGGGGCCTTCCTTGTGCGGCACTTCAGAAAGCTGAAGTGAAACATATGTTTTTGTAGCGGTGATTTACATTCTGGCCGTTGGAAAGCATTTGAGGAGAGTAGTCACCACCATTATGGGAGATTAATCACAGGGTGACTAATCTGCTCTGTCGTTGGCCTTACTTCTTCAGTTGAGCTTTTCTTTAACTCTAATACTCTTTCTTTTCAGTTAAACCCTCATTATCTATATGGAAACATTTCTGGTTATAGGGGAGGCAGTAAAGGGAAAGAATAATGATCCATTAGTACTTTTAATAAAAAAAAATAAGTAAATGATTATCATTATTTTTGTACAATGCAAACATACTGTGAGAGATGCAATGGGAAAGAGTGTTATTTGGTGTATTTCCACCAGTGTTTAAGGTGGGATACAAATGGCCCAAGGTAAAATACCTGGTTTTACAGCAGGTAATGCTGTGTTGGAGTAAATCTCCTTTAAGGTTTGATTTGGCCAGCTGTAGGGAGCTGCCTGATTAGGCTGCAGGTGAGCAGCCAATAAAAGGGTTGTGTGAGTTACACAGGGGTTGGAGTTGGAATTGAACGCTGACTGAGTGAAGGTCACTCTCAGAGCAGGGCACAGAGCAGGAGGGCTGCCTGTGTGAGGAACTCCCAGAGGAGCTGGGGGTGCCACCTGCCACTGCCAGGAAGCAGAGGGAGTGCTGACCGAATGAATGAGTGCTGAGAGGGCTCAGCAAGGCTTAGTGTGAAGCCTGAGGGTTCCAGAGCGTGGAAAATAACCCTGGAAGGTGAGAACCCTGAAGAAGGGACATCTCAAAACCCTGAACTGTGTATGAACTGTCTTTATGTTTCTGTTGGGAAGAATTAGCCCTAAATAAACCTGAGTTTTTGCCTGAAGACTTGGTGTCCCTGTCTCTATGCTCCAGATTCTCTGCATGCCTGCCTGCCTACCAATGCTAATTACCCCAAAATTGCGTGTACAGGCATTCAGCTTGTCACAATACACATAAAGCCAGTGTGAATACTGCGCCAAAAACAAAGATACATAACTTCTTACAATTTGTACCAAATTTTGTTTTCACAGCTGTTCCCATACATTTTAATAGACTTTGCCAAGTACTGTCATGGCCTTTACACTACAAATGTATTCCAATGGAGAGGTTTCATAATTCCAGCAATGTAGATTTTGGTTTGAGTGTATTCACTGTCTGGCATAACCCACATTTTTTTTGTATTTGCTGTCTGGCAAATTGGAAATTTGTCTGGCACAAAAAGTTAAAGGCCCTTCAGCTATATAATTTGGCACATTAACTATACTGATATTACCACATTATCTTATAATCAGTGCTTATTAATGCAATGTGTCACGACTCAGTAGAACGTGTTTATTACCCACTGTTAAAAAATATTAGGAAGTATCCTGGAGAGAGTACAGAGATGTGCAACTAAACTGGTGAAAGGTATGGAAGAATTTAACTATGAGGTTAGACTGTCATGGTTGGGCTTGTTTTCTCTGAAGAAACGGTGCTTGTGAAGGGACATAATTACCCTTTACATTAGAGGGGATTATGGAAAGATAGGGAGGCCAATTGGTGGCCGCCATCTGTCTGGCTGCTGTAACTGATTACTTTTGTGTAAGATTTAAATTACATCAGTGTTGAGATTAACTGCCCCCCTGCACTGTTCACACCTCAGGTTCAAGGAGTTGTAAGCCCCTGTATTGTTCACAACTGTAAGACCTCAGACTCAGACACCTGCATTGTTCACACCACAGACAGACTGTAGGAGCAGTGCTGGCATTGTGTCATTGTATGTAGTCCAGTACAAACTGTTCATGTTGGAGTGGTCATGATTAGTTTTTTGTGTAGTCATGATAGGTTTCCCTGTCTCCTTCCCTACTCTGCCTGTGTGTGCCATACTCTGCCTGCCCTATGCTGCCTGTGTGTACCATACTCTGTCTGCCCTATGCTGCCTGTGTGTGCCATACTCTGCCTGCCCTATACTGCCTGTGTGTGCCATACTCTGCCTGCCCTATGCTGCCTGTGTGTGCCAAACTGTGCCTGCCCTATTCTGCCTGTGGTAGGTGAACCTGGCAGGAATTTGTTATGGGAGTTTGTTAGAATTTGGAAATAGTTGTTAGTGAGTCCCTAAGGTGTGTAATTATGTACTGCCCAGGGGGGAGGAGCCATATGGATCCAAATAGGTTTGTCACTTTTAAATTAACTTTTAGTATGATGTAGAGAGTGATATTCTGAGACAATTTGCTGTTGATTTTCATTCTTTATTATTTGTGGGGTTTGAGTTATTTTGCTTTTTGTTTAGCAGTTCTCTAGTTTGGAATTTCAGCAGCAAACTGGTTGCTGGGGGATTATTTAACCTAGGCAGACCAGGCAGTGGTTTGAAAGAGAGACAGGAATATGAATAGTAGAGGGCCTAAATAAAAAGATAAGTAATAAAGAAGTAACAATAACAATTGTAGCCTCACAGAGCAATACCTTTTTTGGCTGCTACAACTAAAATCTACAATTAGTATAGAACCAATATATAGTGTGTATATGTGAGTATATAGATTGGCTGGTTTGGATGTGTGTATATATGTGCACTGGAGTATTTTGGTGGGGTTAAACTTGATGGATTTGTTTTTTTTTTTTTTTCATCCCAACCTACGTAACATTGGAATTCCATGATCTGTATAAAATCACTTGTCTTGCAGCCTCATGCTTTTATAAGGCATAAACTCCTTTGTATGTTCTAATATCCTTATGGATGGCTTTTTAGCAAGTGAAAAAATACAGTTACTGAATCTAGCTGCTAGACAAAGTTTATCCATGGACTGGTTTATATTGATAGCTCTTTTGGGCAGGGCCCTCTCTACCTCTTGTGGAAGTTACTGGTTGTTTTTGTATGTAATCTCTATGTTTAGTGTATACACCCATTTATTGTACAGTGATGTGGAATATAACGACGTGATAATAATTGCCATCTTGGAATCAGGAAATAATTTTTCCCCCCTCTGCCGCAAATTGGAGAGGCTTCAGATGGGGTTTTTTACCTTCCTCTGGATCAACTAGCAGTTAGGCAGTCCATTGATGGACATGTGTCCTTTTCCAACCCAAATTATTATGTTACTATAATTAATGGTGGGGAATATTATTCCCTACATAAATATGTCTCTAGGAGCCTTTGCACTGTTATAAATAATGAAAAATTAGATAGTTGCAACTGTACTTGTCTATATGGTGACAAAATGGTCAGCACTTCCTTGCAAAGGTGGGGGTCCCAGTTTCAATTCAATCCCAGCCAGAACACTAATTGCAAAGGCAGTTTAATTGGCTGCTGATAAAACTAACCATAGTGTGTGTGTGTGTACAGTAACACAAAAAATAAAAGTATTTTTAAGTAATGAAAATAGAATGTAGTTTTGCTCTGGTGTGTTTGCTTCAGTAATACTACTATAGTTTAGGTAGACAAGCTGCCATGTAGGCAGCCATTTAGTCTGAAAAAAGGAGAAAGGGGCTGACAGAATCCCATTGTATTCTACAAAACCTTTCTGTTATCTACTAAGTAACCTGTGCCTTTTCTCCTGGCTGCCCCATGGCTACACATTAGCTTATTTGCCTAAACTGTAGTAGTATTACTGAAGCAAACAGATCAGCTTTACCAGTGCAGGGCTAATCTACATTATATTTTCATTACTTTAAAGGAGAAAAGGTAAAAACTAAGTAAGCTTTATCAGAAAGGTCTATGTAAATACAGCCATAAGCACTCACAGAAATGCTGCACTGACTTCTCTGAAAAAAAGATTTCTTGTGTCTGTAATTCCTGTGCCACAGCTCTCTCCTGCTCCCCCCCTCTTAGGAATGTGGATCTGAGCCAATTAGTAGGAAGCTTAGTCTTACTAACTGAGCATGTTCACTTGGTCTGGGTGTCTGTGCAGGAGTGAGGTATTATGGGAACTTTCTTTACACAGCTCGGCATTTTTTCTTCCTGTTTGGCTTCAGATCTTCGGAACAGGTGAAATATGGGGAGACTTAAGGGCACTATTGAGACAACTGAAGCTTGAGATTAACTCTTTCCTAGCCCTTCCTTCTCCTTTAAAACAGGGCTGTGGAGTCGGAGTCAATTTTGGGTACCTGGAGTCGGAGTTGGCAAAAAATGAACCGACTCGGACTCCTACTAAATTTAAATGGGAATAAAAAAAAAAAAGCAAGTTTAAATGTCCCAATTCACAAACAGTCATAATTAATTACTTTTCTGCTATAAGAATAAAGCCCAATGCATGCAGTGCATAAACGAACACGTTGAGTGACCATGAAGCTTTTCATTGACTGTATGCTTCACTAAATGAGATGTAACGCACAGTTACGGTGCGGCAGCTCCACTGCGTCTTGTTCCTCTGTTACAGGGAACCCAATGCCCACTGGGAACCTAGCCTAACTCTCACTGATAACTAATTAAGTCTTTTGCTTTAATTGGGCAATACAGTAGAGTGTTGGCTTCCTAGCCAGTAGTTCTGTGGTTAAATGACATGTATGTCTCCTTCCTTTCCTTCAATGAATGTATAAAACACATTAGCATATTAAAAACAGAGGAGTCGGAAGTATCAGAAACTGAGGAGTCGGACTCCACAGCCCTGCTTTAAAACACGTATTTTTTTTGTGTAACTGTTCCTTTAAATCTAAAGCTGGCAGTGCATGCTTGTATTTGGTTAGGTCAGTGGTTCTCAACCTTCCTAATGCCGCGGTCGTTTAATACAGTTCCTCATGTTGTGGTGACCCCCAACCATAAAATGATTCCTAAGACCATTGGAAATATGTGTTTTCCAATGGTCTTAGGCGACCCCTGTGAAAGGGTGGTTCGACCCCCAAAGGGGTCCCGACCCACAGGTTGAGAACCGCTGGGTTAGGTTGATCGTGACCACACTGGCTGACCAGTCGGCCAGAGTTAAAAGGAGCCACAGCTTTGTGCCTCTGCTTTCTACTGTTCCTATCTTTGGCTGCTCAACCTGAGCAAACATAAACGTTAAAGGAGACATATTGGATAAATGGGGAAAAACGCTAATTTTGTAGCCAATTATGAATAATATACGGTGCTGGTTTCC